>NC_061077.1:7430915-7769248 GCF_021917145.1 Hypomesus transpacificus
AGTTTAATTAAAAGAGTCAGAGAGGCATTTTAGCTCCTTAACAAGGATAATGGATGTGAACAGTCAGTGAGAAGTGAGGAGAAAACTGAGAGGAAATGAGAAAGAAGGGGTTGTGGAACGACAAAGCAGTTTGAAGGAGTGCTGGGATAAGAGTTGTGTGTCTGTTTAACCTGTGTGTTTTGTGAGGTCACATAGTGGTAACCCGATCATGAGTTAGTGTGTGTACGTGTAGTGGGTGTGTCTGTGTTAGTTTGTGTGTGTTTTTGTGTATGGGATACTGCTGATTCAGTAGGGGTGGATGAAGGTGACCCTGGCTCGCTCCCACCGGCTCCATCACCACCTGATATTGATCCCAGTTTTCCAACTCAGTTCTGACTCAAGGATAGCATGCTCTTCAGAGCCTTCTTGACATTTTTGAAATATTGCTGTGCAACTGTTATTTCACACGTTGTTATTGATTAATCATTACATTGATTGGCAGAATCTATTTTAGACCTATTCAACTGCTCACTTAGCGAACACTCAGAACACTATTACGAGTATTTAATACAAATTATTTAAATAAATTATATGATTTAATATTTAAAATAATTAAAATCCTAAAACGTAGATACTAGTTATTTGTCAAATGTATTTCCCAGACCAAACATGGTCTGCAAACCTAATGATGACTTAGAATTCATGGGGCTACAACCAGAGAATTCTAATGTAAGAGCCGAGAGCAAAGGTTTAGTCCACAGATGGGGGAGTGTCTGTGTAGTCCTGCCCTGTCAAGGGTAAACTGCCACACACACACCCCCTCCCCCTAACCACACCTTCAAATGTCCACATGAATATGCATGAATGTGAAGGACACAATGTGTACATAATTAGATCATCAACAACTCCCTGGTGACATGCATTAAAATTACAGGAGAGGATTTTCTTCATCCTATTTTCATATTAGCGTGGTTTAAAGAAAAACTGTAAATTGATAGGTTACATTTCCATTTTGATTAGATTGCTTCTGAAGGATGGAAACTTGACAGTAGGGAAATTGCACACAAGTACTTAAAAATCTCAGTCCCAAATAGGTCAACCCTGGGGGTGTAGTAGGAGACAAGCTGGGGAGCCAGAAACACCTGCAGGGACCCAGGAAAATACTAACATCCAAGTCTTAAAGCAGACATCTTTAATAGCACCACATGTCTCTCCTCTTCCACTTAATTAATGATTCATAATAACAGTATAACCTTGACTGCTCCCAGAGCCCAGAGCAACGTACACTTTAAAGTCAGGGTCACACATCCATCACTTCAAAACAAGCTCCTTTACACTAGCCGGGACACACCCTGCAAACCCACACTGACAGAAAGATTTGTGCACACCCACACACAAAACCATATACTGTTTACCTACTTTTCTCAGACCGTTATCCTGATTCCTTAATAATGAATGTAAGAAAATAGCAAAGCAGTTTCTAAGAACACACAAACACACTCATGGTGCACAGTTTGTGTGATGCCAAGTACCTGAATAAGGTCTTGAATTAGTTTGAATTAGGCAAACACTAGTCATTGACAAATGGTTTGACCATTCCATAGTTTGACAGACATGACGATTAAACATGGAATGATAACCTTGGGATGTTTGCATTAAGATGGGTTTAAGGGAAGTAATACAAACCAATCTATAATAACTGAACAATCATTGAAGAAAACATTAGTTAGCCTATCATAACAAACCCAACTTCATGACCTAAAACTTGCAGGTGAACTCTTATCAGTGATGGATCTTTATCAGCATCATCCCCTCCCTCATTCTGTCTCACAAGCATACATTCTCTCACACACGTATTCACACGGTCGCAATATTATAGGAAACATACTGACCTGCCTTGTCGCTGACATACACACATTCTTTTCAAGCAGTTCAGCCTTTCAAAGAGAAGCCGTTTAAACGCGTCTATATACATTGACCCGAATAAAATATTTCTAAATTGCTGCGAGATAACCTAAACTCTCGTTTTTAAATGGCCTGAGTATTGTAGTTATTGCTATTTGAAATAAGCCAATTTACTGACAACAAAGCGTAATAGTCTACTTTATGTAGAGAAACTCAGACGATGTGCACGCCAGAAGAGTATTTGGACTGTAGTGGCGAGGATGCTCTACTCTATATCTAAGCACGAGACCCGTGATGATCAGGGAGCGAAAAAAACAGTAGGGCAAAAGAAAAGCAAATCTGACAGCGTTTGCATTACAAATTCAGAGCTTTTAAAACTTAGGGTATAGACCGCAGACAAGCAGGATAAATAAGTTAAAACTTCTGATACGATGTATAGGGAATAAGTAATAGGCTAAATGTGGACAAAGTAGGCTAAGGCTTTTGATAACACATTTTACAAATGCTCACCTTCATAGCCTACCTGTTTTCATCTCGGTATTGTCCTTAATTTGAATCTTCTCGAATCGATCATTTTTGTTTACAGAAAATGAAACAGATTGAATATAGGCACTGAACCCCATTGAAAGGAGGCACCCGCGGCGACAGTATTGATTTTAACTGGCAGTGTCATTGAACTGCAGATGCTGTGTTTAGACGGTTCGCAAGTGCAATAGTCATACCTTGGGGTGGCTGCACAATGACAGTGCAAGACTTCAGAATTTAGAATAATTAGACTATTGCCTTGTTCTTCGTAACAAAAGCTGTAAAGAAATAAGGCGAATGAGTGTCTGGAAAGGTGCATGAAAGGAGGAAGTGAACGTAAGGGAAAAGAACCGCCCCCTGTGAAGTTGCCTCTTTCAAAACACCTGCCGCGTGTTGGTGCGCTATTCCTACACCCGAGGAATTATGGCCCAAATCTTGGCAAACTTTCTTAGCTGCATAAACGCACGGGGTCCTCGCTGAAACCGTTAAGTCAACAGTTTCCATAAATAAAAAATGCCTACGACTTATGTTTTCCGACTTTTTATATATGTAACAAAACATAATCTTAAACAGCACAATAAAAAAACTAAACAATGCCTACCCCCCCACTCAGTTTGACCTGTGATTAGAATGTAATTACAAACAGGTTAGGGCGTTTCAGTGCTGCCCAAATAGGACACCTGAACAAATTTAACTGAATCCAAAGGCACGGGATGAAAAAAAATCCAAAGACAATCACATTTCGTGCATAAACTACGACAAATAAAAAGAAAATCTAAATTTCAAAACAAAAGTTTGCTGGATTATGTCCACTATCATATGTTTTGTGCCCCGCGATTGGTTCGCCCCCCCCCCCCAAAAAAAACCTAATAAATAAATACATTACCATTATAATAAACTATTTTTGTTTAGGTCCCCCAAACCCTAGGGCAAGACCTGCCCATTATACTTTAGTAGGGCTACTTTACAACAGCCTTTAGAAAGGGAGGGCCAATGCATATGCTGAAAATACCGCTGAAATTTGTCCTGTGTAAACTGGACGTCATTAAATCCACGTTTCAACCGATTGAAACGTGACATTTATTTTGAAGGGTTATCAGCGCGAAATTGTCGTGGATATTGTGCTATCCGCTGGGAAACTGAGTTTCTTGTTTGGGAAAAATGGCTCTCTCCTCCTCCAGAAAACTACAGAAACCAAAACTTGCTCTTCCTCTCCGCTGTTTTTGCAAAACAAACATGGCGTCTTGCGGGGACGAATACAACGTCGGCATCTCCCAGGACCAAGAAGAAAAGAAAGCGGCAGCAGTATCGTTTGGTTTTAACAAAACTGTTAGTAAATTCAAATCCAACCGTGAAGGTCCCATCAAAGAAGATGAGCGAGATTATTTAACCGGAGTTGATGGGAAAGAATTGCTCAGGTATGCGACCCAGTTAGGCTAACCAAGTTAGCATTTGCTAACTTCAGCAGCAATTTTATGATGCAACTGTAGTAGATCTGCTGTAGTCTGTAAGAAATGTATAGTCTCGTTAGTTTGGCTAGCAAAGTTAAGTCCGTTGTGTAAACGTTTTCTGTCTGCTTATGTGTCGGCACAGTACCAAGCCTCAGAAGAAACCAAAGGAGCTCATTATCCCCCTGATACAGAAGAACCGATGGTGCAGGCCAGACAGAGGGGCTGATGGAGACGAAACTAAACCTCAGACGAATGTTTCCCAGGAATCGAATTCGGTGGAATCTCAAGCCATCAAAGAAATTATTGAAGGTGTGTCTGTGAGGCTCTCTACAGTGTATATAGCTCGTTAATGATGTGTGTGTGTGTATAGCGTGAGTACCACCCTGTTTAATAGACCACACAATGTGCACACAAAACATTTATTTTGGGCTAGATTAGAACCCACGTTTAACATCACCTACAATTCAGATTCTCAGAGACAGTTGGAGCAGTGGCAGAATGGCTCACAGGCAGACCCAAACCTCACGATCCCCCTGCTGATGCAAAACCAAGCTCCTCAGGGCTTCGAGGACGGTGACCGGGTAAAGGTGGATCTGCGACCAGAATCTGTAAGTCTAAAGAGTTGAACAGAGTAATGCTCTGGGCTCACATGGTTTATGCAACATAGGATATCATCAGCCAGATTTCATTGAACATGTTTAAAGGTTGGTTAAATGGAGGATTTACAATGTTAACATGAACATTTGCCACATTGTAGATGTATCAGTAAGACTAAAACATTACTGTAGTAAGGGGCTAACATCGGATTATGTTAAATGTGGCCCCCCTGCAACCAACCAAGTTGTGCAGTCCTTGGAGAAATCAGATTTTCCCATTGTACAAGATGGCCCTCTCTTTCCCTTGCCCCAGATAAAGCTGAGTCCCAACTTGTTCTCCCTCTTAGAACACCACCCGACTTCTCATCACTGTCATGTTTTTTCAACAAACATGGACTTTGTACAAGTTGTATGGATAACTTACACGGACCAAACAAAAATTGATACTTCTAGTAGCAGGCTTGTTTTGTATGTGGCAGAATTGTTTTGCAGTTCATAAGGCATACTATGTTTGACTTTACTCTGCTAAGAGAATGTGTCGCTGATGTTAGTCCACAGAGGCAGACTATGATAGTGTTCCTGTTGAGGCATATGGACTAGCCATGCTGAAGGGGATGGGGTGGAAGGCAGGAGAAGGCATTGGACGGACATTTAAACAGTGAGTACTCTCTCCCCCTTGTGTTCTTACTTTCTCTCTCACACCATTCCAAAAAGCTTGTCGCTGTCTCATTCAGCTTTGAAATTGTAATTGACTACTAGAGTCATAATGACACATGGCTGGCATTAATGTATCTTTTGTAGTAACGTTTGGTTTATCAATATACATGTTGTATAGAAATGTTTGTGACATATGATTTTAGTTTTGTAGATTTGACACATTTACAAATCTACAAGGACCTTAAAATATACAGATTACAGAAATGTCAGTAATAACATGAGATCATTTTTTCTTTCTTTTTTTCCTCTAAAAGTGCGATAAAAAACAAATGGTAGCATTAATGCTGTGTTACTACGATAGGCTCTCTTTCGTTCATTTTTCAGCCATCTGTTGGCTCTGTATTTGGAAGTCCAGTAATGTTGGGTTCTATAGTTATCCTCTCACACCACATCCTCCCTCTCTCTCATGTCCTACGTATTGATTGGATGCTGTCCCCTCCCCTTTAAGAGATGTGAAGCCTATAGAGAACCAGCTGCGACCCAAGGGTCTGGGTCTGGGGGCAGACCGCTCTGCTGTGAAAGACCTGGAACCCAGTGGGCCCAGACGGCTCCCCAAACCAGGCGAGGAGCAGGGGAAAGAAGAGACCCTTGTACTGGGGCCTGGAGGCTTTGTGTTGGTAGAGAGTGGAGCACATAAAGACTTGTATGGCAAGGTGAGCTGTGTGGGCCTCTTTGTCTATGTATAATATCTGTGCTTTTTTATGTAGTTAGGAATTAATTGTTATTATTTTATTTGTATTTTTACATAAAAAAGGTTTACACCTGCCTTACTGCACTTCAATTTCAGATAGAAGGAGTAGATCCAGACAATGCACGAGTGGTGGTGAAGCTTGCTATTGGCAGCAAGACTGTCACAATTAGTCAGTATGGACTAAAGCTGGTTGATCGGAAAGAATATGAAAAATACAGCAAAGACCTCAGTAAGTGTTGTAATGCTACTGCAGCATAACCCTGCTCCCTGGACATTTCCAAAGAGGGAAGGGCAACGGCCTGTTGTTGAAGGATGTGCTGAGTTGAGCTGGTCTCTCCTTTAGCTCAATGACATTTGAGCCTCTGTGTGGGAAATGGGCCATTTCTACTCAAAACAGTCAAACAGTCACTGCTTTTTTTATGAGTAAACAGAGGTTACCTGACTAGATTGGATTCACAATGATCATTTCACTATACAAAGGCCTGTGTGTAGATCCATTAAAGGTGTTGCTTTTCTACAATATTAGTGGTATTACAAAGAAATAGATACATTACTTAGGAGACACTACAAGAATGTCTGAGGCTGGCACTTTGTAACTCCCAATATTGTATATGTAACAGGTCGCATCAGCAGAGCCCACAAAGAGAAGGAGAAGGTAAAAGAGAGAGAGAAAGAAAAAGAACAGCAGAGGCAGACGGAGAAGGACAGGAGGAGCGATGACAGAGAGGAGACGGGGAAATACCGGGATGAAGGGAAGGATCAGAGGAAAAGAAAACACCAGGAATCAAGTCACAATAGGTATGCACTGCAATATCATGCAACAAAATAGCTGTTGAAGCCATAAGTAGCAGCTCACCTCAGCTGAGCTTATGGTATATTTGGTCAGAAAAGACACCGGTGTGGTATGCTTGGGATTTGTAATGGAATTGAAAAAGTGTTGTTAGCTGAAAAGGTTTCCGTCATTCACCTTCATTTTGGGGGTCTTTCTCAGAGAAAAGCCACCTCTGAAGGAAGCGCGACGGCCCCCTGCTGCCCCCTCATGGCTTCAGAGAGACCTGAAAGTACGCTTTGTAGACAAGACCTTCAAGGGGGGCCGCTACTACAACTCCAAGGTACTAACAATGCTGACTGACACCATAGTACTCAAATATTTTATCCTTCTTAATGACCAGGGTTTTTGGATATGCTAGAATGCATCAGCATAATCTATTGATACCTTTGAAACAACACCTAGTTCTGGATTGTGACTTGAATTCATGTATATTATTTATGAAGTAATTTATATGTTGGGGCTTTGGTTTCACAGACCGTTGGTATTATTTAAAATATGTAATTATTTTCTTGTAGATGCGAGTGGAGGATGTGTTGACGCCCAACACCTGCGTGTGTCGTACTGAGGAGGGGAGACTCCTCGATGGTGAGGCGCCAGGCTTCCCTCACTGCTGTTACCTTAGAACTCAAACTAGATCCTGTTATTGGATGGAATGTCCATTTCTGTAGTTACTTCCGTGACTTCTCACAGATCTATCATCTGTCTTCCACAGATGTGAAACAGGGAATGTTGGAGACCATTGTGCCAAAGCGTGACTCTGAAGCCATCATGGTCGTACTAGGTGAACAAAGGGGCCAGGTTAGTAAAGGTTGAAATGAAAATGTACTGTATATGTTAGGGTTGACGCATCTGTGTTCATGTTGTCAAAGGCTGTTAATACATCTCTGTTCCACTCTGTGTCAGGTGGGCCGTATCCTTCAGAGAGACAGGGACAGGTGCAAGGCCATGGTTCAGCTGGACAGGTATGAGGAGAAGGTCTTCACCCTGGACTATGACTCCATCTGCCACTACCTTGGAGAAGGGGATCACTAACAACTTCCTGATCCCAAGCCTTCACCAGCCCACATCCTCCCCATGTCTGTATAGGCTCCCGGTATATTATCTTATGCTGATGAAATCCTACAAATGACTAATGTAACTTGCTGTATTGTACCTTTTGTAATAAAATCATGTCATGCATATGTCACAAATGTGGTACATTTATTAAGTGAAGACATTTTATGAGATCATAACACAGGGCAATACAAAAAACCAAGTGATATTTACAAAATATACCGATGAGGAGCATGAAACAGGGATTTTGCATTTATACATTGAAGTCTATTACTTTTTAAGACAGAAAAAAAAACAAGGGAGCAACAATGATCTGATTCCCTAGTTTCCTTTGACCTGTGGTCACTCTTTGGGTGGCTTATGCTCTGCGTTTGCTCTGAGCACAGCTCCAGGGCTAGGGTAGGGCCGCTGCTGGAACAGTGGGCCTGCTGCGGTGGTATCTGCACCAGTCTTGGCCTCATTCCTCTTGGGCAACCCAGTGGACCAGTTCCCTCTGTACAGAAGAAAGTTCATCTCTATTAATAAAAGGCAGATCAAATGGTGTTCATTGTAATTGTATTGTCAGAATAACATTACAAAGGGAGGCAAAAACAGACCTGGGAGCATCAGAATAAGAACTTGGATCCATGGGGTCCATCTCATCATCCTTCCTCCCTGAAAGACGAATGTTTACCGGTGATGATACAGTTAAACTTCATTGAGCATATTTCCAGTTTGGAATGAGAATTTGAGTAGTGTTATGCTTTGGGTAAAAGATTACCTCGTTTGTTCTTGCTGTAGGGGGCAACATCTTCTCTCCTCTGCATCCGTCTGTCTCTTTCCCTTACATCGTCTCTCTCACGCTCCCTCTCTCGGTCTCGTTCCCTCTCTCGCTCCCTCTCTCTATCTAGCTTCTCAAACTGTCTCTCCACTCTGTCATCTCCCCCCTCGGCTGAAAAATAGAATGTAATGTTCAAAAATTCAACCTCTCATGTGGAATGAAATGGATTGTGCAAACGGTTGCCTATTCAATGTAAAACCGGACCCAGCCGTGAGACATTCATGGTCGATTTTGCGATAAGTATGAAGGGATCCTCACCCCTCATTTTCTTGGCCGCTTTGGTTATCACAGATGAGGAGTCGTTTGGAGACAGCCAGGCAACAAGGTCTGTCTCCACATTCCAGTAGTAAGGTAGACCACTGATGATTACAAAATATACCATGTGTGAGGGTGAAAAAATTTTTCTCTCAAAGGTGTCTGTTGACTAGGAACAAAGGACCGTCTGTGAGGATGGCGAATGACTGGATGGAGACCACTTACCAGATAGGGTCAAAAACTTTGTACCAGTTTGGAGGCAAATTCTCCACTCTAGTGGCTTCATAATCGACATTGTTGTCATCATAATCCTCAGCAATGATCTCCTCATCCCCCTCTAAAGGAAATATAGTCAACAGAAACGTCACAAAGTCTGTTGGTAAACGAGTTAAGTATTTTAAGACTGCAGTATCTTAAAGTATTGCTGGCAACTTACCTTGGTCTGAGTGCTTCAGAATCCCTCTCTTGGCGAGGCGAGCGAGTAACGCTGGAGGCAGAGGCATATTGTCTCTTGTAAGATAAATTTAATTATCATAGAAAGATACAAATCATCAACGTGCCTGATCGCCTTGGGGCGTGTGATAAATATATAACTTGAATTTTAACTTATTTGTTTGAAACTTCAATTGCCCATATATTCGTTGTGATCTACACAACCACCACAGGAAACAGCTACTATAGCGCACTTTGATTACGTCAGTAAGTCTTGGGGTCGGTGGAGTGTTCGAAAGGATCAATGTGAAGCAGAAATGCGCAGTCAAATATTTTATTTCTGTTTTAATTGTTTATTCATGGATTTCAGTAATCTATACACGTCATATTTTATACTAAGAATACAAGCCTAAATAAAAAATATATTTACCACACATGTCTTTGTCCCGGGGAATTGCAAGCGGTTCATGTTTAAGTCGCGCTTGGACATGAACCATTGTGGGTCAAAAGCATTAGGGAAACAAACATGGAGGAGTATGCCCGGGAACCTTGGTAAAGTGCATTTCTACAGATTAGCTGGTTTGAAAGAATTCTTACATTGCTTTATTTATGTATTATTTCGGCAGAAATTATATGGGCATGTTCTCTTTGATAGTTACGATTTTCAGTAGAAGAAAGTAAAATCTTTAAATTGAGGTTTGAATTTAGGATGACTGACAGTAGCAAAAGATAGGGAGGTCATGTAGCCTAACCTCTTTATATTTCATGAATTACGATATTGTGATATATCATGTTCAATATGGCATTAATTGGTGTTTGTAAGTTTTAATTTTCGTTAATGTATTTTTACTTCACTCCAGCGTTAGAAATTTAACTGTGTAGGTTACTATGTGCATCTTACCTCACATTAAACAACTTTGTCTAACATCTTCTATTCTTTCTTATCTTATACATGGATAAGCCCCTGGAGGATAGTTGATGATTGTGGAGGAGCATTTACCATGGGAGCCACTGGTGGCGGGGTGTTCCAATCAATCAAGGGGTTTCGCAATGCTCCTGTGGTGAGTTCAGCATTGAGAAGCCAATGGTAGTTTGCACTCCTAAGTATAATAGATAGGTCACATTATTCTAATTATGCAAAAAAAATGTCTTCTCAGGGTGTTCGTCACAGATTGAAAGGTAGTGCCAATGCGGTGAGAGTACGTGCTCCACAAATTGGTGGTAGGTAGACTGAGGTGGCAACTATATGAGACTGAGTTTGGGTGTCTCACAACTATTTGTTGATAACAACAGGGGTCTTTATTCAGCTAATCAGCAGAACCATTTCTCTGCCTTTTCTTGTTACGCTTTTACAGGTAGTTTCGCTATCTGGGGTGGTCTTTTTTCGACTATTGACTGTGGGCTGGTTCGTCTGCGAGGGAAAGAGGACCCCTGGAACTCAATAACAAGTGGAGCAATGACTGGTGCAGTCCTGGCTGCACGTAGTGAGTGAAATGGGACAACATGTTATAATATACCATACCTAGTATCCTTAATCATCTGAAACCATTCCGTGCTTACAGTCCCAAAAACTGTTTTTAATCCTGATTCAGTGGTGCTACATTGCAGCCATATCTCCTCAGGTGGTCCTTTGGCCATGATGGGCTCTGCCATGATGGGGGGCATTCTCCTGGCATTGATAGAAGGCTTTGGCATCCTCCTCACCAGATACACCGCACAGCAGTTTCAGAATCGTAAGTTGCACACAGTCGTAGCATTCCACAAAATGCTGTACAGTAAGAACGTTTTAAGTGTATCTCTTATGTTTCTGGTCCAGCAAGCCCTTTCATGGAAGACCCCAACCAACTTCCCCCTAAAGATGGCAGTCAGCAGCAAGGGAGCAAGGGGACTGGCCAGTTTCAATAGTTTGCTATACCAGGGCTCGTAGGCCAAGGGAAGAAAAAGTGGACCCCAAGTCCTTTTCATGGTTTATATTAGCATTTATCAAAATGTATCAGGGTCGAAGTTTTGTGAATTATAGGTTATTGTATGTATGTTTATTTATTTATTTATCTGTATGTGTATGTACATGCATCATGTTTTAATTGATTGTGCTCAGTGAAATTAAGGAAAAAGGGACTGCTTTTGTGAAGTGCTGGAATTGTGGAATAACTGTTGAATTTATGTGGTCAGCATACATAAGGAGACAGGCCTACTGAAAATGTAGAAAAAATATATATAACGGATGAAATGTATGAAATCAAATGAAAATCAGGTCTGTCTTTTTTCATGTATGTGTTCAACAGTGAGGACACCTGCATCTCAAACATTCCTTTAGGCAACTTTTCTACCCAATTAATCACATTATAAATCAATGTATTGTGTGCACAAATCAAGTATTTTCGTTTGGGAAATATTGATGGCCGAAGCTATTCATTAATAATTATAACGTTTTAATATTTTCCACTATCTAGGCACTTTATGGCAAAGAAGCACTTTAAGACATCCTCTCCGTTCACTAAATTGAAACGTATGCGAGCGAGACGGATGACATTTGAACGTTTTTGTAATGCAGAGCGTGTTTGAATTGACAAAAATAAAGATTCTAAATGACTTGGAACTACTTCCTTTTTTTTCACGTCTCGGATAAAGAAGTCCGACTAAAGCATGACTCTTTATTCGGTGCTTAGGCTCCTTCTAAATTCACTGTTCAAGCGCTCAGCGGATTAACAAATGTAAGCTAGGTGCGCCCCCTATACTTGTTTTTGTCCTAGCAGGTTAAATAGATGGGATGCTATCCATGGTACTGGAATACCCGCTCCGGAAGCCGCAGGTGGTGCCCCAGTCTCGAAATAAAAAGCCATGGGTTATATGGATTGATATTGTAGAATCTTTAAATCAAGTTCTCCAGAAGTTTCTCTTAAATTTCCACTCCACCCTTCCCTTTAATAGATTTCAGAACGGTCATCCCTTTAAACGGCTCAATTAGTTTAATCCTGAGTTCAAGGCTGAACCGAGTAGGTCCTTGGAGTCTTTGGATGCATATGATATCTTTTTTTATTCTTCCAACATAACCTTTGCATTGTCTACCCTTGTGTAGTTTTCAAATTATACACGTTCTTGCAAACATTCTTGCTGACCATTTAAATTGCGAGATTGGGCCAGGATGGCACACGGCGCACGTAAATGGTGAAATGCCTATGTAGGAATTCACATTTTCCACCAGAGAGAAGCGTTCCTGTGTTGTTGTTAGTTACGTATCAAAACCTATCTGTGGATTTCATGGTGGGTTTCTGTGAAGACATACTGTGGTACTGAACTACAACATGGAGCGAAAAGGTAAGATTCATCGTTTAGGCCTAATTTGTTTTTGAATATCCCCATCGTTTATTTCTCAGCGTGATGTGATCTCAGTGTGCATAAATTGCGAAACAGGTAATTGTTAGCATGGCACAGCATGGCAAAGCCCTGATAAGGGCCTGTGCAAATAAATTACGATGTAACTATACAGTATCAGTAGCTACATTCTATAATCATATGTCCAAACTAGGAACAGGGCATGAAGGAGAATTATTCTGTATAATGCACCACAACATGGATAATAACATTAAACCCATTATTTGTTTACAAATAAAGGTATATCCCACCAATAGCCCCATGTATTCTCTCAGTTATGGCACATAGTAAACACACCTCAGGGTAATTGTTTAGTAGTAAAACTCAGGGGTTGTTAAAGGTTACACTTACACTAGCCCGAATCACAATATATTATAAAGAAAATGGCACATTTGGACAGGGGCCATGTGAAACCTTTAGGGCCTTATTCAACAGGTGCAGGCTGTCCTACCCTGGGGTTGCACTGTGTTAAATCTCGTGCTGCTGCTCTGTAAAGAAGTAGGTCACATCTGGTCTTCTAATATGGCGCCTCACCTGGTCTCAAACTGTCATTATCAGGAGAGAATGCTGAATACCCACCAACTATAAACCATGGCCACATGTTAATAAACTACCCCCTATAATGTGACTCAGTTAGATTATTTAGATCATATTATCTATATATTATATTTTTACAAAAAATACCTTATCAGTGCATACCTAGGTGTTAACTAGCCCAGTGTATAGACATTAGGCAAAAACTGGACACATGTATCTGCTAAATTAATACAATGTTAAAGAAAATTTAATTTATTGTGGGATTCTTACTCATTTGAACGTCACAGGGATTAAAAAATAAATACATACACTACTAGGGGGCTGAAATACATGGGTACAATACATTTAATATTTTGAATATGCCTCTAGACATTGCAGAGCACACAGTACAAATCCAGTACAGGACTCATGTTGAGTTAACCCACAACATTTGATTAGATTAGGAAGAACTTTATCAATTACTGAAGAAAAATTCAGATGTCAGAGGAGCCCTGAATAAATAAAAAAGGATCAAAAGGATAAAATAAAAGTTAGGTCAGAACTAAGTGAAAGTTTACCCAGTACACTGACTCAAGGACTTGTATACAATACACAGCTCGACTCCATTTAGTCATGGCAGCTGAAGGGCAGGCCACCTCTTTGACAGAGGATTGTCCCCTAAAACAGAGCCTGCCCTCTTTATCAAGACTGTCTATGTCTGCCTTTTCTTCTTCTCCAGACGGCCTTGATGGGGCGGGCGGGGATGGCGGCGCCAAGGCAGACCCTGCCGCGGCTGGCGGAGCCAGGAAGAGAGGAGCAAATGCCAAGAAGGCCATGCAGGCCAACAAGTCTGCTCTCCGTGCCCCCAGAGCTCTCTGCTGCCTCACCCTTAGCAACCCCATTCGCATGGCTGCCCTGGCCCTCGTGGAATGGAAATATCCTTCTAGGTTTCATCTGCTTTGTGTTTGCTACTCTGTGACCATTATTCGTGTTAGGGCGGCATGCCATTGAATGTGTTCATCCTTAACAGTTCCTTTACGCCTTTCGATATCTTCATTCTACTTGCCATCTTTGCCAACTGTGTAGCCATGGGGGTAACCAAACCTTACCCTGATGATGACTCCAATGCCACCAACCACCAACTGGTGAGGGCTCAGGCACAGTGGCAAAAACCTGCTATCAACTATGGGGGGGACAATTATATGACATTTTCTCAAGAGCAATTCCTGAGGGGGAAACCAAAATTACTGCTGTAACACACACAAAAAAAAGTGCCATTGTGTCCGTAATCAGTAAAGCGCTTTCATTGCATATTATTAATATTTTTTTAATACATAGTTATGTTTACAGTGATTTATTGGGGGGGACAAATCATATTTTTCCCAGGATGGGGGGGTCGTGTCCCCCACGGGATTTCCGCCTAGGCTCAGGCAGATGTCATTAACTATGCCATGAAAACAAACAATGAATAGTCATAATGCTGGTACACACTAAAAGATTAAAAGAATCTTCTAAGAAGAAAAAAAATGTGAGAGACAAAACATCCTAGATTGAACCGTTTTGCTCCAATAGTGTATGGTCTTTGTCCTCGGGGTTTTTCCCACACATAAGGGCGTGGGGGGAACGATTCGCGATCTTGGCGGCTCCGATGTTCTTCCGAGGAGGTTCGGTCACTCTTAACACACCTCACCCCAAGGGAAAATCTAATAAAATAATCTGTACATAATGGGGACATATCTAGCATTGTCGGGACAATATCTAAGCTTGTCGGGACATTACCTAGGATTGTCTGAAGGGGGAAATCGGCCCAAAATCAGCCCAATTATCTTGTGGTGTGTACCCAGCATTAGTCATCTTTACTGCAAATGGTTAAAGGGAGGTCTTTTGAACAAGGTACAATAACATTTCAGCATTTTCTAAGAAGTATAGGGAGTTTAATTGGTTCAAGCATCATGGATTTAAAGAAGAAAAGTTGTGGTCAGAATATAGGCCAGTCAGAGATAATGGCACTTAAGTACTGACCACCTGCTTCATCCCCACCTCTCTCTCTCTCTCTCTCTCTCTCTCTCTCTCTCTCTCTCTCTCTCTCTCTCTCTCTCTCTCTCTCTCTCTCTCTCTCTCTCTCTCTCTCTCTCTCTCTCTCTCTAGATTGACACGTTTACATTTATACGTTTACAGTCTGTAAGGCATGCATTATGGAGATCACAACATTCAAATGAACTAAGGTGTCCAGTGTAGAAGCAGCAGGTGATTCACTAATGATGTCCTCTACTATATAGTTTACGTTGAGCTGGAGGTGATATCATTAGAGAACACCTGTGCTGATCAGCACACTGGCCCGTCCCCCACTGACCATATGCTGAGGTGTTGGCCTATGATCCCTGGTCTCCCTCTCTACTCCTGGGAGTAGATCCCTATATTGGATTTAGTTTGGAGGGTAATACCTAGAGTGGATTGTCACAAGTTACTGTAATATTCCATCCACCATAATTCCAAATAAATGAGCAGATTCCAAATAAACATATTCACATATCCATAAGGACACAAAACAACAAATAAGCCTCTATGATCTCCGTACATTTCGTTTTGGCATTTTGATTATAGGTACAGCTACCCCTCTTGTAGACTGCACTGGATGTCTTTGTTGTTAAATTAACAGTAAAGTTATAAATATACAGTAGGCTGAAGTAGAAGTCTAGTAACTCTGGTGCTAGCGATTATCAGCATTAGGCTAAAGGTGACTGACAAGGCTCTGGTGACCAGCTTAAGCTTGTCCTCGACAGTAGGTTATCAGGGTAGAAAGCTGTTTCAATCTGCTCCAGAAATGTGTTCAGTTGAGCCTCACATGAACTGTACACCAACAATATCATCACTTGTATCGTAAAGCACAAAAATATAGGTTTATATCAAACTGACTCCTTAAAGACATTTAAACTATTCTTTATTTGATCAGCTAATGCCTCATTTATCCAGTTTCAAGAGTGACAGACTGCCTTACTGCTTTACAAATCTGATTAATAACCTCTGGGATTTCAGGAACAAGTGGAGTATGTCTTTCTTGTCATCTTCACCATTGAAACTTTTACAAAAATTCTGGCCTACGGCTTGGTCATGCACCCCAGTGCCTACATACGCAGCGGATGGAACTTGCTGGATTTCGTTATTGTCATCGTTGGGTATGTTTTTGCTATATCTCTGCTTCCTGTTTTCCCCTGTCATCACCATCACTGTTCTTAAGTCGGGATATATGTTTGTGTGTTTATGGCTGTGTGTGTGTTGGATGGTTTCAGGTTGTTAAGTGTGCTGGGTGAGGGAATGACAGAACACAAGCCTGGGGAGGCCCACCATGCTGCAGGAAAGCCAGGAGGCCTTGACGTCAAGGCTCTCCGAGCCTTCAGGGTGCTCCGACCTCTGAGGCTGGTGTCTGGAGTCCCTAGTGAGTCTGGAGATGGACTTTGTGTGTGTGCATGTGTGAATTTTTGAATGGAATGTTTTGAACGTTATCATTTTGTTATGGTATATATGTATGGAATATAAATTGGAGTGAATGTCAGGATCGTGGGTGTTTCTCCAGGTTTGCAGATTGTGTTGAACTCCATCATGAAGGCCATGGTTCCCCTGCTTCACATCGGTCTGCTCGTCATGTTTGTCATCATCATCTACGCCATCATTGGCCTGGAGCTCTTCATCGGCAGGATGCACAAGACCTGCTTCTTCTCAGGCACAGGTCTGCACATCTGCTCAGTCACACCTACACCCATGTGTCCAAACTTTCGACTGGTACTGTAGATGACATTGAATATTGAATGTACGATTAAGACCCTATTCAGAGTTAGAACCAAACCGTTTATTAGAAAGTACAAGTTGTCCATCAAAACAGATGTTTTACAGCTAACCCTTTCATCTGCTCTCCTAGAGCTGAACGTGGATGACGATCCCACACCGTGTGCGTTCGCTGGGAACGGACGCATGTGTGCCGGCAACGGGACTGAGTGCAGGGGCAAGTGGGAGGGGCCAAACGGTGGGATCACAAACTTTGACAACATCTTCTTTGCCATGTTGACTGTGTTCCAGTGCATCACCATGGAAGGCTGGACTGACGTGCTCTACTGGGTAACAGGAACATCTTCCCTTTTAACCTCCCCAATCTTACTCTGTAAATTTGGAGGGACAGATAGGTTAAGCCTTTTCTCCCTGTGTCTCTATTTTCTTTCTCAATGCAGATGAATGACGCCATCGGCTTTGAGCTTCCCTGGGTTTACTTTGTGTCTCTGGTTATCTTTGGCTCGTTCTTCGTCCTCAACCTTGTGTTGGGAGTGTTGAGCGGGTCAGTGATGTCAACATAGGAGAGTTTTTGTTTTACCAAACGTGTCGGTGAAGGCCTTTATCTCGTGTCCATTCTGGTTTTGGATTGTGTGTATATGTGTGTGTATTTGTGTTCAGAGAGTTCTCCAAGGAGAGAGAGAAGGCTGTGGCCCGTGGAGAACTTCAGATGGCTCAAGAGAAGAAGCAGATGGAGGAGGATATGTGTGGCTACATGGACTGGCTCATTGAGGCAGAGGAGAAAGACGAGGATGGAAACAAACGTGAGCTTAACACTTAAACACACACACACACACACTCAAACACACACACAGACACACACACTCACTCACTTAAACACACACACACACTCACTCAAACACACACACACACACATTCACTCAAACACACACACACTCACTCATGCACCAGTAAACCCCTAAACTTCTGCTTGCATCTCCCTCAGGTGCTGCTGTTGCTAAAAAGAAGATGATGAAGAAATTTGGCTGGTACAAACACAATGAGGATGGAGGTATGGTCAGTTTGTTAACCCAGTCCATAAAGCTCTGCATTCTAGTTCCTTTTGTCTGACACCAGTGGCTCTACTCTGTGTGCTACAGAATCAGATTCAGACTCGGAGTTTGAGGCATATCTAGATGATGACAATGGCTTCTGCGCATCACTCATGTAAGGAGTCAGAAATAAAACATTTTATTTTGGGACTGTGGTCTTCACCATCAATAATATTCAGTAATGAGATGTTCTGAAGACATGCTCTGATTGTTTCGTTTTCTCTACAGGGCTAAGATGATGGCTAACAGTTTCTGGTAAGCTTCTCAGACATCACAGTAGTGTAAAACAACAGACTAAAGACTTCTACTGTCACGAAGCTGGTGAGAAGTGTCTGTCCGCCCTGTCCCCGCCTGGTGACCTGTCACTCTGTCTTCCCCTAGTGACCAGCTGTGCCAGCTGAACCATGCCTTCAGGAAGAACTGTCGTGTCGCAGTCAAGTCCACTAACTTTTACTGGCTGGTGCTGATCCTGGTGTTCCTCAACACAGTGGCCAGCGCCTCCGAACACTACGGCCAGCCTAAATGGCTCACCGACGTGCAGGGTCAGCCTCCCCTCCCCCCCTCTCCGTCACTCCATCTTTCCTCCATGTGTAAACCTCTGGATAAGAGCGTCTGCTAAATGAGTAAATGTAAACCTGATGTATTTGAAAGCAAAGCACTCAAAGCCTTTTCCCCCCTATGCCCTTCCTGTTTACCAGAGCGAGCGAATAAAATCCTGTTGATGCTGTTTACCATGGAGATGTTGATGAAGATGTACAGCTTCGGGCTGCAGATCTACTTCATGGCCCTGTTCAACCGCTTCGACTGCTTCGTTGTGTGCGGTGGCATCCTGGAGACGCTGCTGGTGGAGCTGGAGTTCATCCCTCCCATTGGTATCTCTGTGCTGCGCTGCGTACGGCTGCTCAGGATCTTCAAAGTGACGCGGTACTTGATAGCGGAGAAGGGGAGAGAGCCTACAATCACTGCTGTCGTTGTCTATTGAGATTAACAGGATTTATCCAGTTGTAGTAGGGCCTTTTTCTGCAACGGTTTTGTAATCGTGGCCCCGCTGTGAAGATAACCTATCCCTTGATCTGTCACCGCTCTCATGCTCAGGCACTGGGCTGCTCTGTCAAACTTGGTGAATTCGCTACTCAACTCCATGAAGGCTATCTGCTCCCTGCTGCTCCTCCTATTCCTCTTCCTCATCATCTTCGCACTGCTGGGCATGCAGCTGTTTGGGGGCAAATTCAACTTTGATGAGACTCAGATGAAGAGGAGCACCTTTGACTCCTTCCCTCAGGCTCTGCTTACTTGCTTCCAGGTGCTGTTTAACTCAGGGTTCCTCCTTACGATGCTTTACAATCCTGTGCTGTTCATTTGTTAAGAGCTGGCTCTTCCTACATCCTCTCTAGATTCTTACTGGGGAGGACTGGAATGCTGTCATGTATGATGGCATCATGGCATATGGAGGACCATTATTCCCAAACATGATTGTATGCGTCTACTTTGTCATCCTCTTCGTTTGTGGCAACTGTATCCTTTTGTGTTCATCGAAGCATTTGAATCTACTCCTGCTTACGTTGGTTGTTCTCATGTGTGATTTAATCATAAAATACAGATCTAAAGACCCATCCAAGTACCATCATGTTGACTGTTTGAATGAGGCTGCACTAAGTTGATGCTGTCACATTTATGGTCCTTATCCCCTGCTCAGACATCTTGCTAAACGTCTTCTTGGCTATCGCTGTAGACAACTTGGCTGGAGATGGAGACAAAAAGAAGGTGGAGTAAGTACTAAACACCACCCGAGTCCAGCAACAAAGAGAAAAGAGACTAGCAAAAAAATGAAAAAGTGCCATCCAGTCTGTGCAGCACTAAGCCAATGACCATCTCTTGCAGGGAGAAAAAAGAGGAGGATGATGAGTGGGAAGACGATGAGGAACGAGAAGATGAAGATGCTGCGGTAAGCCTCCATTCTTTTCCGTGGTTGCCGCGTGCTGTTTACGATCTGCTTCATTCGTGGGGTGAGATACCTGGGCTTGGATCCCTGTGTGTCTGATCCTGTGTGTGTTCCCCCCTGCCTGTTGTGTGGCTGCAGAATGAGATGGATGACTGGGAGGAGAACGAGGAACTGAGAGCCATCGAGGGGCTGGAAGGTAAGTGTGACATCACAGCGTTTGTTGTGGTCGTCAGTGTGTGGTACTCTCTCTGACCCCCCCTTGGTCTGCTTCCTGTCTCAGGGGTGGTGCCCCTCAAGCCAGACTTCTCCCCACCTAAAGAGAAGATTGTCCCCATTCCTGATGGAAGCTCCTTCTTCCTGCTGGGGAAGAGAAACTGGTCAGTCGTGGTCACAGCTGTCATCATCAGATCCATCACTGGTATACTTTTGTCTGATTCTTAAAAAGTATTTGAGTCGAACCAATCCTGACATTGCTGTCTTTCACCTCAGTCTCCGAGTGGCCTGTCACAACCTCATCCATCACCCCTACTTTACCAACCTCATCCTAGTTTTCATCATCCTCGGTAGTATCTCACTGGCTGCTGAGGATCCGATCAGAGCTCATTCTTTCAGGAACAACGTAAGGCCCCCATCACCAGTCTTCCACATTCTCTGTTAACCCAGTGACTGTCACCCTCACTGTCTAGCATTGACACTCATAGCAACTATCCAGTTGCATCACCTTGTTGTCCAGAGCCACCATCCACCTTGTCATTTATCTACATTCATGGTCTAAGCACACGTCTGCTCTAATGCTCATACTAACATTATCACTTGAACACACTAAATATTTCATGCTTAATATTTCTCCTATTGTCAGGTGTTAGGATATGCTGACTACGTCTTTACCTCGATCTTCACAGTGGAGATTGTACTGAAGGTAAGTCCACACTATGGATCCAGTGTTAGATAGTCTCTGTGATCAGCAGAACCCAGGATGTCTGTACTGCTCTAGCCACAGCTCCTCCTTCTCCCCTCCATTGTCTTCTGTAGGTGACAGTGTATGGAGCCTTCCTGCATCCAGGGTCCTTCTGTAGGAACGCTTTCAACATGCTCGACCTGGTGGTCGTCAGTGTGTCTCTCGCCTCCTTCTTCCTCCAGTGAGTATAGGAGCTCATGTACAGGACTGACTCCTGACTGACTCGTTAGCATGTTTCAAGCACTTGTGTTCCTATACAGAAGATGCCTATTATTCCCTTTCTCACTGTGTGGGATGTTATCTTCAGTTCGAGTGCCATCTCTGTGGTCAAGATTCTCAGAGTGCTGAGAGTGCTCAGGCCTCTTCGAGCCATCAACCGAGCCAAGGGCCTCAAGGTAAGAGTCAATACGGCACTGATACGGCTGTCAGTCTAGCTCTCTGTGTTGTTTGAAACTTCAAAAGCTTGTTATACTTATATATAAATAAACCAATCTTACTGATTAGGTTTTGTTTGTTCTTCTGTTAACAGAATGTCGTGCAGTGTGTGTTTGTGGCAATCCGCACCATTGGTAACATCTTGATCGTCACAACACTTCTGCAGTTCATGTTCGCTTGCATTGGAGTGCAGCTTTTCAAGGTACTTGGTTCTACTTCGTACATGACAAAGAATATGTTATTTGCAACTTTTGTCATAATTTTTTCAATTAATATAAAGGAATTTGTTGTTACAGGGGAGATTCTATAGATGTACCGATGAAGCAAGACATAATCCATACGAGTGCAAGTATGAGTCATTACGTTATTTTGTTTTTTAGTTTTTTCAATGTTATTGTATCACTCACACTGTGTGTGTGTGTGTGTGTGTGCGTGTGTGTGTGTGTGTGTGTGTGTGTGTGATTTTAGGGGCACATTTGTGGTGTTTAAGGATGGTGATATGAATCACCCCATGGTGAAAGAAAGGATCTGGGAGAACAGTGAATTCAACTTTGACAATGTTCTCATGGGCATGCTGGCTCTATTTACAGTGTCCACGTTTGAAGGCTGGCCTCAGTGAGTGACATGATGATTCTGTTCAAATTGTAGATAAGCATGATAAAGATGGTTATTGATAGGATGAAAACAATCACTTAAATGGATTGAGAGAAGGTATGTTTTCAGAACATGGAGATGATTGGTCTCTTTATCTCTCATACCAACTCCTAGGCTCCTGTACAAAGCTATTGATGCCAATGCTGTGAACCACGGTCCTATCTATAATTACCGGGTGGAGATCTCCATCTTCTTCATCATCTACATCATCATCATCGCCTTCTTCATGATGAACATCTTCGTGGGTTTCGTCATCATCACCTTCCGTGAACAGGGAGAATCCGAATTCAAAAACTGTGAACTCAACAAAAATCAAGTTAGAACTTTTCTATCTTACAGTTGGATTAAGCTACATCACAACCTAGTCTCACAACAACTTCAAATTAAGCAAATACGTTCTCTTCCATCACTCCACTGTTTCCCTACAGAGACAATGCGTATACTACGCCCTGAAAGCTCAGCCCATAAAGATCTACATTCCCAAAAACCCATCTCAGTTGAAGTTCTGGAAGATCATCAACTCCAGCCAGTTTGAATACATCATGTTTGTGCTGATTGTTCTCAATACCCTCACTTTGGCTGTGCAGGTATGAGACTGTTGTGCACACTTTACTCTCAACACAAATATTATACAAGTAAACCCACAGTATGTAATCACGTGAAGTTATTGTAGTGTGAACTTTATACTTTTAAATCATCTTTTGAGAGCAGGAAATATTTCAACAGTAAATGTATACAATTCTGTGAACATGCGCTCACATAAAACCATGTTATGTTGTCCTCCCAGCACTATGAGCAATCTAAATTGTTCACCTCCATTATGGACATTCTCAACATGATCTTCACTGTTGTCTTCACCTTCGAGATGATCATCAAGCTACTGGCCCTCAGACCTGCTGTAAGGTTCAACTTTCTCCCCTCAGAATGTTCAGACCTCTCTGTCATGACATGATTGGGTGGTAGAAGTGTGTGCCGATGCTGACTATGTCTGACCCTGTTTTTGAATGCAGCACTATTTCATGGATGCCTGGAACTCCTTTGATGCTTTGATTGTTGTGGGGAGTGTGTTGGACATTGCAGTGTCTGAATTAAGTGTGAGTTATACATTTTTACCATTCCAAACAGGGAGCTTGAATAGACACACAATTATAAATAAGCATCCAGGTGTATCAAATTAAGTATAACATCGGTACAACAACAT
Source organism: Hypomesus transpacificus (assembly GCF_021917145.1). Taxonomy (NCBI): domain Eukaryota; kingdom Metazoa; phylum Chordata; class Actinopteri; order Osmeriformes; family Osmeridae; genus Hypomesus; species Hypomesus transpacificus. Next base: position 7,454,127 of record NC_061077.1, read on the forward strand.
TACATATAGTTACATATACAGTAGGCCCACGTGAAAAGTCTCTTGAAACTCCTGTTTGTAGTAGGCCAGGAAAATGTTCTGATTATTGACTCAACAATAATATAACGTGTGTTGTGTTATCTTTCATCCTACAAATTCTCCTCTACTTACGGATCCAGAGTGGAGGTGGAGGTCATGGAGAGGTAAGAGCTATAACCACAGAATGGTTTGTCTTTAACACTGTGTGTGTAACTTTCAGATTCACTTCTTATATAACACTAACATGTCCTTAAACACCTCTCTTTTTCTCTCTTTCTCTCTTTTTCTCTCTCGTTTCTCACAATAACTCTGTTATTACTCTGTTACTGCCCATCTGTTTGCAGGGCAAAGGGGAAAGTTCTAAAGTGTCGATCACATTCTTCCGTCTATTTCGAGTCATGCGACTGGTCAAGCTGCTGAGCAAAGGGGAGGGTATTCGAATCCTTCTATGGACCTTTGTCAAGTCCCTACAGGTCAGCATATTTTACAATGTCTTACACTTGATAATTTTGTTACAGTGCATCATATGTATCTTAGTGCATCTTTCGCTCACTCTCTCTCTCTCTCTCTCTCTCTCTCTCTCTCTCTCTCTCTCTCTCTCTCTCTCTCTCTCTCTCTCTCTCTCTCTCTCTCTCTCTCTCTTTCTCTCAGGCCTTGCCATATGTTGGTCTGCTGATTGCTATGATCTTTTTCATCTATGCTGTGATTGGTATGCAGGTATGTGAGATCTCTGTGTGCTGTACGTGTATTTTTTGTATTACCTTCTGCTTGTATTCCCACTGTGACGGTGTGACAGTGCCCCTGGTTTGTACAAGGTATGTGAAATTGAACTCTGCTCTCCATCCCTGCAGACGTTTGGTAAAGTGGCTATAGACGACAACACACACATTAACAGGAACAACAACTTCCAGACCTTCTTCATGTCTGTCCTGCTGCTGTTCAGGTGGGCGTTCCTCACCTCCTCACCTCCTCACCTCTCCTCTCTTCACTTCTCCTCACCTCTCCTCACCTCTCCTTTCTTCACCTCTCCTTACCTCTCCTCACCTCTCCCCTCTTCTCCTCTCTTCACCTCTCCTATCCTCTCCTCACCTCTCCTCTCTTCACCTCTCCTCACCTCTACTCTCTTCACCTCTCCTCTCTTCTCCTCTCTTCACCTCTCCTATCCTCTCCTCACCTCTCCTCTCTTCACCTCTCCTCACCTCTACTCTCTTCACCTCTCTTCTATTCTCCTCTCCTCTCCTCACCTCTCCTCTCTTGACCTCTCCTCACCTCTACTCTCTTCACCTCTCTTCTATTTTCCTCTCCTCACCTCTCCTCTCTTGACCTCTCCTCACCTCTCCTCTATTCTCCTCTCCTCACCTCTCCTCTCTTCACCTCTCCTCACCTCTACTCTCCTCATCTCTCCTCTTTTTACCTCTCCTCACCTCTCCTCTATTCTCCTCTCCTCACCTCTCCTCTCTTCACCTCTCCTCACCTCTACTCTCCTCACCTCTCCTCTTTTTACCTCTCCTCACCTCTCCTCTCCTTTTCTCATGTCTGTGCTCTTCTCTAAGGTGTTCCACCGGGGAGCAGTGGCAGGAGATCATGCTGTCTGCCCTGCCAGGCAGGCGCTGTGACCCGGAGTCAGACTTCGAGCCTGGGGAGGAGTTCACCTGCGGCAGCAACCTGGCCTACCTCTACTTCATCAGCTTCTTCATGCTCTGTGCTTTCCTGGTGAGAGAGCAACCCTGGGCTCATTTCCCTCTCATTTCACTGAATAGGGTTCACTGAATGTTCCTCTCAGGTCCTGAATTGGAGCTCAGTTTTAACTGGTTCTGTCTTTTTGTGTCTGTGTCCCTCTACTCAGATCATTAACTTGTTTATTGCTGTCATCATGGACAACTTTGAGTACTTAACAAGAGACTGGACTGTGTTGGGAACCCATCACCTGGACGAGTTTAAGAGGGTGTGGTCTGACTACGACCCTGAAGCCACGTAAGACTGTTCTCATTTCTTTTTCTTACCTTTAGTCAACTCACTCCCAGGTATACAGTGATGATTGTTAATACATGCTGTTTTGGTCAACTTGTTTCAGGGGTCGAATCAAACACATTGATGTGGTCACCTTACTGCGCAGGATCCAACCTCCTCTTGGTTTTGGCAAGCTGTGTCCCCATCGTGTGGCCTGCAAGGTAACACACACCCATCAAGAGGGCCACTAACTTGAAAAGAGTCAAATAGACTTGATAAATCTATATTTTAATGCATACAAAAAATTATGAAAAAAAAACTGCATGGTGTGGTACATGCATATTGTAATGGACTCCCAGGACAGAGGGTACCGGATCCAAGTGCAGGTTTTATTAGGCGTCGTCAGGCAAGCAGAGGTCACACAGATAAATCAGAGCAAGAGAGGAGATCTGAAAGAGTTAGTCAGGTGACAAGCGCAGGTCTGGCAGGGGAGGACTGGTCAAATGAAGGCAAAAGCTGGCTCAGGTTCCACGGATCAGGCAAGGTCGGGATCACAGCATCTAGGATTAATCCAGGTAAAGCAGAGACAAGTTTGGGGGCAAAAACAAGGTCAGTATTTCGAAGTATCTCTGTCAGAAATGGTCAGCAGGAGATCAACAAGACTTAGCAAGGAGTGAAGGGAGTGACTAGCTTAAAAACACTGAGTACTGAAGTAGGGTAGTGGACTGATTACTCTTACAGTGTGTAGGTGTGAGAGATGGCGTGCCCTCTTAGTACTCTGGTGATAATATTCTGAGGCAGGGGGACCTGACTGTCACACATATGTCTTCCACCCAAAATCTGCAGCACATACGGTCAGATGAACACTATCTCCCATAGTCACTCTTGGTTTTCTTATGTGAGCACCTGACAAATTCACCCTGGCAGTCCTATTTCCTCCTTCAGTCTGGCCTGTCTGTCCTCGTCTTCCCTCTGCCAATCCAATTAGGAGCCCCCATGCCCCCTTTTTCTCTTTCCTTCCTTCCTCTCTCATTATCATCTCATCTGCTTGTTCCGTCAGAGGCTTGTTGCTATGAACGTGCCACTACATAGTGACGGGACAGTCACCTTCAACGCCACTCTGTTTGCCCTTGTCCGGACCTCACTCAAGATCAAGACTGAAGGTTAGCCCCTTAGCACGCAAGGCAATAACCCCACAACCCCAGCTTTCACACACAAACACACACACATAACACAACAGATTCCACAGTCCATTAAAACCAGCCACCTATGTGACTCCTGAACCTTAATCTCTCGACTAGGGCCTATTGATCAAGAGAACGAGGAGTTAAAGGCAGTTATTAAGAAGATATGGAAGCGCACTAAGCCCAAGCTCCTGGATGAAGTCATCCCACCCCCTAGAGGTAAACCTCAGCACTTACAACTTTCACCACGCAGATCCGAGGCCTTCTGAAGATATTTTTGTATTCATCCTCCATTCTTCTATTTGTTGTCCTCTCTCACTTTATTCTGATTTCCTCACACCTCTCTCTCTTGTTCAGGGGACGAGGTGACATGTGGGAAGTTCTATGCCAGCTTCCTTATCCAGGACTACTTCAAAAAGTTCCGCAGGAGGAAGGAGAGGGAGAGGAAGAAGAAGGGGAAGGACAAATCTGCTGCTCTGCAGGCGGGCCTGCGCACGCTGCAGGACCTGGCTCCTGAGATGCGCCTGGCCATGGTCTGTGACCTGGAGGATGAAGAAGGGTTTGAAGGAGAGGTGGATGAAGAGTTTTTGAGGGTGAGAAGAGCTTTCGTAGACTTTTAACTGTCCATCCGATTACTACGGAAAGAGCTTTGTCATCTGAAACGTATCAAATGATTGCGATCATATTAAGTGCTAACTATTGCGTGAACTCTGTGGTTTTTATTCGGGCTCATTCCGGATCTAGAATGACAACGTTTTTGATGGTGGAGAGCCTGGCACCTCTGTTACCATGACCCCTGCCGCCACCCCCCATGCCCCCACATGAGATGGAGGAGGTTAGTGTGTTCATCGAGCCTGAGCCCAAGGAGGTAATTGACGAGGTGATCACAGAGCAGGTGATGGGCATGTCTGAGGACCAGAGACCAGAGTCCCAGGTGTCAAATTTCAACGTTGTTGTGGAGCAGCCCCAGAGATCTGATCCTGTCCCTAACAGGTGTGTATGTGTGACTGTGTGTGAAAATTATGCATATTCACCCTCTATATTTTCGAGTTAATTTCCTTGCTTTTTCATAATATTGTTTTGTTCTGCTCAAATAGGATGGACTCAGTTCAAGAAATGTACCCTCCAGAGCCTACCTGGGTGCCTCCAGAGCCAATGGTGGAGACAGGTGGAGGAGTCGAGGGAGGAGGAGCAGCAGTGGCAGTAGTGATATCCGAAGTACAGGTGGTTGATACGGGAAATGGTGAAGCAGGAGGAGGAGGTGAAACCTACACGTCAGAGCAGACATACTACAGTGGTCAGGAGGCCGCACAGACCACAGAGTCCCAAGGAGGGTGAGACAAACTTCACAAAATATATACCAATCCTCCTAAACGGAACTCAAAAGCTGTGTGTTCATGTCAATACTCAAAAAGCACATATGGAAATATGTTACATGAGCTTGTTTCTTCCCATTTAGGTATGTGTATCAGGAGGTCCCTGAGCCAACCCCTGTACCCTCCACCCCTGTACCCTATACCCCTGTACTCCCCTCCCCTGTACCACCGGAGACACAATACGAACAGAGCCCAGCCCCCAACGGCACCAATGGGACTGCAGGCGGTGCACCGTATGGGAATCACAATGGAAATAGCTTAACTGTTAATGGATACAATGGCAACAACAGCATCAATGGTAACAGCACGTATGCAGCTAGCATCACTAGTAGCATCAGTGGCTATACTGGAAACGGATACAATGGGAATGGCTACAATGGGGACGGCTACAATGGAAACGGCAGCATAGTCAGCGGCTACACCGGAAATGGCAGTACCGGAAATGGCAGTACCGGAAACGACGGCACAGGCAATGGCTACAATGGAATCGGTAATGGAATGCAATTTGTCCGAAGACGTCTCCTACCTGCCACTCCTTCAGGTGAGATAAGCGGATTACAAAAAAACTTCTTCACCCCATCCCATCAACTGTTAACGGCAGGCCTCATTCACCAAATGTTGATTCTCTTGCAGGTCTGAAACCTGCCTTCAACCTCCAGTGTCTAAGGCCGCAGACCAGCATGGATGAGATCCCCGTCCCAGGCACCTACCAGGGGAACTCTCGCTTAGACTCTCGCCGTAGCAGCGTGTCCTCCCTGTCCTCGTCTTCCTGGGCCAATAACACAACAGCAGGCACCACTGCCCCCAGCATATCTGGGGGGGCTGGTCGGCGAGGGAGGCTGCTCTACACCCCTATGATCGTAGTGGATGGGGCCGAAAGTTCCCAGCAGGCCATGTGGGGCGACAGCTCCAGCAACATCACCAGCCTGCCAGCAAGTGCCCGGCCTGGTTGGTATCCTGGTGCCCAGGCTGGTACCAGGCCCCCATCGCAGGCCAGGACCTACAGCGGTGTGCGGACGCCGGCCATTAGCCAAAGTTATGTGGAGAAAGGCAGCGCAGACAGCCTGGTTGAGTCGGTGAGTGGTGATTGTTGTCATTGGTGTCACTGCCTGAGTAACATAACGTTTGGGCCTCAGTTTTGGTCTAGGATCAGGTCTTATTTCATGGTTAGATATGATAACATTATTTTTTACCATTTGAGTACTGTTTGAAACACACTTCTACTTGAACAGCCTATGTCTATGTGAATGTGTGTTACCTGCTCGGTCTTCCTCTGTAATTCAGGGTGCAATAATGCTCAGAAATACAAATGTATTGTAGCTGATGAGTAAATGATCTTCAGTGTAGGGTTCAATAATATTGAGCAGACACTCATACTGCTGGTGTGACACTTATCAATACCTCCTCTTCTCAGATCTTGATATCAGAGGGCTTAGGCCTCTATGCCAGGGATCCCAAGTTTGTGAACTTTGCCAAGCGGGAGATAGCTGAGGCCTGTCACATGACCATTGATGAGATGGAGAATGCTGCCACAGACCTGATCACCCGAGGAGCGAGCCAGGCCATAGGACGCCTTGAGGAGCAGCTGGCGGATGAAATGATGATTTCCTACTAAAACAGAGACTAGAAGAAGTGGGGATGCGAAAAGAAAGTTGGTCATTTTACACCTAATGAGATTGGATACAGAGCCAGATAAAAACATAGTGTATTTGACATTGCATATACTGCTGAGGCTCTTTAGACTCACATGGTTTCTTGTAAGAGTGCTAAAAAATGTACTGTAGCCTGCCGAATATAATTACAGTCCTGTGCACATTGTCATCAAGTATCATTTGATATTTTCAAAAGTGGGATTTTTGCATTGTACTGATGTAAAGCATTGATACATTGTACAGTTTCTTCTGGTACAGTCCATTTATAAACACTTGAAATTGATGTCTCATTTCGAAAGTATATGCCCTATGAAGCTTAAAAAGTATGCATCTTTTGTATGGTCAGAACAAGAAGAACATAAACTTGAAAATTATAGATGTTTAAATTAAAGATTGGTTTTGCTGTTACATAAAGACTTAAGTTATTACTGTGTATGCAATAAAGTATGTTTTTCTCAAGGCTTTCATGTTATTTGCCAAGAAACAGAAATTACATTTAGAGAGACAGGAAGTGTAATACAGATCTGTTGCCTGAATTTTTGTTGCTTAATGCCTAATTTCATGAAGAAACAACTCAAACAACATCAATGCATCACCAGTTGAAGAACAGCTGTTTTCATTGACTGTATTTAGTAATACATTTTTAATTACAGAGACAATATTTTGTGGCATATACAGTATGGGCTCCAGTAGGTATCGCATTTTGATGGTGACATGGAGTGATGTGTTTTCACAAGGAGTTTGAACGTTTTTACATGCAATTTTATGGAGATATGGAGTCAAACTAAATAGCTGCGTCTAATAATTACAATATTAAAAACGAACATATAGGCCAATGCAAAATACACACCCACCCTCTAATCTTTTTCTATTGGCTTGATCTACGAGTACAGTCATCGGTAAGAGATGTGCATTGCACACATTAATGAAGTCTCCCTGTTATTCCCCCAGGAAAAAACTGTAGTTCCCTAATGCTGCTCTATGATTGGACTGGGAGTCGACCTCGTCATTACTCTGTCCAATGCCTTCACTGACGTCCTTACGCTCCAAATGCCCTCAACCAGCTCTTGACGTAATACAGCTATTCCCATCTTGTGTCTATTCCCCCTGTTGGCTGTTCCATATGTAACAACAACCTCCCGCCTCGACTCTGATCCTCTTACAGACAAGTAAGCGGCCAAGATGGACGTTGTGAACCAGGTAAGGACATGAAATAAATCAGTGGACCAAAATGTATTAATGTGCATGCTGAATCCGTCCTTTATAAAGGAAAATGTGTGAATTAGGCCTATTTAAGTGTGTACCTAGGGGAAACCAATAGCGTTTAAAGAACGTTAAACTGCTGTAGGATGTAATTCTAAAGCAGTTGAGCAGCTGACTATTGCGGTGCTTTCCGGGGTTCTCGAGTAGACTACACGATTTGTCAATTATACACTGCAATATAGGCTCTATAGATAGAGATGGAGGAGATTTAACCAATTTGCACCATGCATGTTCATGTGATTGAGCGATTGGCCGTCCATAGTCTAAATGTTCACAAATGCTTGCACCAAATCATTTCAAGACCATGAGTTGAGGATGCATTCCATAGTATGACATTTATATTTCATGTTTAAGCATATTGAGTATTGAACAGTTAAGGACAGATCCTTAACTGTTCATATTGAACAGTTAAGGACAGAACTGCTTCGGAATATTTAAGGCCCATCTATGTTTGGCTACTTGCGGTCGGCTACAATATTTTTTTAATCGCTACTCCAAAACACAATAGGCTTTTCAATTGGATCCATTTAGGAAATAAACACAACGGTCTCGTTGAGAGGTGAAAGATGTATATACTGGTTGGTTTTGTCGGAGTGCAGGCCATCAGATCGTTTCAAGGAGGGTGGGAGGAGAGCGCGCAAAAGAGACCCGAATCATTAATTTCGCAATATAGACGTCGTGCGTCACCTCTCCAGAGTTGACAATGGCGGTGATTCATTTATGTCAAAATGTGAGCAGACATTACTGTTTTTTACGCTCTGATCTCGGAGGTGAATACAAGTGCGTATATTTTTATTGACGCATCAGTTCCTTCATTGCCGCATTCACCTGCACAGCGTTGTTTTTATAGAATATGCAGGTGATGTGAAATAGGCCTAGTCCTCAAAATGTAAGCAGGGTGTTGTCGACTGAATACAGTGAAAACAGAGGGATAAGCAGCTTTATCTAATTCTAATGCTTGCAAAGTCGCTCTTCCTCTCTCTCTCTCCCTCTCTCTCTCTCTCTCTCTCTCTCTCTCTCTCTCTCTCTCTCTCTCTCTCTCTCTCTCTCTCTCTCTGCTTGTCTCTTTTATATGTCCCCTATCAGGCCTTTGTCACCTGACCAAGTCACGCTTCAAGTCAATTGCAAAACAACATTTTAGCAATACTTAATTATACATGGAAGTAATCAAATCCAAATGTTAAGGGCAAGTGTGTTGGCAACATGCTGACAACTTTTAAGGATAAGTAGCCTAGTACTGCGGAAGCCTACCGAGTAGTAGTAGTAGCCCACGTTAGAGACTATGGGACAGCATTTATATGTTTAGCTAAACTACCTTGACGTTACACATTATGTCGGTTTGACGATTAATTACTATTTTGACAGTTGGTGGCTACCGGGCAGTTCACTATAGTGAAGCAGCCGTTGGGATTCATAAAGGCCCTACAATGGGTAAGTATTCCGAATATTTTATTCTGTATAACGGTGAGTGCCGTCCCCGTTGAGCGCTCCTTTTCATGCGCATGCGTGCTAGGGTGCCAATGTGTACCAAGATAGAGACGATGCTTAAAGTGCTTCATATATGCCCAAATCGTCAATGTCTTATAAAATAATTGGCTGTTAGTGATGGTTCTAAACAGTATGAATGCAAGTATATAGTTGGGATTGAGAAACTATATTGTTTGAATGTCATGTCCTGATAATAGGTATATTCGACTTAATGCAGCGACGGCGGCGCCGACAGACGGCTGCAGCCGGCTGCCTTGAACCTGAGAATCCGATTGGCTGCTTCAAGTCAGCCGGGCTGCAGGCGGCTGCAGGCGATGCCAGCGCTGCATGAAGTCGAACGTACCTAATGACACCGGAAAGTGTCATACTACGTCATTCTTTTGCCAAGCGTTTACAAACGCTCATGAAGCCGTGCGTGTCCACTACAGCGGAGCGGAGCGGCGCGGAGCTTCGGCTTCCAATCCATTTTCAATGAAACCGGGCGTTGACGCTCGCGTACGCTCCCACAATGCCCCTACACCAGCGTCAACACGCCCGCATTTTCATTGAAAATGGATTGGAACCCGACGCTCCGCTCCGCTGTAGTGGACACGCACCGTTAGGTGGTGACACAGCCCCATCATTCTACTTGCTGCTTTGCTGTCATTACTCCACTAGAGTTTCAAATGATTAACGTGTTGTTGAGCAGAATCATCAGAAACAGGAAGGCTTCAAGTCCTTTTATCTGTTTATTGAATGCATTAACGCCTTTCTTTGTTGCCTGTCACTTGTCAACATTAGATTGTATGGACTAGATACAGTGAAGGTTATTCTATAGTTGGCATACCACCCAGCTTGACTCTAAATTTGACCAAATTGAACCAAATGGAACTTGGACCTAATTGATGTCAATATAAATTTCCTTTGCAAAGATGTTCTGTCGCTTTTGGCCAGTCATATTTTTGTGCACGCAAATTGTCATGCCAAGTTTGTCAGGTTTGAACTGTTATTTTAATATCTAGTGACTTGGATTAAATATTGACCGTTTTTGACATCTCTTGTCTTATGTCTATAGTGTTTTACACTGAATTATGTCTAGTGTTATTAAGTGAGCTTTAGTATTCTAGACAAAAATATATCCAGCATCTAGGGCGATCCAGCAAACATGGACATTATATCTTCTAAAAGGGCCAATTCAAAAAGCAACTCCAGCGTACTGTAAAAAACGAAATAACATCCCATTGGTCCATGGAAGCATGTGACTCTGAACAGAGTAGTCAGCTTACAAGTAGCTGAGAGGAAACACTCAACAACATGACACTGTAGTCCTTGCCTGGAGCTGTACAAGTCTTCAACATCACATTACTGCCTCGGTAGGTCATAATGCATCTTTTCTCTCAAACAGAACAATTGTGCACATCCTAAATGCAAGTCAGCATTTTACACGTTCCAGTATAAATAGTTCTTCATGTGGTTCATGCTGATACATCTGCACATCCCTTCTGACCTGCAGTTGTTATGTTGTCATGTGGTCATGGTCCTGTGGTACTGAATTGGCGTTTTTGCAAACAAGGTGAAAGCAGGCAGTGTGTATCCAGCTGTATTTGTTGTGCAGAATGTGTTTACATTTACAGCTAACCTCACAGTAATTTAGTAAGTCATATAGCTGTATAATTCCATTTATGTTTGACTTAGTCCCACTCAATGTTACCACACATCATAGACCACAAGATAATAGACACCCAGTTGTCCTCTAAAAGCCAGAGAGTCTGATGGATTTGAAGGTCACATGGATGTTATTGGTTTGAATTATTAATCCATTAAAAAGAGGAGGTCCAGGAGGTCCAGGGAAAATCCCTCCATGGAAAAACAAGACAGAGGACCTGTAAATGGAAGTTATACATGCTAGCATGCGTCTTTGTGTTACTTCAGATACACTGTTCTGTTTTGCATTTGAGCATAATGAACTTGTGTGCCTTTATTCAATAATGATGTATGTGTGTGTGTGTCTGTGTGTGTATTAGAGAGGGAAAGGGAATGGGGATGTTTGTGAGAGAGAGAGCATGTGAGTGAGCATGAGTCATGTAATGGTTGTTCTCTCTTTTTGGGAACTGTGCTGATGAAGCCTGTTTTTGATGGATGATGGTAGACATTGAGTAATCCCTTAACCAAACTGAGGCTGTAGTGTCTACCTAAACAATCTCTCGCCCAAAGCTAAGTTTATTCAAGATGAGAAGCTTTTTGTTTGTCTTTACCCTACACTGCTGCCTGCAAATATGGAGGATATTTAGCTCTCATTTGGCTTACTTGTTTGAGTGGTCAGTGATTTATGATATGCTTGTCCTTAGTCCTTAGTTGGTCAATGCTGTGGTACTGTGGTATTTGGTGTGTACTTTGTGTGTGTGTGTGTGTGTGTGTGAGAGTGTTTGCCAGCAATGCAACATTGCATCAGTGACAGTAGAAACCGCCCTGTGGCCCTCCCCCCTCCACCCTCCCTGCCACCCACCCTCAATGTGTAATGTTGCCAATAGCGTTACCATGGCACCTGACACTCTGTGTGCAGCCATGTCTTTTCTCAGCCTGCCTACCCATCCATCTCTCCCTCCTGTGCGTCTCTCCGTTCATTCTGTCCCCTGCACTCAGCTCTTTCCTTCTCCAACAACCCCTCCCTTAGAAGCACTGGAATGGTGATCATGTGTATGTCTTCATTTCACTTAACACTGGAATTGTCACACCAGATCATCAGGTGATCAGGAGAATAATTCGCCAATCCAATTGTTGTTTACAAAATGATAGGGAACTCATAAGATCTGAATCGGATGTAATCAGAATGAAAGATGTACAGAGATTGCATACAACTAAGCCTCAGAAATGTTTGTGCTGCTTGTAATCCTTTATACCCCTGCATTATATAATGCATACAGTTATAACCCTACAATACATAGATCGAATTGTGTATGGGTGGGGTGTATTCAATGACTTTTGTGCAAGGCTTGGTTTAGCCTTGGTTTGAACAAGCACAGTCTCCAACTCATCATTGTACAGATGAATCCTCTGAGAGACTCTCCCCTTTTTTTCTCCTTTCACTGGAATGTCTTGTCAGGATGATTGCTACACCTCTTCTGCCATGAACACTACACACCTACTCACACATATACACACACTGACACACACACACTGCTCATTCTTAACACCAGATAATGACCTTTAGTCATCGGATGCAGTGGAGGTGTGGTCATGTTGAGCAGAGGAGATAGACATAAGATATGATAGTTATCAGAAGTTTAGTTTCATTGAGAGAAGATGGAAAAAGCTGTATAGAATTATGAATTAGCTTTCTATAGCCAAGTTACAATTATGTTTGTAAATTGTATACTGGAACTTTACAACAGCAGATTACAGTAACTAGATGAATGTATTATGTTTGTACAGGTGGACTACCAATGGAAATAGTGGTTGAATGCTTATGCTGTGGGTGCATTTACACCTGTGTACAGTGTGCATGTGTAGATCTGTGTGTGACAGAGAGAGAGAGAGAGCGAGAGAGAGAGAGCGAGAGAGAGAGAGACAGAGAGAGAGAGAGAAAGAGAGAGAGAGAGAGAGAGAGAGAGAGAGAGAGAGAGAGAGAGAAAGAGAGAGCGAGAGAGAGACAGAGAGAGAGAGAGAGAGAGAGAGAGAGAGAGAGAGAGAGAGAGAGAGAGAGAGAGAGAGAGGAGAGAGAGAGAGAGAGAGAGAGAGAGGGAGAGAGAGAGAGAAATAAAGGAAGAGAATGCCGGGTGTACGGTCAGCTCAGTGTAGCTGTGTTTAGTGACAGATGGTGGAGAACCTCAGATTAATAGCCGGATTTTCCATCCAATCGGATCTAGTCTACCGGGAAGGGAGGGTGTGGTAAAAATAGTCTGACTGACTAATCTTCTACGTGTGAGAATGTGTGAGTAAGAGAGAGCGTAAGCAAGCTTGTTTGTGTGCTCACAGCTCAGGTGTGATACACAGTGGGAGTGGGCAGTAATTAAAGGCTATAAACAGTAAAGGCTACAAAGTAATGGAACCACCCCAGCACCAGCAACGATAACATGGTTGTGTGTACATTTCTAGTGTGTTCTTCACATTATAATAAAAGTTGTCGGAGTAACCATAGCAACAGGTGCAGCAACTCTGTAACCTGTCGGTATAAGCTGCAATGCATGCTGAAGATCAACTTCCTCAAAGGTCACCAAACAGTTTCATAATACAATCTTGAGATGTAATCTCAACTTGTTATTTTATTAACGCCCTTTTCCAACTTCCTCTGTTACTTTCAGATCTTCGCTATCTTTGCTTTCTCAACATGTGGCAGCTACTCTGGCATGTTCAAGATGAGTGTGGAGTGTAAAAACCGCTCAGAGAGTGACCTTGGTATTGAAGTAGAATTTGAGTATCCATTCAGGTCAGTATTTTCTTTTCCTGCCTTTGTAGTAAAGCAGCTTTGTTCTCCAATGTTCTCTCACATACATGGGACACCACTATAACCAATGTTCACATCACATTTCTTCATTTCTGTATTTCTCCATTTCACCTCTCTTTCCCTCTTTCCCTCTGTCTCTCTCTCTTTCTCTCTCTCTGTCTCTCTCTGTCTCTCTCTCTGTATTCCTCTACACCCTGCAACCCCACCCCCACCCCCTCTTGTTCTCCCCACTTTGCTGTCACTCTTCCTCTGTCCCGGGCCAGGCTCCATCAGGTGTATTTTGACGCCCCGACCTGTAAGGGGGGGAACCCTGAGCGTCTGTTCCTTGTCGGGGACTACTCCTCGTCGGCCGAGTTCTTTGTCACCATCGGTGTCTTCTCCTTCCTGTACTCCATGGTAGCCCTCTTCGCATACATTTTTGTCTTGGAGAAATACCGTGAAAACAACAAGGGCGCCCAGATTGTGAGTTGGGATTTCTCTCCTGTCCTTTACCTTACTGTACTGTGCACAATACCGTCATACCACATCACATTACACACACTGACGATGTCTTCTATGCATCATTAGCCCATGAATATCATAATGGTGATAATGACGGTGATGAAGAGAATCCTCACGGTGATTTGCCTTGCTGATCCTCAGGACTTTGTGGTGACGGCTGTGTTCACCTTCATGTGGCTGGTGAGCTCGGCTGCCTGGGCCAAGGGCTTGTCAGACGTGAAGACAGCCACGGACCCAGACAGAGTCATTACTCTCATTACCGCTTGTGACGAAGAGGAGAACCGCTGCCGTGAGGTCCATGACCCCAAAGTCTCAGGCCTCAACACTTCTGTGGTACAGTACCTCTCTGGACTCATCCCACTGAACGTCTGATACAAGCTGTGTGCACAACACGTGAAACAACAGCGATTAAGTGTTTCCATTACCTTAAAAAGCTGTTGCTACGATAAATAGTCCATTCCCTTCTTGAAATGATTATAGTCACAACTTGGTGCATAGTTTGTTTACCTGAAGACTGCTTGAACCTTTGTACTTTATGCACTCCCACTCCCTAACCCCCTGCTGCCATTCCACAGGCCTTTGGATTTATTAACTTGATCCTGTGGGGAGGAAACCTGTGGTTTGTGTTCAAGGAGACTGGCTGGCTGGGAGCCTTCGCCGGCACATATGCCCAGCCTTCCCAGGAGAAGCAGCCTGCGCCTGACTCCTTTGCCCAGCCAGGGTATGGCCAGGAGGGCTATGTGCAACAGGACCCCTATGCTGGCTCCCAGGGAGGCTACCAGCCCGAGTACGGCCAGCAGGGAGGCTACGAGGGCGGAGACTACAACCAGGGAGGTTATGAGCAACAGGGTGGCCCCACCTCCTTCGCCAATCAGATGTGAGCTTGTCCACTGAAGGACAGCTTCTGGCTGGTGAGTCCTTAGTGAGAGTATGCCATGATGGCTTTCAACAGGCACTGCATTGATGCATCAAGTTATTCATGTTTTTCGCTTTCTCTTTGTCTTCTTCTCTTTCTCTCTCTTTCTCTCACTTTCTCTCTCTCTCTCTCTCTCTCTCTCTCTCTCTCTCTCTCTCTGTCTCTTACTCTCTCTTTCTCTCTAGGGTAACCTTGTGATATTGAAGTGTGGTGCCTGACCACCACCTACAAATCCACACTCCTCTGTTTGTCTTTGTGCATCTGTGAGTTGACAAGAGGAGGGAGGGAGGAAGGGATGGAGGGATAGAGAAAGGTAGAGTTTGGGGAAAGGGAACTATATTAGGATAGGGTTATGGGATGAGAGGGAACTTGGGTCCTAACTGTAACATGCTGTTTATTCTCGTGATGTATTTAACTGTAGAAGACAACAGGGGATTGTCCGTTTGGTTATACGAGAAAAACTGGAATACATTACCAAAACATTTATGGAAAAACAATTCAGATATAAGGGACTAAGACATACATTTCTGAAAATAATGGTAGTAATATTAATTTGGGAGAATGTATTTGTCTGTGCTGTGTAAATATGGACATATGGATATATTCCTATATGTACACAGTTGAATAATTGTGCACTCCATATTAGTTGTTATACAACAAATGTTGAGCACAGAGTTATTCAATTGCATTTACTTCAGTTCTGTTTAGGAGCTCACATAGTTCAACCCTCTTGTTGTTTCTCATGTTTGTTTGTGTTACCTTTTTATGTATGACTCATTCCAAAATATTTGTATTTATTCTTTTCACAACAGAGGGACATCTTTGTTATTTTGTCATTGTGCTTTTGTATTTGTTCAAAATTACTGAGTGAGTTGGAGGGGACTTCATAGGGATGACGGTTGCTGATGAGAGGATGGATGAAGTTTAAAGCAAAAAAGAAAGCAAAAAGGAGGACGTAGAGAGAAAAGTGATGTGATAGCATCTTAAAGTGATGTATGAAGAAGTGGGTAATGTTTTGGTAGGGAAGATTACATTTCAGATTTTCCTTTTTTTCTCTCAAAAGAAATATTACTTTTCAGCAATGACTGAACTACTCTCATGCTACACAGAAATATAAAAACGCTGAGATTTAAAAGGTTAATTTGCATTAAGATTTTGAAAAGCAGTTAGCATGGTAGCATCTAGAATTGGCTGATACTAGGTTGTTCTAAAAAATGCTGTAGTGCACTACCAATGTAAAGCAGGGAAGTCAGAAACAGTTTAGGGGCATTTGTTTGTGAAGATTTTAAGTGTACCCTTTCTCATCAGACATTTGCATCAGACAGATTCGATTTCATTATCAAACATTGACTTGTTCTGATGGTGCCTTTTATGTGGTCCATGAATGAGTCAGAGTCCTGTAGTTTTTAAATCATCAATCTACAGTCTGATATACAGCCAAGCTAAGTCATAATCACATTCTAGGTACGATGGAAACTAATGGGGCAAAATATCAGGGCCATACATAGGAAACAAACACAGTGTTTACTAAAGTGCTCTGAAAAATATCTCCCTGGAAAATGTCTGGAAAATGTCTGCACATACACACCTCTCCTCTCATGCCCCTTTACAAAGGTGTTTATGCATGTCTCACTTCTTGTCCAAAAACAGCCCTGAAGAAAACAGAGAACTAAGACTTGCTAAAGTTATATTGTTATATAATAACATGTTTGGCCATTGTAAGGTTACTGTACAGCATATAGGAGCACTACTACATTTTACACAAAACATAGAATACAGGTGCTAAAATCATATAATTTCAAGTATACCTGTTTTACTGCCAATCGTTGGTTTGGGTAGAAGTCAAATGTATTGCCAATTTTTTTTTTTGATTGGGGTCTTACGTCCACAGTGCTCATCATGTGTTCCATCTGTGATCCATTGGATTGATTCATTTTTTATCAGGGTTCTTTGAATCAGGTGGTGTAGAGGCACCTCACTTTTTTTTCTTCCTCTGTGGTAAAAATCTCTCTCTCTCTCCACTGCTTTCTGTCTCTGTCTTTCTCTCACTTTAGCTCTTATAAATATGCTCAAATGAAATATACTCAGTATGTTGTTAGTGGTGAATGATGTCTTGTGATACTCTCTACGCCTTTGGATAGTGCTGTGTGTATTGTGTATTCTTATTAGTATTTATGAAAATGATTAAAAGTATGAACAAGATTCTCCAGAATTCTACTGTATTCTTATTCTATGGAATCCATGTGAAACAAAATGAAATAAACTTGAAATTATTCTGTTGAAGATTAAATGTTTTATGTGCATCTTTAAAATTCTGCAGAATACTGTCATAGTATCAGAACCTGTGTGCCATTGATTTAGCAACAACTTGCGTGCAATTTTATGTTTCTACCACATGATGGCATTCTATAAAAAGTGTAAATCAAGTGCTAGCTTTATCATACATTGACCGGATGTTTTACAACGTTCTATTTATATTCACCCTTTTGAGATGCGTCCATTAATATACCATTCTCGTCTACCAGTAGCATGGGTTTACAGTGGGTAGCTTACATGGCATGCATTTTGCAGCTGTTCCCTGTTTTGTGGGCTCAACGTATTTTACTCTCGACCACAGTGAAAGTGTTTCGTCAGGCTTGTTAAACGCCTCTAGGCCATATATAAGAAATCTCGTTGCCGAGTTAGAACTAGATAGTCACATGAAAAGCTCATACTGTTTCCAGTTTATTGTGTTCGCTGATATTTGTGTACTGTAGTAACCTATTTGAGCCTAAGATTACGAACCACGTGCAGGGCCGTAACTACCATTGAGGACACCGAGGTCGTGTCCTCGGTATTTTTTTTCGTATTTCTGTTTTTTTTTTTTGCTTAAATCGTGGTATATAAACTCAAAATAAAGTACACGTGAAACTGACTGCAGGACGATGATCTTGGTATCCCACAAACCGTAACGTGATTTTATACTTGAAGAGCCCAGTAGCTCAAGAGTTTGGACATATGTGCTGCGCGTCATCAACAAAACGTACTGTCGTTATGGTAACCACCAAACACAAGTCGGACGCTGATGTTACCGCCATAGACATACCGCTACTGTTAGTGAATAGCCTATGTTAGTTACAGTCACTGGAAGAGGAGCGCAGCAAACTAAACATGTAGGTTAAGAGAAGTTTAAGTGGCAGATGACTGTGAGAAGAAAGATTCATTTTCATGTGGAAATATTGTATTGCAGCAGCGTACTACTCAGATAAGGAAACATCAAATCAAAGTTTGGTTAACTCCGTCAGTACCGGTTGTCAATCAATTTCCACCGGTTGAATCAACATTCATTTTGCGATTGATATGATATGTCATTGATGTGATTGATTGAAAATGAAATTCAGTGGCAATTGGGAAATATCAAACTGACTCGCTATCGCTCGGTCGATACGTTCCAGCCTCAGTTTGATATTTCCCGGCATGACCGAACGGTCGAGGTTAGTAAGTAGTTTATTATATGGCAATTTTAGATTCTTTTCATTTTGTAAACGAAAATAAATGGTACCTTTAGGCTAATTGTAGCTAGCTCTTAAGTCTTCTCACGGTGTGTTTCATGTGTTGCCAAGCAACTCATTACTTTTGATAGAAAGCGGACAACATGGTTCTGCTAAAATGGCTTTAATTTCATCACAAAATAACGACACAAGTGATTCAAAGAGTCTGGTCTTCATCCTCACTTTCGATGACAAAGCTTTTCAGCATCATCTGGATAGTAAAACTCAGCAGCTGACTCGTCGATATCGCTCATTTTGAAGCTGACGTCAGAGGGCAATACGGATCCGTATTGACCGGCGAGGAGGGCAACACGCTGGGGTGACTACCCGTTATCCAATCAAAACGCTCGTACCGTCGTTGCCATATAATAATAATTAAAAAAAAATTGTGGTAACTTGCCCTTACTTCATGAGTCCCATAAAGGTCCTTCAAAAAGCCTCAGAATGCCCCATGTTTACCTCAAAATTTCAAAAGCTCCACACCGCCCCATATTCAAATGTCATAATGATGATGTTTTTGCTCCTTAAGACTCAATAAGAGAAAATGGCCATATTTAAATAATGTAATTTAAAAAAATTCCGGGGGAGCATGCCCCCGAACCCGCCTAGAAGTTCTGACTCATGACCTCAGTATTTTTTGGGGCCTGCGTACGGCCCTGACCACGTGTATTAATATAATTATCGAGCCCTATCAAACGCTCATTTATTCATATAGGCCTAGGTCTACCTTAAAAACACCACGTTGCGAGTGACATCGACTGTTTAAAACAAGCAAAAAGTTGCACGCAATGGGAAAGCCCACTCCTGAGTGCCAACTACCGCCACCGACTCCGCCCCTCGTTCAAACCTCTAGAGAAAAGAGAAAGCCAACGCCCGCTTTTCGATCTTACTTTCCTTCTTGTCAAGATTAGGTCTCACCAAGTTGTATATGGCAGCATTACCGATTTTGTTTAACTTAATTTACTCGAAGTCCGGATAGTCTTAGTTAACCTATCCACCAACCCAAACGTCAACAGCACTGACCAAAGACCATAGTTTAGTAATTGAAATTAATCGATTTTTGACGGATGTCGATTTTCTGAAGCCGTGTCTGCCAGGCTACTCAAAGTTTCCGCAAGAAACAAGCTTGTCTAGGCAACCAAGCGTAAATATTTGCTGATTTAGTCCACTTCAAGTTACATTCATTATGGCTGATACAACGGAAACCGGTAATGCTGAGAACTGCATGGAGAAACTTAAGAGTTACGTGAAGACCAGAAAAGGGACCATTCTTGCTGCAGAAATAGTAAGTTTAGCAAATAGTATCAATTCAATGCAATTCAATTGAATCCTTAAATTTCGATTGGTTTGTGTGCTTACAAAAATAGAATTGACAGTCATCACCACATGCCATAGTGAATTGTCGATCAAATGATAAAGGCATTAGGTTATAATCATAGCTACACTTTAGGAAGACACATATATATTTTAATTTGTATGATTTATTTATTATTATACCAAGGGTATCGTTAGAGATCAGTTATGGGCCTAACTGTGTTTTGTGTATCTAGGGAGCTGGATATGGAATGAGGGCCATGTGTCTTTGAGGTTGGGGGGTCAGGGCATGGGGTTAAGAGCTCCCACCTGTCATTGAGGCCTAAAAGCTTTTTTCATTTGGCACCATACTGGCAAATGCTTAAAGTAAAATGTTGCAGATGAAACGTTGCATGAGTTAATGTCATAGTCAACAAGAGCTTTCTTATGTCATCTTTAACACCCTCCTGATCCGCTCTCTGTGATGACCATTGTTATGGTGACTATAGTGTATTTGTTATGCAGACACTACACATCTTTCACATAGTTCACTCTGAATCTTTGAAAGATAGTGTAGTTATTTGTTAGCATTGTTTTATGTCTCTCCAATCAAAGGATTTGCTGGTTATGCAGTTACTAAATGCATATAGGCTATAAACATTTTTAGAAAGTAGCTAATGTAAGGGAAATATAAATGCTGACAATGCAAAAGACAGTACAATTATATATTTTTCACATTATGTTAAGCACGTCTCACCACAGTTAACAAGGAAATTGCATGAATCTGTTCATCCTAATCAGGCCATAAGCCTTCATATGTTTTAATGGTTTTCCCACTTCCTGCACATGTGGGCCACACAATGTTTCTGTAACCATAAGCATACTTCAGCATTTCAGCATACTTCACATTTCCTATGTCCTATTTCCTCCGTGTTGGTCTCAGTTCAGAACAAGCATGCTAATCTGATAAATGAGCCACTTGAGTC
Organism: Hypomesus transpacificus; assembly: GCF_021917145.1. Lineage (NCBI taxonomy): Eukaryota > Metazoa > Chordata > Actinopteri > Osmeriformes > Osmeridae > Hypomesus > Hypomesus transpacificus. Next base: position 7,474,707 of record NC_061077.1, read on the forward strand.
ACTTCACACATTGGCCTGTGTTGATTTGTGTTGTTCATTTGTTATAACAATGTTATTAGTATCTCTCAGAATTTATAATTAGTGTTACAGTAAAATTATATATTATTGTTACCTATTGTATTTCTGCTACAGTTTAAACAGACTAAATACCTTATTTTTGATCGTTTTTCTTTTTAGCCTGAATAACATTACAGTGAGTGAAGATTATAACTTAATAAGACTGTGAGAAAGGGACGGCCATATTTGGCTACCATCGTAGGCAACCACACTCAAAGGATATCGTTTTTTCCCAAACTCAGATCTTGGTCAGTGTTACACCCACATTGGTCTTTTTTTGCAGAGGTAATGGAAATTCCAGATGTGTGAGGTTCTTGCTTGGGACAAAGAATGCATGAGTGGCAGAGCTTACAACAGGCCAGAGCTGGCCTGTTGATAGATAGTTTCAGACTGCTGGTAACTCAGCTTGGTGATCCCAATGTGCCACATCACAGCAGCCTGGTAAAAACTCTAAAAGTCGACAGAGTTGACACCTCAAATAGTTTACTAAGTGAAGGGAGAGAAGCATGTGACCTCAACAGGAAGCCAACCCTAAACACATCCTGTTATGAATGATTTATCCAAATATAATCTTTTCTCTCCTAGTTTTCTACACCCTTAATCAAAGATCAGACCCCCCCTGATTAAATGTGTCGGAGATCCAGTGTGTGACTGTAAAAGGTTGATATTGCCAGACAGTTGTGATTAATAAATAAAAACCTTTTGACCATGTTTTATTTTGTTTATGAGGTGTGTGTTTGAACCAACACTACCATTAGTTTTCCTTCCCTCTAGCTTAGTTAACTTTTGAGACTCAAAGCAATCAAACAAAGACAATCTGTTTTAAATGTGCTTTGTGCTTTAGTTACAGTACTACCTTCATGTCACACACCCAGTTAGCGGGCTCCTTCAGTGATTGGCTCATAACGTTGGTGCCTGGTGACTAATTATTGCAGGCCCTCTGAGTCATACAGGAGTTGTTCCGTTACATATAGAAACAGTGGTTGTAATTTGATAGTCGTTTGTCTGTGACACAGGCTCTCTTCCCTGTAGCTATTGACTATAATTAGCCTACCATTCACAATTTCTACAAGTGTACATAGAAGGACTGACTTGGACAAGATTTGAAGCAGATTCAAACTGCTGGCCTTTTATGTTGTTAGACAAAAACAGTTCTTCAGTGGTGTAACATAGAGGTGTGAAGTCAGCCTCTCATGGTCTTTCTTGTTATGAAGGGCTTCACTGTGGTAGGTGTTTCTGTCAGTGTGATGGTCTCTTCGGTAGGCGCTGTCCTGACAGCAACCGGCTGATGGTAGAATAGAGGCTCATTGTGTCGGCCCTCGGCCTGGGCCACCCCACCACAGCACAGACGCAGCTTGTGCCAGTCTCTGGAACACATGAAGCACTGATGCGACTGTGTGTGTGTGTGTGAGTGTGTAAGGAGAAATGGTGGAGGCAGCACTGCTGAACACTATATTAGACTGATACAAAACATAAACTGGTAGGACAAGGGCCATATTAAAAGACATGAAAAAAGACCCCTACATCATTACTGTAACTTATTATTGTGAGCGGTGCTTGTGAGCAGCAACTGCTCTGTTATTGCAATAGGAGGATATTGCTAGCTGCTTTATTAAGTTTCATCATGTTCCAAAGATATAGCCTACCTTTAGCTGGTTTTCAGTGAAAACTCTGATTATTTGTCAAGCAGGGCTGGGTTATGTTACACATTTCTAAAAAGCAAAATAAACTACAAATAGATTCTCCAAGTTGTTTTTGTCACTATTGAATATCTTATCATCAATCATAAATGCTTCTCTCAGTAACATCTTTGTAGTTCTTCTCACAGGAACTATGTGTAATGACACCATCCAATGTGACCATTCTTTCAAGTCCTTCTCAAAGCTGCATTTGAATGCATCTACCCACTTCGAATCACAGTTTCAAAGCAACAACAATAGTGGGATTCAGACCAAGCTGGTATTGGCTCTACAGTGTGGGCAGTCCAAGTTTATGTTCTCTCCACACAGGCAGAGATTCAGTGGAATGGAAAGAGAATGCCATGGAATATTTTTCCCTTTTAAAAATTCATTTTTTACTTGATTGAAACCGTGTCAGCTGAAAGAAATGTGAGAATTATTTTGTATGAAGTCCAACATCAAAGACGTAAAACTATCTTGAGAGTATAACCTATAACTATGCTAGTAACTGAAGTGGTGATAAGATAAGAATATCAGAATTCATTCTCAGCTTGTCCTACTTGTGCTTTTATGAGGCTGACGACAGTTCAGGGTTAATGTCTGGTCTTCACTTAGGACCAGAGACGAGACTAGAGAGCAGAACATCTTTGGAGGCCGCCCCAAGACGCCTAGCCTCACTCAGCTGTGGTAGAAATCACACCAAGACAACTGGTCATTGCTGAACTCACCTGCCTTCATTAGAGTTCTAGTCAACCTGACTGGCAGGGAAGAATGTGGACCCTAATTGACAGCTCAGTGCTCCCTAAGAATTCTGGGATATGTGGCAGTGACTCAGGGATTGCCCAAGGTGTCTTAAAAAGGAAATAGTTGTGAAAAACATTCCAAGGTCAAGTTCATTTTGTCCTCTGTTTGATATGTAAACATATGCATTTTTGTTTACTGTTATACTCCCCATGACCTAACCTTTCATGAGCTGTACCCATGACTTCCTGCCAGCTTTTCAGACTCTATCTCTCGCTCTCTGTTTCTTTCTCAAAGACACTCAGTCTTCACTCAGTTCACTTTCACTCCCTAGCTCTCTTTTACGAACACCACATCATTGATACATAGGTTTTGCTTGAATCTACTCCATGTACCACTTCTGAACACAGTCTCTGTCTTTCAGCTCATCAGTTTAATCATCATCATCTGCTATGTCGCTTCCACTTATGGAGGCTACTCAGCAGTGGCCATCTGTGAGATGGTCTTTGCCATCATCTTCTTTGGCGTTTTCATGATGGAAATGGACAAGCAATTCCTGGTGGTGCACTGGGTCTGGAGTGTAAGTACACACACATGCATGCACACATTCACATTTGATAGCTTTAGATCTTTTGTTCCATTCTTTTGTTTTTCCCCATCTTAATGCAGGATTTTTTCCGTGCTGCTGTTGGTACACTTCTTTACATCATCACTTCCCTGGTCTGTGTAATTGGTGGATCAGGTGACGGTGCCCGTATTGCAGGGGGGGTAAGTCAAATATATATTTTCTAACCCTTACAGAGAATTAATTAGGAAGGAACTTGATAATCATTGCTGATTTGAACTATCATACTTATGGCTGTTTATTTACTTTCTTTCAGGTGTTTGGCTTACTAGCTAGTATTCTATTTGGATACGATGCCTACACCATCTACCTGGAGCTCAAGAGCAGCAGGCAGCATACAGCAGCTTCCACTGGTATGTTTAGATCCGGTCATGATTAATCTGCCTGTACTTACTTTATAGCAAGTTTAACATGCCCAGAATTTCTTTTCATTAGCTTGCTTCACTAAGCCTAACAACTTTCCGCATTAGCAGTGTCAAAACGGTGGTTATCAATTTGATCAATCCAGGTTTTCCCAATCTTGCGATGAGCGGAATCACATAAAACGGGCACATTTTACACACGATGACCAAACTATAGAATAAACCAATATGATTTTTTTAAATATAAAACAGCTAAAAGCAACACTGTTGCTCTTGCCAAAGGCAGGAAGGAAAGATGTCAAACAATTGCCAAGTGTGTGAATGCACAAGTTAATACGCTTATCAATATCACTGCCCCATCCTTAAGGCACGAGTAGATTTGATTATAATTACAAGTGTGTATTCTATTAAATTAATGTGTTTCTTAGGTGTATTCTTAAGGTGTGTAAGACTGTTTAGCCTTATTCTTCAAGCTGCACGACTGTGTTACAATGGCATTGGGAGCAAAAAAAGAACATAAAACAAGATTTAAACCGGTAAATGTTTACTTCAAATCTTGAAAGTACACAAGTCACAAGTACAAGGCTTTTGGTGCTTTAATCAGTCTGTTTTAGTATGATATCGGTTGGCTATATAAGCTTCAAATATACTTGTTGGGGAAAGCCATAGTATTTTGGAACTTACAAACTCTTGCCCTCACTATTTGCGCACCAAGGTCACACGAGGTCACACTTCTATGATAAAACAATAACGATAAAGCCATTTTCCAAGATCATTTATTGGTCAGTAGGCGATGCTTTCACACACGTTGATCTGTTATCTCAAACATAACCTGCTCTGCAGCAGGTTAGGTGTGCAGCACAAGTTACCATAGCAATGTACCCTGGTAAAAACCACCGTTGTGATGCTGAAAACCAGGGTTAAACCTGAAGTTACCTTGCTAACTCCAAATATTGGTTCATAGTATAGTACCCTGCTGTTATGTTACTTCAATATTTTCACAGATTCATTCGGACCACTTCTTTACAGGGATGGTAGAGTCAATCTGACCATGAATATTCTTTGTTCTGATCTCTGATTTGCTTACAGATGACAGAGTGTAGACTTCAGAGAAACTGTACATGGGAAAAGAAAATCAACAAAAGAAGAGTGAAAGAAGTGGAGCCAAATTTGGTGCTCAAATGATACATTCAATGACGGATTTAAAACCAGAAAAGTAACAATTGTTAGGTTTAGAGCACAAAATTACACACTACTGTTTAGCTTGAAAAGATCTACAGCATTTATATCTGATCATGATATTGTCTGTACTTCTATGTTGAACCCTCTACACGTACTACTGTCTCTTTTTAATCCGAAGAAAAAAGGGAAAGAGATGTAAATATCATGCAGCAAAGTGAAATGCGTTGGCCTGTACATCAAGCCACTTTTCACCTGACTACCTAATTTTAATTGATCTGTTCTAATAGACTGCTGTTAAAAGAACAATGGATATGTTGTTGTATCCTTGCATGTCCACACAAGGTTTGTTTTGAAATTGTACAGATAACATGCATTATTAGATCTGAGAATAATTCAACAACACAAATAACTTCTCATCAGTTTATTTTTACAGTTTTGGTGTGGATTGCCTCAAAGCAGCATCTCTTTTGTAGGTGTCAAGCTTTTTTCCCGTTTTATAGCCCTCTCCGTACTGTCTGTGATGTAGTCAAAATGTGCCTTGTTGTCTTGTTGAACAACCATTATTTAGTAAAATCTCTTTTCTACCTAGATGTCTGCCTGCCGTCCTGAATTAAAGTAAATCAACAAAGAACAGAACAAATATGACCCTTTTTAATGATACTTTTCTCATATATTGCATGCATTCAGTCGGCAGCTAACGCCAAAGAGCTTCTCATGAGATTTCTGGCAGAATTATGTTTTAAATATATTTTTATCATCTTGGTTTTAATATAATTTTACTCAGGTCACCATGTCTCGTACTTATGTGTTTCTGAAACATGTGCATTTCATAATGTGTTTTCAAATTTCCTTTGACAATTTTCTGTATGAATGTACTTCCTTTACTAATGCTTGTTAGGAAGGAGTTTGTCTGCATACGATCAATGACCAATGATATGACTACAAACCCATTGATAGGCAAAGGAAGACATTATGTGGTTGACATGGAAAGATACCCATTGAGACATTTAGTGGTTGATTTATAAAAACAACATGCATTTTCAATCCCTTTTCATTTATCATTTCATGACTCTAAATTATAAATTAATTTTTAAAATCTGTAGAATAGGGCATCAAGCTTTTATTTCTAACTTGTTTTACATTGCTGCCATTGTTGTGGCTTGTAAGTGAGGCATTCACAATGTTTTAAGAATTAAAGCTATTTGTTAGTCTACACATGTATGAACCCTTTACTTTTCAAAAACACCCACACATATTGCAGTGAACCAAAATATACATTATTTTTGTGAGTGGACACACTAAATTGTCGAGAATCACAAGTGGACGCAGCCAAGATAAGGACACAACTAAATCAAAGAACAATGGTCTCAAAAGAATAATCAACAATATACTGCCACTACATGGAGGCAGGAGGCGAGCAACCTTGAGCTTAGTTCATAAAGAGAGCCCATATCCAGCCACTAGAGGGAAGCAGGTATTCAGTATTCAGTCTAGATTTCAGATAGGCACCACATTTCGGATAGGGACCACCACCACGAACTTTTATTAAAGGCCGCAGAGAAGAAGCAATGGCCATATTACGCTACATGCTATACATTTTATCATAAAAAAAACAACAGTTTGTATTGTCATATGTAAAATACACAACATATGTAATGCTATCGGCCAATAATTAAGAGAGTACTTAACCCTTGAACGGTCCCCACATGTTCAGCATGTTTAAGAATATATGTTATGTAAAGTGGAAATTAAATTTAAGATGAACATGTTTTACAATTGCACATTTTAATATTTTGAAAAAGGAACTTTGTATAATGTGCAAACCGCCCAGAGCACACACTATCTTGAATTTTAGAGTTACTTTTGATATTACATAGATATTAATACCATAAGGGTTTATATTTTCAGTAAAAAAAAAAAATGTTTGATTCATTCGTTAACAGGACAGTGGGCAAAAAATAATCCTCCATTTGGGGTCATAGACAAGACAAACAATTTGAACACTAATCCCTGATGTTCCAGACTGGACGTGCTGAGATTTAGTATATATTTAATCAAACCGGGTAAACACATTTTAAAAGTTTCGTTAGCCTTTTCAATATGGGTGATCATCAAGATTTCTGCCCTAACATTCCACTTCGGTAAAAAGCTCCAGTTATGTTTGCCTACTGTACTCATTGTTCGATACACCGCGTGTTGACTCCTCCCATAGTCCAAATGTTTTCCCGATGTAATTTGGCACTAGGTGAGCCATGAGAAACTCAACACCAGAGAGTCGCATCGTTCAGGGCCAGAACAGGGGGTTGGAAGTTGTACATTGTTGTTAGATGGTAAATTCTGTAGCTACTGGATGGTTTACAGTAATCTAGGTGTGTAGCGTGCTTACGTATGCGTCGGTAATTTTCTGTCCCTCTAAAGTCAACCGTGCGTAAAAGTCCATGGAGAGGACTGGAAGTTCGACAGCTACAGTAGCCCGGACAATGTTTAAAATAAAATGTAGTTTCAAGGTATACGGTGAATTCTGTTGACCTACGTGAGTACTAAGGGGAATCTTCAGTCCCCTTTTTCTACTTAAAACTACCAAGACGCGGGTATTGGAACAATCAACATGTTCACGCGTGGATCTAAAAAGCGACGGTCGAATCGCTCGGTAAGTAGCCTAGCGTACAATTAACTTCAGGACATACCCGTGACTTCCTTCCCAAGTTGTTACAGTGCTGAACCAATTCGAGGATTGTTTCTGTTACTTTTCGTTATAACGTGTTAGTTCCATAACTACATGATTCATACATTCATGGCATGTAAAATAGCTATAACTTTGAAAAAGTAGCACTGTTCGGCTACCTTGACCTGATTGTTTTTGCAAATATATCATAGTCTCGATACTTCTCTTTTATTTCGATTATTATAGAGATGGTAAGTGAGTATTATAGATATGGGAAACTCGCTTGCTGTGAAAATTAGTTTCCTTTGTTTTCTGAGTCGATTCACCAAGATTGATCGCCGTTGGGTAGATGGTCAACTACGTCATAGGTATTTAGAATTTACCTGCACAGGTTAGGGGCCTTGCACGTCTCCCCACGCTACTCACAATGCTGTTGTATTCACCTATTTATGTTAAACGCAGATTTTGTAGAATACAAATTACATTTGAATGGAATTAAATCTTGTTCTACAAGCTGTTGCATCCCAGTTTATACTGGCTATAAAACATTGCCAGTCAGTTTGTCAGAGTGAGGTCTAATGCATATTTTGTTCGGTATGAAACATCTGGCTCTTGGTACCTATGCAAATACTATTGTACTTAAAGTGGGATGTAGCTTGTGAAGCTCACCACACACACAGACCTGCTTGGGTGTCTATAACATCTAGTTTAAAACAGGTCAATGTATGGCTCTATATGTTTTTCAAAGAGAATTGTTGTTCTCGTTCTAGAACTGTGAGGTTGGTGTTTTAATATCTTTGCGTAATAAATCTTAAACACTGACGTCAGTCTATTTTAATCAAAGAAAGGCTCCATTTTCATGAACCATGAAAAACAAAACTAAGCTGAAAACACATCCCTCTGGAGGAAATGCCAGGTGTCCAGTCGACCCAATTGGTTAAAAGGACTCACTCAATCACATGTAGCATCTAAAAAGTGAGAGACTTAAGAGACCTAGCTTCAATCAAAATGATCTACAAGATGTTACATAGCAAATGGTAATATTAATATGTTAATGTACCTTCCACTCCAGTGAGAAGATGTATGTAGTATGAGAGGGGTAGAGAGGGCAGGCAGGCTGTCTGTTTGATCTTGTCCAGCGATGATGACAGTCCTCTCCAGCCAACATGCCAGGGCTACACAGCCCCATGACCCTTCACCTTTCCTGGGTTGATGTTTAACCCCTCAAACGGAGCTCAACACATAATTACCCTGCCACTTTACAGAGCATATGTCTGCTCTTTTTGCTCCTGCAGTCTGATGTAGTTATTATGTGTATGTAAAGTACTTTGAACAGTGTGCTCTAAGACGTCCTGTCTAAACCGTGATAGTCTGCTGCAAATGCACTCTCACTTTCTCAGTTTGCCTTGGCAATTAATTTTCCTGTTGACCTTAAAAAGAGAAAAAATAAGAACAAAGTTTCCTCTGCAAGCTTGCTGAAATGACTGTACAAGAAAGGAACTTGTTTAAATGTGGGAGGTGTATAAACCGAACAATAAAAGTTTGTTTTGTGAGATATTCCAAACAGAACCTTTGGGAACTTGAGTGTTCTATTGATCTCGCACATACATGGTGTAGCAGATGTTGTAGTTCCTGCCACCCCACCCATCACAGCTCCTACTGAGGAACACAAAGTAGGTGAAGCCTTTGTTGGGACTTAAACCTGACGTATCATCTGTTTCAGAGTGCTGAAAGGAAACACACGTAACCACATCCTTACTTGGGATTCTCATCCACTTCCCACAAAACATATGGCTCATATTTGTTTTAAGTCAGAGGTGGTGATTTTACACGAGGAAACACAATAGCTTCAGTTGTTATGGAAGGTTTCACCTAGAGAGTATTTAGATACTGGTCTGTCATCGGAGGGATATGAAGAAAACATCTCCAGCCAGTGTGCACTATGTAATGCTAATTAGAACCAGCTTGGTGGGTTCAAAAGCATATGTGGATCAGTTTACAGTTGGGACCAACCATTCCAAGTCACTCTTTGAGGTGGAAATTGGCCTAATGATGCTGATGGAGTTTGATCATCTATGGTATTGTTATTAATTATTGGTGTTATGAACAAAACGCGTGCGTTCATATGCATGATGTAATCCTTATGCACATGACTCTGGAAACAACTCACAAAGTCAGCTGCCCTTGCCTACGTTTATGACCGTTTGTTTTTTCCCAACTGAATAAACCTTGACAATGTCGGTGGACATGAATATCCTTGTTTGACTGATGACAGTCCATGTGCTCAAATATCTTATGTAATAATTCTTCATGCATCCTCATTCATTGCACTGAATATAACCTTTTCCTAGTCTTGATCATGCTTTGTGAGGATTTTTGTAGTTGCTCTACCTAAACTCTTATGCACTTACTCTCTCTCATTTTCTCACACACACTCTCACACGCACACACACAATTTCTAATCCCCCATTTTCCAATGCAACATGACTGGTCCCTCCCAGCTTTCTCTCCACCTTCTGGGCTGTTCTGAGTGTCCACGCGCTAGTGGAGAGCTCTGTTGCACAAGTCAGGGATCAGTGGTCTGTTGGAGGGCAAGGAGGCTGCACTAACTGTTTGCTCAAGCACACGTGTTACCATGGATCGCATTCCCTGGAGACAAAAGAGAGTCAACTCTCACCATGTAGTAGTGTGTGTGAGATCATGTGTGTTTTATAGTGTGAGAAGGGGGTGTTTAGGCCAGTGTCACTTCTCCCTTAAACCCAAGCAGGGACACAGACACAGTAGGCCCACAGAGAGTGTCTGTATATTGGTTTTGTGGACATCATCCAGCGAGTGTAACTCTGGGCTGAGTGCTGAGCAGTGTTGTTACTCCCAGGAAGACATACAGAAGAGTGTGTGTTCAGTGTGAGTGAGCGGAGCATAGGCCTCACTAAGACACAGGGAATTAATATGTTACTGTTGGGTCAGAGTACGTCCCCCCTTGTTCCCCAGGTTAGTAGTAACCATGTCACTCACAGTTTAAGAAGCTCATGAGCAAATGAGAGCAGAAATGTTCAGTCATCCAGAAATCAACTTTACACACCATTTACCCGTACCTTGTCGCAACTTAACTTCAAACTGTATTATGATGTTGCAACGGCTATGGCTTGAAACCCCTCAGATCCAGACAACTGATCGTGTGGTTGGTAAGAGACAGTTTACCTGGTGTTGGTAGTTACTAGTTAGTTAGTTAGTGTAGCAGCCCATGTTCTGTGGAGCCACACTGCTGTCAGGTTCAATACAGGTTTCATCCAATCCCAGGAGATGTTTCTGCCTGGGGCTGTTATTTATGATCATTTGGATCTCTCATAGATATAGATACCTGTGTGTATGTTCTGTATGCGGCAAGCATGCATGTGCGTGTCTGTCAGTAGCAGTAAAACGGCGTGTGAATCATTTCATGGAAACTTTTAGCATGAGACTGTGTGTCAGGCCAACCTGTTCTAGCTTAATACTATGCAATTAGGTCTTTGTTTGAGTAATTATGTAACACTTTTAAATCGTAAAATCGCAGACGGAACCCTTATGAGGAACCATTCTCATTCTTTGTCAGTTGGCTCAATGAAAAACAATAATGAGTGAATTCTTACGCAAATTGAGTCACATACTTCTAAAGTAGATACGGAAGGAGTGCTTATGCACATAGTTAAAGAATCATGCTTCCCCTGGTTGGCTGGTTTAGCTAATACTAACACTACATGATAATGAGAAGAGCTGTTACCTTTATAACCTTAGGTAAACTCACAACTATACATTCGAATGGGATAACTGGCTTGACGTGAATACTGATGGCAAATCAAGCTCCGAGCTGAGCTCCAAGAGACTGCATGTGGTTACAGAACAGATCAAAACCCAGCTCAACAGGTATGCACAGGTGTCCTCCCAGCTCTCATGGCGTTGCTTTATTGGTGTGTGTATGCAAACGTGTGTGTACATGTGTGTGTCTGTATGTTTTCATGCATGTGGATGTGATATGAAGTGATATTGTGTTCCTGAATGGAGGATACTGCTCAGGGGAGTCTCCAGGTTGACTCTCTTCACATTGTTGCCTGACTGGTGGAGTCTGTGTCACACTGTGTCTACCAGGATCCCGAGCCAGTCGGGTTTCATGAACTGCTCTTTCGTTCTTTCTCTCTTGGAACACAGGAATCGAATGCCTTTTTGTTTTCGTGAAACCCAAGTCAATTCCATTGTTACACACATCACAAAAACAGGTAGAAACTGAAAGTAGAACGAGGTCGAGGAGTGAGCCACTGGCTGAGTTGGATGTTATGGAGATGGACTGGTTGGCGAGGACGTGGTTGTGTCAGGATGACGGTGAGAGAGGAAAGGAAAGTGCAGACTGACTGACTGCAGTGAGGGAAAGGGTGCAGCTCTCCTCCAGCCTTCACTTCCTTCCTGATACCTCTAAAGAGAGACACTGTGGAGCAGGACACACAGACATATACACACGCGCACACACACATGGGAGTTTGAGTGTTTTGGCACAAGATCCAGGATCCAGTGCTGTCTCTTGTGTAGCAGACCATAGCTCTTGTTTCTCCATGCCAACCGTCCCCTGCAACCCCCCTCTCCCCTCTATCTCACACACACACACACACACGCACACACACACACACACACACGCAGCAGCAGTCAGGCCGTAATCCCCCCACTCCACACTGAGTAATGGACTTGCTGTCCTGATTCCTAAGCCCCCCCACCACAGACCTACCACATACATACACACCCCGACATACAGTACGTTTGGTCATTCAAACAGAACTCTTAACATACACTGACCGTCTTTGTCACTGACACTAGTGCTGATATACAGGCACGCGCACATACACATGCACGCATATACACATGCACGCACACACATATGCACACTCACAGGTCTATTTAATATAAATAATCATTTGATAGTATTGTACATGTCATAATATAGATTGGTAACAGCAGTCCCTGTGGTAGTGAAACCTTGTCTGAACAAGGTTCAGACACATTTTGCAAACAAATGTTCAGACGTACTGGTGCAAGGTTTTAAAAGCCACACATTTGAGTGGGGAGTGGATTGATCCATTCAGGATAACCATAAATCGACTCAGAGAATCATCCAGAATAATCTATGGTGTACTCCTTCCATCCAAACGCTCTTGAAAGTGTGGCAAAAGGGATGAGCCTACACTAAGTCCATACTGCGTTTTGTTGCGAGATGGACAGACATATACAATGTTGCTGCCGACCAGTAGATCACGTATGGAATGCATATTTTGGTTTTAATTTTTTCTCAATGGTACTCTAGGTAGAGTCAACTAATGTGTGTGTGTGTGCTTGTGTGTGTGCATGTGTGTGTGTGCATGTGTGTGTGTGCATGTGTGTGTGTGTGTGTGCATGTGTCAACAGGAGGAAGAGGACCCAGACCGAGGGCAGCCGTGCATGCGCTGTGGAGACCAGTGTCCAGGCTTCCGCATGCATGGATGGAGGTAGGCCACTCATTCATTTGCCTTCATACAGTCACCCCTACTGCCTCCTCTTTTTTTATTTAACCTTTATTTAACCAGGCAGAATCATTTAAGAACAAATTCTTATTTCCAGAGATGGCTTGACTCTTACACACTACTGGTGTGTACCTTCACAAACCACACACTGACTACTCCTTCTCCGGATGGTCTCGGTAGTGTGTTCATTCTTCTCCTGAGGACAAAGTCATAGTCTACTAGAAGGGGCGGTTCTGTCCCCCTGTTCCGTATTGTAAGGGAGGACTGGTTCTATATGAAAATGAGAAAAAATGAGCCAGCTGTTCTCTGTGTTAGTGTGTCAAAGTGGAGAGTGTTGCCCTCAGAGAGCTTGTTAGAACACCCCTGTGTAGACTAGATAGTGTTGTGCAAACAGACATTTATCCAGCCACAACACACTGGTTCACAGCGCTGCGTGAAGGTCACAGATAGCCTGCACTCCAGACACACGCGATACATTAGAACACTGGTTGAGGGATTACGCGGGGTCATGCAGTGTTTTATAATCATTTCAAACTACTGAAAGATTTTATGGCAGAGACATGCTGTAAACCATAGCTGGATAGGGCATTAGGACAGCCCTTTAAACCACTGTTCTATAGATGGACAACATTAATATATACAAGGAGAACAGATAAGTAGGTTGCGTGGAGTAAATGGAAGCATCAAAGACCATTCTGATAAAACATGTCATGTTTTATCACACACGGAAAAATAGGGAATGCCTGAGTGGCCAGCTGGAACAAACTCTTGTGGACAGGAAGGGAATTCCACACGGCTCAGAAGAGTGTGTCCGAGTCTTTGTTCGGGGGAAGGTGTGTGTCTGTGTGTGTGTTTGTTTGTGTGTGTGTGTGTGTCTGTGTGTGCAGGAGGATACTGAACACTTTGTTTCCCCGTGTTTAAGACAGCCTGGTGAAGTGCTCCATACTCCTTACATGGCTGGTCTGTTGGGGCGTCAGTTTGATCATTTGTGTGAATTTACTGTAAATTGGAGCAACAACAACTTCTCTGTTCTGTTCTACATTTGTTCAGTCTGACCCCCCCGCCCCCTCCCTAGTGTGTCCAGCCGGCTGGGTCTCTTGGCTGGGCCTAATCCTGTCCGTCACCCTAATAAGATTAGCCCTTTCTGCTCCTGCTACTGCCGCCACTGCCAGGATAGAGCCGTTACCCTTCCTCCTTCTCCCCCTCCTCTCCCTCTCACCCCATCTCCTCCCTCTCCCCCTCCTCTCCCTCTCACCCCATCTCCTCCCTCTCCCCCTCCTCTCCCTCTCACCCCATCTCCTCCCTCTCCCCCTCCTCTCCCTCTCACCCCATCTCCTCCCTCTCCCCCTCCTCTCCCTCTCACCCCATCTCCTCCCTCTCCCCCTCCTCTCCCTCTCACCCCATCTCCTCCCTCTCCCCCTCCTCTCCCTCTTACCCCATCTCCTCCCTCTCCCCCTCCTCTCCCTCTCACCCCCTCTCCTCCCTCTCCCCCTCCTCTCCCTCTCACCCCATCTCCTCCCTGTCCCCCACCTCTCCACTTTACTCCTTCTCTCATCCCTCTCCCCTTTCTTCCCCTTCCTCTACTTCCTCCCCCCCCCCCACTCTTCACTCTCTCTCTTCCTCACCTCAAGCTTCCCTCCCTTTACACAAGTCAACTACAGTAGTTTTAACTACTAGTTCACTGAAGGACTGCAGTAAAACATCCAAGTTGTTTGGAGTTGGTATATCCCAGGCCTCATTGTCCCATACAAATGTGGCTCTAACTGAGTGCTGTGTTTCTGAGTTGTTTTAGTGAAAGGTAATTCTAGATGGATTTCATGGCAAGTTAGTTATGATGAAGGGAGTAGCAGAATGAGAGGAGAGTTTAATAATACAGGATTCAGAACACAAACACAGATTAGCCCTGCAGGAATGAAGCCAACCACATATTCTTATTGAAAGAATACCACAACAGATACAAGACATAAACTTGGAAGAAAGAAAAGGGGTTGGTGTTCATGAAACCAAAAGATTCTAATTGAGTGCTTGTGCCTGTGGCTATGTTGTCCCTGTGTTCAGGCCGACTTTTACAGTATCCAGGGTTTTAATCTGAAGCAGTTCTACATCCACAACCACATCATGTGTACCATACATGTGAATCTGTGTAACATCAACGCTAAGCTATCAGTCAATATTAGAGATGAAGGGTTGGGCTTTCTACAGAGCAGAGGGGATTTTAGTCTGGTGATGTTGTTTTTATGTTCCCGTCTGTTGTCAGACCCAGAAGAGAGTGGAATCTGTTGCCGGGCAGAATGATTAAATAATTAAGATTTATAGGGGTCACAGCTGAAAGACCCCACAGTCTCTGATGAATCTCATGTCCTTCAAACGGCCGTAGAGCCTTCCACCCAGGCCTGTGTTTGGGGCAGCTCAGTACCAGGACGCTCAGCTGGGGAGCAGAGTGAGAGTGATCCATCTCCATGATGAATGTCTTCAGACACGTCTGGGGCGTAGGCAATGGGGCAGGTGGCTCCACTACTGCAGCACCCAGAAGCAATTGAGTTACCTCTGACCCACGGGTCCCAACAACACCCTCAAAGTGGCTGGAATGGCCACCCCAATCAGATGGGGCTGGTAGGCGGCAATTACTCAGTCTGTAATTAGTGTTGAAGCGCTCTGGGACAGTGTCCATCTGCTGCCCTCAGAGGGATTTAAGCAGCACAGCAGCACACGCCAATGAGGCTACTCACTTTCAGTCAGGGCTAATCACAGCACAAGTATACACATTTCACCCTGAGGATTATCTAATCACACTAGCACTGTACACACTACTATCTGCAAATCAGCCTCCCAACCAGGAGATCAGGCTGGGACTGGCTACAGACTACTCACTGTCAGGGCTCGCAACTAACTTTTTTCCTCAGTGTCCCAGTACCGTCTCGAAGTGCAAAATGAATGGTCCCAAACTGAACTTGACCTATCCCAAAATGTAAATTATTTTGTTTTTGCATTTTGACATTCTGACATGGGTCTAGGTTATATGCAACCCTATTTAAGTAATGCATACTGTCGTGGGGCTCAAATCAATGTCTGAATTTAAATGTGAATACATACACAATAGAATACACAATTTTCTTGGTGGTTTCGAACACAATGTCTGGTGTGGCTGTCGTAAAAACGTTTCTAGAGGTTTAAAAACAGTTTGGATTTTTTTTCTCTAAAGGTTTTAAAAACATTTTCTACAAAAAGTTTGAAAAAAACTATTTTCGAAAAAAAGTTTGGAAATGTTGATGGTCAAAGAAAGAAAAAAGGTTCCCCAGCACAATGGGACACGTTCATTTGGAGCCCTCGTCACTGTGTCCCACTAAACATACTTGAAAGGAGTGTTTTTAATGCATTTTAATGCTGAGGAACATGACTAAACTATTCGTTTTTCTAAGGAGGATGTGTTCAGTTACCCTTGTTAGAAGAGTTCCTTAACAGGGTGTTGGTGTTGGCGGAAAGAGACCGACTTAAGATGAGGAGGAAGAGACATTGACATTTAGAAAAGAGAGATAAAAGAATGATTGACAGGTGTAACCAGTAACACATTTTGAAGGACAACAGCTCTTCCAGTGGGCTGTCTTGTGATTGACAGGGAGGTCAGCTCAGATACTCTGATTTGAGTTTTCTCTCACTACTCTGCCCCTAGCTAGTCCACAAGCCCCTGTGAAATTTCAAACAACCACGGTTTCTTACCACAGGCACTTGTAATCACACATGCTCCTCTTTATTTCAGTTGGCAGAAGAATGGCACACATGCAACGATGCGTCACAGTTATCTGCTCCAGTCATGTCTTGTATTATAAAGATGACAGCAGCACTGACACATCATCTGTTGTACTTCAGTAGCTTCTTCACTTGGGGTGGCATTTCAGATAGATATTCAGTGGCACTGTGAGTATCTCTCACTTAACGTTTCTCATTTTGAAAGGACAACCTTTCTGTTTAATGTGTGTGTGTGTGTGTGTATCTGTGTTTGTGTGTGCCACCTATTGTTAGGTGCCACACTGTCAGCTGTGAGGGAGAGTGCTGGAGTGGGGGAGGGTGGTAAGCGAGGATGGGAGCATTTGAAAAGCAACATACAGAGACTCTTTAAATTCATTACCCCTGGCGAGAAGCTGCCTTAGAATGACCTTCTCTAACAGCCTGTCACGCACACAGGAAGGCAGGCAGGCAGGCAAGAGGGTGACTATGGGACTGTTGGAGACTGACTGGGATCTAAGGGATCTAGCTGAAGCAGCTCCAGTAGATCTCTAATCTGGATGGGAGGATGTTGACAAGGCAGAATGGGACACCTGACAATGAAGCAAGGTAACGTTGTGAGTCGCTGCTGTGTATTAATGTTGGGTTTTGATAATTGGACGTTTTAATACAAGTTTGTTTAATAGTGGACAGGATCAGGAGTTAGGAGTGGTTTAGGGATGAAGGTAGTGTGGATTACGTGATCTTTTCTGATGCAGAGGTGAATGCCATCATTAGTAGTTGTGATGTTGATGTAAATTGATTGATGTGCTCGATATACTAGTGGACTGTCTGCTACAGGGACAGTCCATTTGCTCTGTTGGGAGGTTCAGAAGAACAGAGGTTTCTAACCAACTGTGACAGCAAAAAGAGATGTGCCTACTGTATCTCTGAGTCTAAATAGAAGTTCTGTGTGTTCTGAGTCTAAATAGGGGATTAGATCTGGATTACATATCCCAGAACTTTAATGGGACAGCCTCTATTGTGACCCACTCTGTAACAGTTTTTCTACAAAATGCACACAATTTAAGTGGTGTAGCAGCTTAGAGCAGATTATAGTCCACAAAACCCATTGTAGGACCACAGAAAGTTGACCGTTGATTGTGACGTGGGGATGTTTCAAAGCTGCAAACCATATAGAGGACACAGCCGGGCGTCCCTGGGACTGTGTCTGTGCCTTCCAGGTGGTGGCGCCTCAAGCTGCAGGCTCAACCAGGACTGGGACCTCCTTACAGCCCCAGGCAGGATTATCTCCAGCCAGCAGGCCATGTTTACATAAACAATAAACACTCAGAAAGATGCCTAAACAACAACAGCAGCAGCAGCAGCCCTGACGCCCAGTGGTTACGTCCAGCAGGTCGTGATGTAACCATGACTCGGACGCAGATTACCTCCGCTACAGATCAAAGACGAGCATCTGCTGCGTTACCCTGGCAACGCTAGTCATTTGATAGGCCAGAAGCTGGGTGTGGTATGCATGGGGCACTATTGGCACTGGTCCTCAGACATGTTAATAGTATGTCCGCAGGCCTGTCTTGGCTGGCACATTGACAGGTATGTGGAAAACATTGGCATCTGCAAGATGCCAGAGATATGCTTTGGGGTTCCTGAGGTTAATGCCATGTCCATATGTCCTCTCGCCACACAGCCTTGATGGGGAACGGTTTAGAGACTCAACCCTTGTCATATCTCTATTAGGTTTCATGTCAGTGATCTAGGGCTCTCTGCTGAGGATGTCTGTCATTGTAGAATGGTACATCTGTACTAAAGCTACTCTTACTGCTGTCTCGGGCCATCTGTACTGTTCACATTCCCCGTGTAGCACTGTGTCTCCTAGACACACACACACACACACAGACACAGAGGACAAACAGCTGGGGCCAGCTTGCGGGCAGTAAGACTTGCCAGCAAGGCTTATCCTCAGGTGACCTGCTGTGTTTACCATGATTGAGAGTGGACCTGCAGACAGCCACGGCCAAATAAGGAGCCTGTGTGTCCCAGGACAGTACAATACCCCGAGCCCTGCAGAGAGAGCTGCTGCTGCCCTTTCTTTTCTTGTTTAACCAACGTATTTATACAGGCATGAACACTTAGGAGTACACTTCTGCCAAATCAGCTGAGGGGATGGGATATGCCTGACCTGCACTTTGATTTCTGAGAACGGAGGGAGTAGAAAGGATTTCTGGGAGACTTTGTCGGAGGGGATTGAGGCAGTTTATCAACATTAAAGGATTGGCTTTTGCAAAGGGTCTGCTTGTCTGCGTTGGTACGGTGTGCGGGTGTGTTTGCGTACGCATACTAGCGTGTGTGTTTAGTGTGCTGTTCTGGGTGTGTTTGTGGGGGGGTATATCTACTCAAAGCAGCTTTGCCCTCCATCTGTGCCTGAAGACCAGGCCTTGAGCCACAAATACCAGCTGAGGGGTTGTTACACAATCATATGAGCATACTTCAACAGCATATAGCACACAGTATAGAACTCCTCGCCCAGCCTACATACCGTACCCTGTCACCAGCAGACACTCACACGCACAGCCAATCACAGATCACTCTAAGGCGGGTTAAGAACTCCCTGATGGGGGAGGAGGGGGAGGATTACTTTCCAGCCATCTTCTTCCACCCTTTATCTCAACCGCTACGGCATGGCCAGGATTACATGAGTGACCTCATTTCCTGCGGGCAGTGTGGAGTGATGGGACGTTGGGGATGTGGGTAGATGAGAGAGTTCTATGTTAGCTACAGAGGGTGTCAGACCTCCATCCACAGTTCTGGGGTCAGTGCTCTTCAGTAGAATACAGCCAAAGAGTCCAGGTAACCACAGAAAAGGACGTTGCCAGTTATCTTAGCCAGATGTGTCTAACAGGAGTTACTCTTTGTGATGGTTCGAATTGTAAAAAAGGTGCATTTTAAAGACTTCTTTGTGTACTATAAACCATTTGTGAGGAACATCTGTTTGTCATGGCAGTATTATGTTGCTGCAGGGAGTTGGGTTGAGTCACAGACAAGAATGTTTGGGGGTGGGGATTGACATCATGTCTCCAACGCAAAGTATGTTCCTGATCACATGACCACAGGGTGCGGGTGTCGTAGGTGGTACTGGCACAGGGTGTGTTGTTTTAATCATCACATACTTTTGATACTCTGGATGATTCATTATGACTAGATTTATGCATTGAGGAATGTGTTTACAACCCTGCCTTGGATTGGTAAAGCATCTCTAGTGCAGTGGTTTATTGTTGTGGGTACCTAGCAAACCAGCGTCATGGGATTGCCAAGGTTGCCAGGTGTAGTTCACCCCATCCCTCTGTTTGTGCCCCCCAGGAAGATCTGTGTGCATTGTAAGTGTGTGCGTGAGGAGCATGCTGTGCGTCCCGTGCCTGGTCAGCTGGAGAGGATGATGATGAAGCTGGTGTCTGACTTCCAGAGACACTCCATCTCCGACGACGACTCTGGCTGTGCTTCCGAGGAGTACGCCTGGGTCCCCCCGGGCCTCAAACCTGAGCAGGTCACAACACACACACACACACAAATCATTTGTTGAAATGTCCACACAGTATTCATCAAAAGCAATAAGTGAAGCATTAAGCCTAGAGACAGTGTGTCTGGGTATGAATGTCCCCATGTCGTGTTGCAGGTGTATCAGTACTTCAGCTGCATTCCAGAGGACAGGGTGCCCTATGTGAACAGTCCAGGGGAGAGGTACCGCATCAAACAGCTACTCCACCAGCTGCCAGCCCATGACAGTGAGGTAACACCAACCATATGAAATCCCACATGTATGGAGGTGATACTGCTACAAGCCTTAACCTATCATCTGCATTTCTCACATGGGACTCTTTCTCCCAACATGTGTGTGTGTGTGTCTCAGCCCCAGTACTGTAACTCCCTGCTGGAGGAGGAGAAGAAGGAGCTGCGTCTGTTCAGCCAGCAGAGGAAGAGAGAGAACCTGGGCCGGGGCATCGTCAGGCTCTTCCCTGTCACCATGACCGGGGCCATCTGTCAGCAGGTGGGGCTGAAGCTGGAGGGGGGGGGGGGGGTACAGGGATGGAGGCCTGACAGCCACCGGGGGGGAGAGATTCAAACCACAGGTTTCCTGGTGTCTTATCATGTGCTACGTCCCTCTTCAGTGTGGCAAGCAGATCTGTGGCGGGGACATAGCGGTGTTTGCCAGTCGGGCGGGGCACGGGACCTGCTGGCACCCTCAGTGTTTCCAGTGTGCCTCCTGCAGCGAACTGCTGGTTGACCTCATCTACTTTTACCAGGACGGGCAAATCTACTGTGGCCGGCACCACGCCGAGAGGCTCAAACCCCGATGCCAGGCCTGTGACGAGGTAACAACTGCCTAGCTGTGGAGACCTACAGGAACAGCTGTGGAGACCTACAGGAACAGCTGTGTAGACTTATAGGAGCAACATCACTCTAGTCTTGCTCCTGCACTTCTGTTTTGAATACCCTCTCCATCCATGACTTAAGGGATTAGTGGAAGAACACTAATAGATCTGGCGTGCCTGACCGAAACACGTCCTTTAGACCTAGAGGGTGCCAAAGTGTCTTAAACCCTACACGCTCAGTATTTAAAGTGATTTCAAATCATACAGCATCTCTGTACTGTTTTCATCGCTTAAGATAACCATGTTTCTTACTTGCTGTCTGTCTGTGTCATTTCTCTATTTGTTGTCTCCCTCCAGATCATACTAGCAGATGAATGTACAGAAGCAGAGGGCAGACACTGGCACATGAAGCACTTCTGCTGTTTCGAGTGTGAGGCGGCACTGGGCGGCCAGCGCTACATCATGAGAGAGAGCCGGCCCTACTGCTGCTCCTGCTACGAGTCTCTCTACGCAGAGTACTGCGACACGTGTGGGGACCACATTGGTAGGCCCGCTAAACACACTGCTGGATACACACATAGCTGGATACACACACGGCTGGATATGAACACATTTCTGGATACACACATTTCTGGATATGAACACATTTCTGGATACACACAGACCTTTCAGAGACTTCCGAGAAATAGAAGTGTTCAATGTTTGCTTGTTAAACAGTTGTATGTCAAATGATTTTCATTCGAGTCCAGAAATGGCTTAGTGTAACGTGTAACCCCCGCCCCTGTGTGGGCTGCAGGTATAGACCAAGGTCAGATGACCTACGAGGGCCAACATTGGCACGCTGCTGAGTCGTGTTTCTGCTGTGCCCGCTGTGGGCTCCCCCTGCTGGGCCGACCCTTCCTCCCTCGGGGGGGCCTCATCTTCTGCTCCCGGCCCTGCTCCCTGGGGGAGGACCCTGATAACTCCGACTCCTGCGACTCGGCCCTGCAGAGCCGGTCTCTGCAGCACCGGCGCTGTGAAACGGCAGACAAGATCCAGCAGCCACTGCGCAGCTCCCCTCAGCAGCCACCAGAGGGCGCCATCATCCCCTCAGTCTCTGGGAAAGATTGCAGACATACTGCTAGGGAAAGCCGAGGTACTAGAGTATATAGTATGGGCATGTTATATAGGTCATGTCCTAGTCTTTATTTGTCAAGTGCATAGTCACAGGTGGGTTATGGTTATGTTTGACACAGACTTTCTTTTTCTCTCTCCTTTTTTCTCTTTCTGTATCTCAGGAGTCCACTGCTCTACTCAGCTCCCAAATGGAGTTCCCCCACTCAATGGGCATCCTAACCCCACTGGTTCCTACTCTCCCTTGCCCCACTGTCACTCAGCCAATGGCTGGGGGCCGCCGTGGCCTGGCGACCAATCACATAGCAGCTTGCACCTTGGGATCACACAACCAGTCAGCAGTCTGGAGTTTCTGGAAGAGCTGGATGGTTACACTGGCCTCTTGTCCAACAGTCTGACCTCCAGAGGGACGTCTACAGCTAAGGACTGCAGGAACTGGGTGGAGAGGAACGGCCAGTTCATGAAAGGTATCAAACAAATGGCCTGTAGACTACAGAGGATCACTTCAGAGCTGGGTTTCATATTCTAGGTGTAACAGCTGTTTTCACGATGATATTCAGGGATGTACTCTGTTCTCCAAAGGTGTCGCTGTATTCATGTTGATCTTGTTTGTGTCTCTTCTCTGTACCCCAGAGCTCCCTCTTCAGAGAAACAGCCTGTCTGCCCAGGAAAGCCCTGCCGACCAGCCCCCTGTCTCACCCACTCTCCCACCCCCTCTCCCCATCAAGTCACGCGAGACAACCCCTGGTGCCCCACCAAGTCTTCCCCATACAGAGCCCAGCCTCCCTGAGCCCCAATCAGGGCGCAGCGGCACTGCCAGGGTTAGCTTTCGGGAGCCAATCAGTTGCAGCTACTCTGTGGATGAGGAGGAAGAAGAGGAGCATGAGGAAGAACAAGTAAATGGAGAGGAGGAGCGAGGAGAGGAGGCGGAGGATATGGAGGGGGGTTTTGGGCACAAGCTCCGCCTCCAGAAGGGAATTCCCCCTCAGTTGGACCTCCTAGGTAAGAGAACAGGATCACTTCTTGTCTTAGATTCTGTTAAAGAAAATGTTGAAACCATTTCCCGTGATGATCCAACCATTCTCCTTACAGATGGGTCATACCACCATCGTAGTTTGCGGCGTGGGTTGAATCGTGGGCGCATGTCCTCGGACTCCCCCCTCCACCTGGGCACCGAGAAACGTTTCCGCCACTCTCGGCGTGACCGACCCCGACTGGACACGCTGGACTGGAAGGGGGAGAGGGGCTCCATGGCCTGCACAGACCCGTCCTCCCTCACCCTCCAGCCTGGCCAGTACAAACACGAAGACTCCTGCTCCACCTGCTCCTCTTCGTCCGAATCAGAGGAGGAGGGCTACTTCCTGGGGCAGCGCATCCCCCTGCCCCCACAGCTCCGCAGGCCCGCGTCAGATGACGGAGATAGGGAGGGGGAAAGGGAAGCAGAGAAGGACTGGGGTCTGAGAAACAGTTTTAGGAGAAGGAGGAGGACCAGCAGCCTCGGAGCAAAGGACAAAGACAAGAACTGTGCTATCTCCTAGCCCTGCTCCTGCCCTGACCTCCGACCTCTGCCCTGGGCCTGGCTTCACTCCCGTCCCTGGCTATCTAAATGGTGGTAGTTAAAGGATTACTAAGAAATACATTTTGGAAAGATGCCAGTGACTATGTAGTGATGAGTTTTTATACATTTTCCAACTTTTATATTAGTATACTCTTTGTTGGTTCAGGCACTTTTTTTGCACAGCATGTACATACATCCAATAATAGAGCTAGGAAGCCTTCGCTTAAAAGGGTGGTTGTGTCCACACAGTCGAAAAATACGTCATATTCTAAATGTACTTTTATTTGTTTGTGTTCACTTTCATACTCAAAGTGCTATCTCACTTTAGGTTAAGAAGGAGTTACCAGTGTTAAACTGTCCATACTAATTGTGTTTGAACTATGTGATGAGACAAACATCAGTCCAGTGGACATTCACTGCTGTATGGGACAGCAGGTGACTTGATGGGGGCATTCCTTCTCAGATTCAGATATTTATGTTGAAAAATAATGATTGGTTATTACTTAAGCCCATCGGATGGATGGAATTCTGGGAAAGATGAAATGATAACCAAAACCAAACTGTATTTCCATACTGCACAATTCTAAAGCATTGGTTTGTGCTGACTCTGAATGTACGCTGTGTCTTTGTATACATAAATGTTGTAAGATATGGTCAGTGGACAAAACACTTCAAATTCTTATACTTCTAAGGTGTTTTCTGCTGTATTTTTTGTATTCTGGGGTTGTATTCTTGGTTTATGTTTAACACTGCAATCAAACAGCAGTCCCTTTCAGAAATGGAGCACAGGTCATTTCTGTACATTGCTTTAAATGTAGAGACAATAAATTCCGTGAAAAATCCGTTGTCTTCCTTATTCTGTTTCTGTTTAGTAAAGCATTTCACATTCCGGTTCTGTGTGGAAAGAGTTTTAGTTAAGCCGGCTGCACATTAACCTTAAACTAGCTATACATGATGTCAGGCAGCTGAAGTCAGAATGCATGATTAACTAGAGTGGTAGTAGTGCAGAAATGGGATCTAGTACCTGACTGTGTTGAAAGGGAAGACAGACTGTGAGTGGGAAGCTAAGAGGTATATTTACTGTCTTTTAGGTGTCAGTTCTTTGAGATGTCAAATCAGATCTTTTTGGATCTTTTTAGAGTTGGTACCGATCACCAGTCAGTGCCATGATGGTGTTTCGATGATGGGAAAGCTGTCACACTACAGGGAAAGAAGAGAGTGTCACATGACTTCAGAAGCCGGTCTACTTCCTGGTGTGGGAGGGATTGGCCAGAGTTGTTGTGAGGGGAGGGTGGAGGAGGAGCACACGAGTAGTAGTCTAACAGGTTTGGCCAGAATGTTGCTGCTCACAGTGTTCTCTGGTTCCAGACACATTCACACTCTACAGTAGAATTCTGCAGTTCTTCTGTGTGACGTACTTGGTTGAGAAGAGACCAACAGTTCAGCTGGACAGCGTGGAGTTTCAGCTGCCACTCTCAAGGTGAGGTGTTCCTAGGAGTGAAAGGTCAAGAGTATTACAGGCTTGGTTTGTTTAAAGACTGCGTTCTGCTAACGCCTACATAAAGATAGGCCTGAGCTTGCCAAGGCAAGACTCTGTACAGGCCTGCATGGGTGTGTGTGCGTGTTTACAGTATGCGGGAGATGTTTTCCGTCTCATATATTCACTTGGGTTTTTAGTTTTCGCTTGTCTTTTGTGATCAGCCTGTTTCAACAAATTGGTGTTTGCCTTACCTTCTCCAAAACAGAACATGTGGCGACTTGACACTGAATGTAGGTATCTGTTGGTTGTTCTTATGTACATACCACTTGACATTCCTCTGTGTTTGCTACACCAGTGCACTTTATGGACGCACCATAAAGTGTGCTTGCCTAATCTAGTCTCTAAAGTAAATGAATCATGCTGTGTGGTACATAAGGAAGAGGGGAGATGGAGGTGAAGGAGTTGGGCCATGCAGGGAGGAAAGGAGATTGGGCAGTGAGACAGTTGTGGAGCTATATCCTCTGCTTGGGTTAGCCCTGGCTCCTGCTGGAATGGGAAACATGTTGAGAATGTGTCTGTCTGATACATAGGGTTTGAGCGGTGTCTTTGAAAACTTGGGCATTCTCTATTCTCCTCCCATATATATTTAACTGGTGGTTGACCTCGATGTGCTTTATGTACAACACATTACAGGACAATCTTTAGAAGAACACTCTCCTGGCCTTGCTTCTCCCAGAATAACCTAGAGTCTCAGGATATAGCCCAAGCTTGTGCTTTCTGCTATTCAGAACACAAACGTGAGGTAACTATTTCTCATATAGATTCACAGATTTAAATAACCCGGGTCTTCTGTCTAAAGAGGTCAGCCAATACAAGCCTGGCAACTAGGAGCTTTATTTAAAGATGAAGTGTCATTGTTCCCCTCGACTAACAGCTGTTGCTATGTGTGATACAATTATTCTTCAATTAATAGATTGTTGAATTTAGTCCATCAGTCTTTTTTCCTTGGAACCACCATTTTCTCCAGACTGGATGAATTTGGATGTTTCCTGGAGGAGATTTAACTTCTTAATTATCTTTGAGACGAGCACTGCTACTTGTGGAGTTTCAGTGTATGAGTGAACCCTTGGTGTGTCTCAGTGGTGCAGTTGAACAAAGACTTAACAGAGATATCCTTGGTTGGTCTGCAGTAAATGTGTGTTTGTGTTCAGTGCACGATTTGATAGCAAGTTTTACTCATGATTGATCATTTTCCAGGTTGCCATGGTGAGTGTGTTGTTCTTCACTAATCCCGTCTTCCTTTTCCTCAGAACTTACAGGCTTTTAACATTCATCTAGCTGGACTGGCGATGACTTCCCCACAGTCCTGACTGGTCAGTGAAAGCGACAGTAGGAAAGAAAGTGTGGACAAGCAGGCTCCCTCCCCCCCACCTCCAGGATGTCTGTGGATACCCTCCAGCCCCACCTCAGTCAGCCGCTGAAGGCTGCAGCTCCTCCCAACCGTCTGCCTATCAAGAGGCCAGCAGTGGCTGCGGCAGCACAGCCAGCCGGCCGTAAGCAGACTGCTGTGGAGAGGCTAGAAGCAGACAAGGCCAAGTATGTCAAGAGTCAGGGGGCCCTCACCAAGCAGCAGCCAATCAGACCAACCACCATGTCTAAGCCCATGCTGTCCCCAAGGACAGATTTGCGCCCCACTCGAAGAACCCCCCTGCCCTGCTCCAGCCCCCAGCAAGGGGGCGCCTCCCTGGACCTGAAACACCTGAGTAACCTGATCAATGGGGTGAGTGACGTAACCCTGCCCCCTACCACAGATGACGCAGAGGAAAGCCAGGCCCCCAACTGTAGTCCTAGCAGCCCCACCTGCCCCTCACCTTTATCTGTCAAGGGGGAAGCAGGGGAGGGGACGCCCTGCTCACCCTGTGTAGACTGGTCTGGCACAGCTAAGATGAAGATGCAAGCTCCTGGCCCAGTGAAGGGGGAGCCCCCTGGCTCTGCTGGCTCTCCCACTGCAGTGACTGTACGGAGGGTAGATGTCATGCCCCACTCGGGGCCAGGCCTGAGGACAACCTGCAGACTACAGCAGCAGGTCCGCCAGCCACTCCAGCCCATGCCTTTACACCCTCACTTGCCACTCAACATTGTTGCTTCACGCCTGCGTCTCTTGCATCTCAGGACAGCCCCTGGCTCTTCTCCTTTGAAACCTGTCTCTGGTCCACCCACCCACAACCACACTGTGTTTCCCCCTGCTGCTGCTGCTGCTGCCCTGCTCTCCTCAGACCCCCTGGTACTCACCCCTTCCTCCCCGGCTGTCACCCGCCAGTCTTCCTCCTGCTCCAGAAAGCGGCCCTCCCTCACACGCTCCAAGTCAGACATGAGCGACAGGTTTTCCCGGGCCGGGACGGACCTGGAGCGCTTCTTCAACCTGTGTGGTCTGGACCCAACAGAGCTGCAAGTGTTGGCCGGACCCGCCTCTGACATTGTGTCCATTGCCCGTTTCCGAAGTGCCAGTGCGCCGGGGTCCGAGTGTGCAGGCGCTGGTCGGGAGGATGAAGAGGAGGAAGATAAGGTGACAGAGCGGACACCGTATGGGGTGTCTGTCATTGAAAGGAATGCCAGGGTGATCAAATGGCTCTACGGCCTCCGTCAGGCTAAAGACAGTGCGAGGAGCACCAACATGTAGAATAAGTACTACGCCTCCCATGATGATGGGGGAGAGGAACTTTTTGGAATCCATGATGAGGAAGCTGACACCACTGATGATTACTAAGGGTGGAGACCAAAGTGACTGTACTGTCATTCGATAAATTATTTATTGATTTATTTGATCCTTTTCATGATCAACACAGGATCTTTTTGTTTTTGTGGAAACATCATTTGGAAGTGTGGTTATCTTAAGATGGCCCTCAAAACCAAAACCAAAATGTGTGTAGATACCCAAAATGTGTTTTCTTTCTAGGTCTGTGTCCAGGTTTCCTTTTTGGTTGTCCCTGTGTTTGATTACAATGTAATTGTACAGTCCCATATATTTTCACTGCATGGATGGCAATAAAGATTTGTGTTGAAGCAAACTTGGTGTCTCAATAGTTTGGTTTGGTTCATAGTTTTTTTTTATAGATTCCAAAAACTTACTTCAAAGTGTGGTCAACTTTGTGGTGAACCATCTCCTGTTTTTGCAACCTGTCAACTTTGAAGGGAGAGTGAGTGCCTATGTTACAGTTACTAACCACTAGAGGTCATAACAGTCCATGTGACTTGGTTCAACTCAAGAGTCTTGGAACATGGCTTTTGAGCAGGTTTGAGTGGTTTCCCCTTAAGAGGCACTCTGAGTAATGCCCTCAGCCTCTGGTGGTGTGAGTTACAGGTTTTGAATGCATCTTTTATGTTTGAATGGGACAATTCTTCCTGTTAGGTCAGATTCTTGTGGGGTAATACATTAGTTAAGTACCCATTGCCGACAGAGAAACACACTATAGTAGTTGATATAAACACCAGAAGCAAGACACAATACTGAAAGTTTAAAACAGAGACTCTGTAGCAAGGCGTATGATTGATCTTTTGGAGTGGACTGAATGTACCAGTGAGGGCATTTTGCTCTCTAACTAAAGATGAGTTGCCTTAAGAACTTGCCAGATCAGCTACAGACCCTGAAGAGTCAGCTACCAGCCGGTGGCACTGACTGTCATAGCAGAAACAAGTGCAAGGACAGTCAGCCCCAGACAAATGTAAGCTCACTGAACTAAATCTTTATTTTATGGGTTTGTTCATTTTTTATGTCAGTTTGTGTCTGCATAGCATATTATACTGTAAGCATACCAACTAACTTTGGAATATAATGTTGTTCTTGTTCTTGAATAGACTTTTGAAATATGCTCGCTATGGTCATAATCAATTTATTCAGCAACATTGTGATAGTCACACTACACATACATTTATTTCTGCCGGGGTTGTGTTACTAGGATGGCCAAAACATGGACATATATTACCCAAACATTTCCTGTTCTCTTCCCTCTCCACGTACCACTTATCTGTCTGTCTCTGTCTGGTATCTGGTCATTGTAGCATCCAGGAGGGATCCCTCTGGTCAGGAAGCTATGCTATGCAGTTGGAGGAGTGCCCAATAACATGACAAATGTTGCCATAGGTTTCTCCATACAGATATTTTTACTGGATGTAGTACAGGTGGGTATGGGTGTTAGACCTTTCTGATGTAATTTACTTGTGCTTACGAATGTTGCCATTACTTTGTCAGTCTACTGTCTTATTGACTGTCTGTGTGAACCCCTATCTTGGGTCGGTCATGTAAGTGTTGGTTCTTCACAGATGGATGCCTTCTATGTGTCTCTGATCTTGTTTGTGAGTCACGCCTGGGATGCTGTAACTGACCCGCTGGTGGGATATCTGGTCAGCCGGAGTCGCTGGACTCCCATTGGAAAATTCATGCCATGGTTAGTGGCTCTCAGTAACAAAACTGATATCATGTTGTGTCATGCTCTGTCTTCCATCTTCAGCTTGTGGTCTTGTGTTTCTGTGTCTTTCAGGGTGGTTGTCTCCATGCCTTTGGCAGTCCTCTCCTATCTTCTGCTGTGGTTTGTGCCTCAGGGCTCCATGTCGCAGGCCTTCAGTGTTCCCTGGTACCTCACAGCCAGCTGTCTGTTTGAGACCCTCATGAGTGTGAGATGTACAGCCTTGTCACACAGCATTGCAACCACACAGTACTTCTCACCTCCCACACACAGCCCCCATTTCATCTCTTGGTGTTACTTCCCCGTTGACATGATTAGAAGGCTCCATCGGTGTTGTGTTTATTTGAATGCAGTGGTTTGCAATCTTACTGTCTTTAAGAGTATGATTATGTCTGTTATCATGAGGATTATGTATTTAGAAAATGAATTACATGTAATGCGCCATATTCTTCCCTTTTTTTCAGTGTTGCCATGGTAACTGCATCAAATGTCATGTTCTTTCCTTGTTACTGTGACCATGGTTACTGCTGCATGCCTCACGCTCTGCTTACTGCACTGTCACTATGGCTACAGCATCCTTCAAATTCACAGTACCCTAGTTTACAAAGTCACCATGGTTTCTGTCCCTCTCTCTTCACAGTGCTTCCATGTGCCCTACCTTTCACTCAACATGTTTTTGGGGGGTGATGAAAGGGACAGAGACTCTGCCACAGCCTACAGTAAGAGCTTGTCACACTCTCTTTCACACTAGTACTTATTTAGTAGTGTCAGCCCTGGGTTTTCCTGACTCCCTGGCTTTCATTTCTGTCCTGATTGGACACATGTAAGACCCCACATTGCATTCCTGGAGTTACTGTGTCTATCCACAACATTTTCTTTCCCAAGTCTTTTCTTCTCTCTCCCCTCTGCCAAGGAATGAGCGTGGAGATGATGGCCATGCTTGTGGGCTCAATGATTCAGGGCCAGGTTGTGGCAGTATACAACACTGAGCGACAAGGAGCATGTGCACAAGTGAACCAGAGCACCGAGCTAGCTCAGAACTTCCCTACCACACCACACACAGATACACTGCAGCCCACGGTAACCCTATCTATGTACCTCAAACACTCAATGCTGGGTGTGAGATTGCTTTGCCCACGAACACTGGCAGTCTCAGGGATATAACATTACACTAAAATTACCTCTACTTTACTTAACAAAGAGCTTTGTTGGGCCTGTGTGTGTGTGTGGGTCGGTGGGTGAATGTGAGGGGTTATACACAACAATCTGTGTGTTTATCAATATACAGTCATCATATAATCTCAAGAGGTTGGCAAAAGTACACATTCTTCACTCAAGTGGAAGTACAGATACTCATGTTTAAAAAGACTAATACAAGTTGAAGTACAGACTACACTTTTTCACTCAAGTTAAAGTAAAGAAGCATGGGCTCTGAAACATACTTAAGTAAAACATATTCATCACTACTACTTGTTTTTGTGTCACGCTAGTAGTTGAACCTTACATCATATGAATGCATTAATACAAAAGGACACCCAGCGCATTTGCCAGGAATCCTTTTTGACACAGACAATTTTGATCATCTCCCTAATATATGGACATGAGTGAACAGGAATGTCTCTATTCTCAGTCCTCTTGAACAGAGTAATAACAGTGAAATGACAGTGAGAAAGTAAAAAGTTTAAAAAACAAAGAATAAAGTTAAGTACTGATACCAGAAAATCAGTAATGAAGTATTTGTGCTTTGTTACTTCCCATCTCTGCAGAATCTTTTAATGTGAGTTCTGTGCTTTTCACCCCAGCGAAAGGCATTCATGACCTCTGCCCTGGTCATGAGTGGCCTGTTCTTCCTCTCCTGCCTGGTCCTGTTCCTGGGGGTGAAAGAGCAGCAGGGTGAGTCAGGGGTGAGAGGTCAGAGGTGGGTAATCCTTGGTTAGTTCTGGGCTACGAGGCACAACAAATAAACATCATAGAACGCCACCTTCGGGTCAAGAGCTTAGAGCTGAGAGGCACTGGGGTAAGATGATTTCATAACACAAACAGCATTTTCACTTCTTTAAAGAAGAAGGATATTAAGCAAGTGATGCCACAGTAAATTCAGATGTTTTCAAGTTAATTCTAGGTTCTCCTTTTTCTTTTTTGTGTTTTACTTGCAGCTTCTTTCTGCACGGAGAAGACAGTGCGCATATCCTATCTCTCTTCTCTTAAGATGCTTGTGGGCCATGTTCCATATCAAAGATTGGTACTTGGATTCCTCTTTGTTGCACTTTCCTTCCAGGTAAGGTTTTGCCTGAATCAAGTAACTAATCACATATTGTGTGTATACATCATCATCGTTTTCTCCATATGTGCTGGTCATTCATCTATTATTCCTTGTTTCCATAGATGTCCTTGGGGAACTTTGCCCTGTTTTGCAGCCATGCAGCTGGGCTTGGAGCTCAGTTCCAACATCTTCTGTTGGTTCTTCTGGTTAGATCTCACTAATTGATGAAAACAGTAGACCCTGTGTCACATACATTCCCACGGCATTTTGTCCATTTTATGAATCAGGCACAAACGTGACGACACAGCCAACGCCATCCCACTGACTGTCCTATAGTTTCATCCATTGTCAAAATGTATCTATTTGACACCCACACAAGCATACACTGAAATGAGCAGAGAATGGAAACACAGCCCGGGGGAGGTTTCAATGTGTGAAAGTTTGATCTGCCAAGCATGCAGTGTGCTTTTCATATGTTACCAGATTGCAGCAACAATAACAGTTCCACTGTGGCAGGTCCTTCTGGTACGAGTTGGGAAAAAGACTACGCTCTTCATCGGCCTATCAGTAAGCACATGGTTTCCCCCCCTCATTACAATGTCAATCTCTGCATCACAATTAAGATTGCATTACATTATGTTTGCTTCCTGTATTGTGTCTGTGTATTTTGTATCCTGTAGCTGTTCATCCCTGCTGTAGTGGTCATAGCTTCTGTGCCAAGCAACCTGCCAGTCTTCATGATCATGTGCGTTT
Source organism: Hypomesus transpacificus (assembly GCF_021917145.1). NCBI lineage: Eukaryota > Metazoa > Chordata > Actinopteri > Osmeriformes > Osmeridae > Hypomesus > Hypomesus transpacificus. The sequence continues at coordinate 7,507,260 of NC_061077.1, forward strand.
TGATGGGATGCAGTCTGGCCACCATGTTCCTGTTGCCGTGGTGAGTCAGAGCTCAGACACAGCCCCCAGCCCTGCCTCGCTGCTACACTCTGCCTAGGCCTCTGTCACTCCTAATGAGAATCAACACTGAAAGCAACAACAGTGTCTTGAGATTTGCACATTATTCATTTACATAACCCTTCCTTCCTGTAGAGCCTGTCTGTCAAGTGTTGAATGTTCCGTACAGTTTAGAAAACTGATAATTCATGCAATACAATCGTTAGTTGGGATATTAGAGCCAGCAATGTTACTGTGTTCTGCAGGTCCATGCTCCCAGATGTGGTAGATGATTTTACCGTAAGAAACCCCTGCTGCAAGGAGCTGGAGCCCCTGTTCTTCTCCTGCTATGCATTCTGCAGTAAGCTAGGGGGAGGACTGTCTGCTGGAATCTCAACCATGGTATTACAGTGAGTCATCCCTCCATCCGTCCCTCCATCCACCTACTCCTTCTTGACTTTCTTACCCTCTCTCTTTCTCTCTCTCTCTCTCTCTCTCTCTCTCTCTCTCTCTCTCTCTCTCTCTCTCTCTCTCTCTCTCTCTCTCCTTCTGTCTCTGTTTCCCTTCTATGTTCCTCCTCTATTGTAATTTTCCAGTTGTAGTAGTCAGTGACATTTGTGTGGGGATGTTTGTGGATGTTTTAATGCATTTGTATTTGTATTGTTTTACAGTTTTGCTGGTTACGATGCGGGTGGGTGTAGCCATGGTGACAATGTGGTGATAGCTCTGATTGTGCTGTTTGGCCCCGTGCCCATCGTTCTGCTGCTTGTGGGGTTGCTCTTTTTTTTCTTTTACCCAATCAATGAGGAACGCCGCCTCCAGAACCAATCAGAGCTGGCAAGAATGAAGTGCGTTTTCCTGTATATGGCATACAGTTCATCAGCAGAGCTCACAATAAAGGAATTCAAACATATTTTAATGTTCTAATGTTAACAAACTGTTCTGTTCCATTGTTCTACTCATCAGGCTAGCAGCTGTATTACCAACATTTGGAGGAAATTATGCCCAGTCAAGAGGCAGACCATCCAGTCAGACATCAAGCTTGAAGTCTCAGCCAATTCTGAAATCCAGCTCAGTCAAGTCTTACACAAAGACAATTGACAATTATGATAGAAACCACATTAGGTTGAAAAACCCATCTGTTAACTTTTTCGTGCCCACTCACTGTATTCACGATGGGAATCTCCATTCTTCTTCATGTGAGAGCCACCCAGGATACCCTTCGTTAGGTTCTGGACAACAAGATGACCAACATAATCCTAAATCTAAAGTTACATGGGTATAGCCTAGATTACAAATATACGTAGATATAGGTTTTAATGGCCGTTTTATTAACCATGGGACTAGTAGTTTGAAGAAAGGAAATCATACGCTATAAAATGTTTTACAAATTTTACATGTTTGAGTAGGCGATAATTCTTAACTCGTTTCCTAAGCTAAATCCACAATAAAGACATTTTTAAACGTCATAATGTTGAGTTAAATTGCTGTAATTGGATGTCTGTTAGCTATCACCATTTATCATTTCACAACAACGGATATTAATTTGCATCTGTCTGGCCTATTTATGTCTGGCCCTCCCCCTGTTTTAAATCCGCTGAACCTCCGGCTTCCGCTTGCATTGTGAGGAGAGAGAGAAGCAAAATGGGAGTAGAAATTGAGACCATAACCGCTGGTGATGGTAAGGCATAATTGCTTTGACATAATGGTTATTTTTTACAAGAAATACGAGGATTTGGATTTTGAATGTGGCCATCTTATATCTGCTTTTTCGCCATATTTCTTCTTTCAGGGCGAACGTTTCCTAAAAAGGGACAGACCGTCGTTGTGCACTATGTCGGTGAGTCAGTCTCCGAGGGTTAGCGAGAAAGGCATAGCTACACTAACTGCTAAGCCACAGTGACTAGGCTAACGTTGCTATATCGTATTACTGTATGAATGTTGGTTTAGCTTTTAGGGCGTAGCTAGTGCTAGCTGTCATCAGTGAATCAATCTTATTCCCTACAAATGTTTCTTTTATTTTAATGCTAGCTTCACACTTTTCTCTTTTTCTAAATCCTGGTATACCACTGTCCTCGAAGTGGGTGGTTACTGATGATAAATCCACATCCTAAATTGGATCTGTATTTAGCCTCCTAGCTAGCGTTAGCTCTTTTGGTCAATGCTAGCTAGCTGGCCAGCTATTGTTGCTAGCTAACATTAGTTTAGCCAACTGATCGGGTTAGGCCCAAATCAAGCTAGCTAGCTCAACCAATAGCAGTAGTATACTATGTAAATAGTGTTAACTCGTGCAGCAATGGAACTAGCTACGGATTAAACCGGTATAATGATCATTTAGTAGCGCTCCTAATGGTTACAAAGGTATTACCAGGACGTGCTATTGTGTGAACTCAGGTGTGAATCGTTTGCGGTATGTATAAATACCAGCGGAAGGCTAATGGTTTTCATTGATTCCTGCTATTTCAGGTTCACTGACGGATGGAACAAAGTTCGACTCTTCCCGGGACAGGGGCAAGCCTTTCAAATTCAAGATTGGGAAGCAGGAGGTTATTCGTGGCTGGGAGGAAGGAGTTGCCCAGGTAAGCGTCCTTTTGGCCATAGTATGTCCTAAATAGTAGTTATCTAAACTGTACACAATCCAAACGAATTAATTTCAAATTGTGATTGTTTTACAGATGAGTGTTGGCCAGCGGGCAAAGTTGACCTGCTCACCAGACTTTGCTTATGGCAGCAAAGGACACCCAGGCATAATCCCACCCAATGCTACCCTCATCTTCGATGTGGAGCTGCTTGGCCTGGAATGAAGCGCGTGCTCTCACTTTGTCTAATTCCACTCAGATTTTCAGGGTGAGAGCACTTAACTGTTTAAATCAGAAGCTAAGCAAGCATCAAATTATTACTGAATTGTTCATTGTGCCATTGTTGCTTGTAAATACTCAGATGCTGTGTAAACTCTTGGGGAACATTTATACAGGATTGAGAGTTTAAGTGATAATCGTGTGTGTTTTAATAAGCTTTGGTACTCATCTCCTATAATCCTCTCATTTGTGTCTCTACTGTTAAATCACAGCACCGCTTTTTTAATCACTGTCCCCAGGTTGACTCCTATCTCGGGAACATGGAGGAAAAAGCTAACGGAAGATTTCTGCACTTGATTCCTGTAAAGGACTCATGCCTATAGCTTCACCACTTCACTCTCCTTTCCATTTTAGATACAAATTGTTGTCACTTGCTTCAATTATTCTCTAGCTGTAATGTAGAACCTGTATTGTAACAATTCATAGGCCATACCTTTTTAGAGATGTCATTTTCTTCTGTTATGTTTTTTTTTTAATGGTGATGTTTTTTTTTTGTATTTTCCTTTAATTTCGCTAGTCCTAGCTGCCACCAGGACCAGGTTACACACACACACACAAACACACACAATTTTGGATAAAGTGTCATTACCCAAATGTTAAATCAATCTCATTCCTTTGGGTCAGGGAGTGGCCTTGCTTTAGAAAATGTATTGATTGCAATTATGAAAAATTGATTGAAGAGTTTAAAAAAAGAATAAATGACTGTTTCCCACATGGATTAGTTGTATGAGTATATTATAACAAGTTGGCTTTAGTTTAGTCTATATAGTGCTTCTAGAGTTTCTCATATTTGTTGAATACTTGAAACAATGTTTTATGAATATTGCACGTGTATTGGCATATTAACCCCATGTTTGCAGCACAGTCATGGGACATGCCACAATCAATTACTTAGTCAAAAAGTATTTTGTAGATATTCTAAAAAAAAAAAATCTTTAATTTCTAGACAACAATCTGGATGTTACCAATGCTCCACTGTGCATCTTTCTACACATCAAAGAGTTAACTTCACACCACACTTTTTCTTCTATTCCCTTTGGAGGTTTGGAGAGGTTTTTTTCTAGACTTCAGAGGGAGTCGTCTAATTTATCAAACTCCCTGATTTCCCATAGGCATTGTTTTATAGCATGCAAGAAGTGGAAGTATTAAGAAGAAAAGAGAAATCAAGGCAACTTCCAATTTATTTTCAAAGGAAACAAGATATTCAGACCTATTCAAATTGTGTATTCTACAGCTTGTGCATTTTCATCACATTTCAACATTGCTTTTCTCATTGCTTTTGACATCTGTATTTAAATGATTGGAAATTCTACTGTTGCAGTAATAGCACTATAATACAGTTAATACAGGATTTAATGATATACAAAGCAACTTAATTTTCTTTTTAAATTGGGGATAAGCTACTGGAAATAAAGATTGGTCTCGGCTTTATAACTGTACAGATAGAGATGAAAAGTGACGTTCCAACTAAGTGGCACCCTCACTGTAATGTAACATTTGGTATTTATGGTGACATCAGTTCTATTACTACCTAGTCTTTGATTTTGACAGTCAATTTAACCAATGAAACCAGGGATCCCTGAAATAAAATAATTATCTTACACAGCCGTGCAAATTATGCTTTTTCATTCAAGATTCCACAGAATAATTATTAACATTCAACATTTGACAAGAACTTTCTCATTCTGGTCTTCATTCATTTAACTGTTCATACAAGAGGGAAACACTGTTAATGATTTGGATAGAAAAACTAACTGGGTTAAGGTGTTACAAAAACGTTTCAGAGTTCAAGGAGCAGTGGGATGCATTGCATCAAAGGGTTCAAGGGTCAAATATGGTCTTGTGTTTAGAAAGTTCAGTTCAATGGTTTGTGGAGGAGGGGGAGTATCACCAGGGTTATGTGCAATGAGATGTTCAGTTTGGGAAGAAGTTTAGAATGCAGAGCATTGAAATTGCACTAGAAATTGCATTTGATTTCTTCTTCAATAGCAAGGCATGACTGGGAAGATACAACACATAGTAAATAAATCTTGCAGTCTTTAAACAGTTTAAACAGAACAATCCTATCATGTCATCCTCATGCCATACTATGTGGTTAAGACAAGAGGAAAGACAAAAGTAATACTAGTTGTGGCTGTGGTTCTTGGAGGTGGGGTTGCATGGCAACTAAAAGAGATCTAAGGTGAAGCGGTACTCAGATAGAGGTTGCACCATTCATGGTGGTAGGCCCACGACCTCTGCCAGCGCCCCTTCGGCGTAAGGAGTGGAGTGCTACAGCACAGCAGCCCCTTAACAGAGAGCCAATGTGGTACACAGGCAGAACCTCTCGTGGTGCCCCATGGCACAGCCAGGCCACTGTTGGTACCACTGGCATGGCCAGAGCGAACAAATCCACCAGGAAGTATCTGCTCCAGTGGCTCCGCTGCGGAGGACCTTCTTCTCCTTCCACATTATTTTCACTTTCTGCTTCAGCCTCCGCCTCCACCTCCACAACGGTTGCTGCCTGCTGGACCCCAGGAGAGGGCTGGCAGGTCTGGGCCATGGTCGGCAACACTGTGATCTCCACAGGTCTGTCTGGAGGCAGTGGCTCTATGTTGTAGGCCAGCTGGGGAGGGGGCGAGGAAGACAAGGAGGGAGGGAATGGCTGTGTCTCAGAGGGGGTGACATTGGCTGTTGCTAGAGAGATGATACTCAGCTCCTCGCCCCCTCCTTCCTCAGAAAGCCAAGTGATGGTGGGGCTACAGGCTTGGGATCTGACCTCTGGCTTGCTCTCTACCACAGGAACAGGAACAGGGACAGCAGCTGGAGCTACGGGTGCTGGTGGAGCCTCCTCCTGGGGCAGATGCAAGAACAGGTGGTGGTGTGGGAGGTACGTGTGCCCAGTGCACCTGCAGCTGCTACTGAGAGACTGGCAGGAGTGGGAGACGGGCAGTACAGCCCCCCCACTACACAGCCTCTCGTATGTGGAGGAGCGTGGTACGCTAGCAGTGGGGGGCCCCCGAGCATGGCCTGGTGTGGCCTGCTCTGACAGCAGGTTAGCCTCCAACAGCAGGTGGGTTCGCCCATCAGCACGTGGCGCTCCACAGAAGTCCGGGGCGTTTCCGTCACGGTCTAGCTGCAGAGCTAGCCCTTCACTACTGAGCCGGGTGTACGTGGTGCTGCGGCTCAGTGTGCTGGCTGGAGAGCAGCCACAGGATCTGGACTTCCCAGACCAGGGTCCCTGTGGCCTTAGGTATGGCTTATGGTCATGGGGGTCTTGTTCTCGGGTGGTGAGGTTAGTTCTAACAGACTCGACAACCTCCTGGAGGTGCTGGATCTCCCTGCGGGCATCTTTCAGGGCCAGCTGGGCCTCCACACGGTGACACTCCTCCTCGATCCAGTCCTCCTGCATTCTGCACAGCTGGGTCCTTAGTTCACCAATCTCACAGTCCCTGGTGGGGTTGGAGTGTGGATTATTACCATCTGAAGACCAACGTGTATTTGTCTGTCAGATACCACATGGGTAGTACAGCCTTAGAGACACATAACCACTGACTCACCTGTGCTGGAGCCTGTCCACGTTCTCTCTCAGTCTAGCACGCAGGTGTCGAATACAGACCTCCTTCTGCTGTAGGGGTGTGAGGTACTGCTCCGGAGTGGGCGGCCGAATCCCATGGTTGTCACTGCATGTGGTCTGTTTTGCCTGGCGCCTGCAATTACATGGTGGTGCAAAGCGGTGGCATGCATTGGATTATCATAGGCACCGAATGAACTCGTCGTTTGTTGAAGGTCGAATCCTGTATTCGTCTTATTCCTGTATCGAGTTGCTGACAGTGATTTTGCGCATGCTCTGTATCTTCCATATTTCATGATAAATTATGAATTGCAAGACTGCATTTCTCAGCAAAAATGGTCAGAAACAGATGTTGAATTTGAAACCTTTTTTATTTTTTTAAGAGTGCAAGAAGTCTCCTTGCGGTGGGGGCTGACCCAAGTTATTTTGATCCCACTGGTATAAGTCAGATTGCTTGCATCCTACCTGGGTGTGCCAGGGTATGTCCGGGCTGCAGGGCTGCCTTCACTACCCCTGCCAGACAAGGGGTAGGTATTGGTATTGGAGGCATCACTGTGGGAGTGGCGCCCACTTCCTCCACTGGTGCCCACCGACCGCCTAGATACGAAATGTAATGTTACTAAAACATTGAAACAAGACTATTATTAACATTGAAGAATGAAACATTCTCAACAAAACAACAATTTGTAAACCCTTAAATAAAATGTAATATATAATACAATCATTCCTAACATCACTTTTGTTGGCAGAGGACAGGGAAACAGCAGTACCTGCGCTGACCAGCAGAGGGCTTTCGACTAGGAGTGAGAGACATGGTGTGGCCAACCTCTACATCTGCTGCCGTGGCTACTGGCTAGATGGATGCCTTAGAGCTACAGAAATCAAGCATATTGCAAAAATAAGTGTTTTTATACCACTGCGTATCAGCCCTGTATTTTCACATACTTGTTTTGGGGAAACTCTGATTAACTCTTAGGCAGTGTATTTGAACCACCTCTAAGTTTGTGATGGAACACTAACACATAGACCAAAGACAATAAAACAGGTTTGTTCTTGTGAATGTATAGTGCACTGTTGTGGCCAGCCTGTTTGGCAATCATTGATGGGAGGGCTAGCAGTCTGGCTTTCAGGACCTCTTCAACAATAATGGCTTTATTTACAAAACAGAGCAGGACACAAGGAAACACAGTGAGTTCATCGCCACATCACTGCAGTGAGCACTGCCTGCCATCTCTGATAACCATGGCCAGAAACATTCATTGACGTAGGAACTGAGGAAAGCTTAAGCCTTACAGGCACTGAGTTTAAACCAAAGTACTAATTGAAAGTGACAAACTTACAAAATCAAACATAACATTTAATCATTCTAATTCTAATCATGTTAATCATGCGGAGCATGGCAGTGGAATTGTCTACTCTGTGAGACACATACCGACCAAGCCTGCGCGTGGACCCCCGCAACAAGTGGTTGAAACGCGCAATGGTTTACGTAACGTGAGTGAGCATCAGCAGTATACTTGGTGGACAGGTGAACAAGGTGGCTTATTAACAAGGCCTAGCTGAAGCAACAATCCCGTGCAATAAGCAAAGATGTTGCTATTTGGATAAGAAAATGAGTCCAAGAATGAATATGATATTAGTGCGAACAAAACAATGACACCGATTTAGCGCCAGTGCTTAAAGCGGCATACCATCACCATAGCAGTTCAACAATTCTGCGTAATAACTGGATTAATTGTAAAATCGCTAAATACTCCAGGTTGCTCTGTGACAAAGGTTACATCTATATTGCACTGCCTGTATACTTTCACACTTGTTCTTACAAGTATTTACATGATGAATACAAAAATCCTGTGAAATCTTCTGGACAGGAATAGCTGGCCAAACTAATTTCGTCCTAGCTATGCCCTACTTACGATTCTGTAGGGGTATCGCCTGATTTAATCCTGGATGCAGGCATACCCGGAACGAAAGATTCCTGACAAAAGCACGAGTCTGAGAATTTACCATTTTCGCCAGATCAATGAACAGTCCTACATCGTGGTGTGCAATGTGTCCTTGCTGGACCTGTGGATGGGTGCAAAAACGTCACCAGTAGCATGTAAATGGATGCTGATGCTGATCATAAGGTGCTGCTGATGAGAGCCCATTCCTAAACTTAGTCAATTGCGTATACCGCATCGTCTTAAAGAAACAGTGGCCTACTAGACAATGACGCTTTTGATGGTTTACGGTTATTTTCAAAAACATTTATTGGGCAAATGCGTCACTTACTCTCACTATCATCAAAATGGTGTCTACGATAAGTACAGGTTTAGTGGTTGGTGTAATCAAATGAAAACATACCGACATTAAATCTGAACTTTAATAACATATTTGGCCTAAAATTGAGGCTGTATAACATGGGGTTAGGGTTATATAATATAGGGTTAGAATTATATAATTTAGTAAATATCTCAATAGGTATAAATATCTGACCATATGTATACATTTAGTGATTAAATGTATATGGATTAAACACTATTAAAAAGGGCTGCCATTCAAAGTTGACAATGAACAAGACAAACAAATGACTCCGTTATTAATTGTATGAAACTGCAGAACTAAAATGCAGAACTAAACATTTCATTAGCCCAACGTCAACCATTCAAACAGTGCATGTGGGAAGAAATACAAGGAAGCTAATACCTTTGTGAATAGTAAAGGCGATTTAACCATTTCAAAAATGCCTGAAAGAGTGACCTACAATCACAATCCCACCTTTGTAAAAAGTATATGTATATCTTTCCATCAGCGTTGTTTATCTAAATGTCCACTACAGATGATGGTGCAGAATTCATCACAAGGCTTTCAAAGTCAAACTGCTGGTAAGACACACCAGCAATGAGTCGTCCTATATCTGCATGTCGTATTATCAAGACAGCTCCTACTCTATGACAGGTGGAAGCGGGGTCCAGGTGTCACAGTGACGTCGGTGTAAGGCCCGTTCTGGTGCAGGCTGAGGGCCTGCTGTTTCTTCAGCACCAGGAGGCAGAAGAAGGTTGCGGCGGCCTGGGAGCGGTTGCTCCCCTCACACAGCGTCAGCAAGCTGAACATGGCGTTGCTGCTGCTGTTCTGCCTCTGTGACACAACACACCAAAACATGTGTGCACTGCTATTTAGTTTCTTTTCACTCTCACCCCCTAATCCTGCTCTGGCCCTTTAAGATTTCAATCCCTTTCCTCTGTGACTGCGTTTGATTGTAATGGAATACGGAGGAGGCTCTATGGTAGGGTACCTTGAGAGAGGAGATCATAAAATATGTGCTTATGAAGGTGTGCACGTGTGTATGTAACTTCATATGTGCACAATTCAAATAAATGTACTTAAAGTTATGTTAATTATGCTCTTGTATCCTTATGTCCAAAAATGATTGCAAGTTGGGTATATTGTATATGCGGTTGTTTCTTACTTTAAGAGCATTTAGTAGGTTTTGCGCTCGACTGGTCATCCTCCTCTCCTCAAAGTCCTGACTGTCCAGCATAGACTGGGGTTACAGATGACAACACATCACAGAGGGTACAGCAAACCTATACTGACAGTAATGATGATGTGGGCTTTTCAAAGGTTTGTGTGGGAGAGTACTCAGAGCATATGAGGCACCTGAGTCCTTATCACAGAGGACTGAGTCGCCCCCTGGAATCCAGAATGATGAACAAGCATGGAGTCCTCAGATGGAAGATCAGGGTGAGAAACCTCCAACCTACTCCCGTTCTAAGAAAACAGACAGCATGAGGGAATAGGAAATAAAGGGATGGGAGGAACGATAGGGGTCATGTTCCGTGTATGTGTGAACAGTACATGCCCTTTACATTTGCAGTGTCCCCGCAGTGGTCAGAGGAGTTGTCAGTCATGTGATGAAGAGGAGTCAGCTCAATGTTGTGCCTCACTGCCTCAGGACCAACAGACTCTTGGAGAACACTGACGTTCACAGAAGGCACATCACCTATCTCGCTTTGATCTGTAAAGAACAGGCACTGGAAGTGTTCAGTGTCACGAATAGTTAATATCCTGTTTGATTCCAAGTCCTACAATATCAAGCCTCTTGTGTTGACACATTTCTGTGTTCTTCGGAAGCGGTTCTCACCCAAATGTCTGTCCTCTCGCATCACTTCTTGATCAACTTCACCAGCAGCTGTATGTGCTTTCCCTCTGAACACATTCTTGGTGTACAGCTGCAGAGACAAGGGTTGCATCCAGATCCTAATCTACTCAGAGAAAGTTGATTACGGACTGGGTTTATCCTTATCAGTACCTGCAGCAGCTGTGGATGTATGATAACACCACACAGGTGACTGAAGAGTGTGTCCACTCCTCCACTCTCTTTCCACTGCATGAGCTGGCGGGTGGGAGGGGCAATGTCCATGGCAACCTCCAAGTCAGGCCAGTCTGTGAGCTGCTCCCTGATGGCGTTGTTGGACAGCTCCTTGGTGCCATCCACCAAAAGTCTCCTTTTCCTTTTCCCCCTCTTCTTCTCAGACGAGGCTGAACACAGCCAAGAACCACATTGAGGGGTTTGCTTCGTATTTTGGATCAAACAAACTGTATGAAGAGAAAGATCTAGACCTACGTGTGACATCCACGGGTTCCAGATCAAAGGCTGACGCCTCGTTGACTAGCAGAGGGGTCTCATCTAATATAGGGGGGTTTTCCTCCATAGCCTTTGTGCTGTTTACATCTGAACAACAGATAGTACGATGTAAGATGTAAGTAAGATGTATTTTTTTGATGTAATCCTCATTCTGGGCTGACTTCCAAGCATCAAAATCCAACATTGCTGGTTCATATTCAGATTGATGCTCACTTTCTATGATATTAAATACTGCATAAGTACATATTTTGTATTGACATTTGGAAAACATGAATCTGTCACATAGCAATACCCTTGTGGTTTACAGCTATCGGTGGAGTCTCTGGTCTCTCATTTTGAGGTTCATATGGGAGGATGCCCGTCAACAGAGTATGCTCACTGGAGTTGGACATGAAATCTGAGAAGAAATAAAGAGATTTTACAAGGATTGAGAATTTTATACGAGAGAAAGAATCAAAGAACACATCAATTTAATCTTTTGTAAAAACACCATCTGATAAGACAGTACCAAGGATGTCAAATCCTTTGTTCTCATCACCAAAACCATCTCCATGGTGGGTCAGACTTTGGAAGCTCATGTCCATTATACCCCCATGGTAGGACTGGCTCTCATCTCCTACATTGATACATACAGAGTAAATGTGGAAGAAGAAAAAAACATTGCTGAAGGTAACTGTAGGGAATGTAATTATTTTTATATCATGAGCTTCGAGACACAGGCGTAGTCATTGAGTACAGTCCTGACCCTCAGCAATGTCCTTGAATGTGTGAAAATCATTTCCATAATCCTCTTTGAGAGTGATTTCCTCGGTTCGAGATTGATTCAGTGAGAAGTGGTCCACATCGTCTATGGTGCTATGGTAAAAACGAATTATAGAAAAGTCAGCAGAAATAATGACATAGGCTGCCTATTCGACATACACATCACATAACAAAAACTAAATTGAAAAACAATAATCTGAGATCAGTAAACTTTATGAATTGAGTTAGTGAGATGAGGGAGACTAGGACAAACATACTTTAGGTCTGGTAGCTGTGACTCAAAGTCAGGGAAATTTTCCATCAATGTAATAGCTTTGAGGGTGGCCTCAAGTCCCTCAACCGGCAAGTCAGTCTGGCCTTTTGGAATAGCAAAAGAGTTCAGACAGCTCTATATACTACTTCCAATTATTGACATAAATGAAACTTTGCCCTTGTAATAAGCACTAAGTAGTAATGACCAACCTGGCCGGAATGAAACTTTGATTTGGACCACTGCATCACTGCAGTCTGCTAGGAGGTATTTGGCTTTTCTGGAATAAATCCGCACTACACCCAAGAGTAGGTGACCAGAGGTCCGCAAGCCAATATTGATCTACAACATAAACAAACAAACTTTGACCTGTTATATTGACCTTTGGCTATAGTATTTACTTAACATCGATTGGGCTTTGGTCATTAGACATGCAGTCCTTACTAACAGCATTGGTGACATTTATGACAGGACTTGAAATAACATATGTAGTGTCTATACGGGCAATTGTTAGCATGCCACTTGCCAATTTACCTGCGGGCAGATGATGTCTTTGATAGTACTCTCCAAATTGCATTCAAACACATGAGCTTTGGTGATTTTCCGTTCCCAGTGAGCAGCTAACCATATTTTAGCCATAGATCCACGTTTGGAAGTGAAGAGTTGAGTGTAAAACGCTGTCATGGTGAGACCCTTGGTTTGTTTCCTTCGTCCAACAATAAAAACGGTGTCAAAACGGTGTCAAAAGTCCCAGTAACGATACAAACGAAATACAGTAGCTAGAAGTTAGCCACCGTCTTTTCACTATAACCAACAAAAAACACCCAACAAGACCAGCTACGAACCATAAAGCTCACAATACTAGCTAGCACTATACTTTAGGCCTCAATAGCACATCCAACAAGCCTACTTGCAAGCTCCAGTTGCAAGTGAGTCAACTTATCTATGCAGTTTTCATTTAACTAGAAATCAAACAAACTGTATAATATCTTTAACTAGGTCTATTTCACTTTATGCTACTCACACGTTATCAAAATACGTCGTGTTTAGTTTGAACAATAAAGCGGGTAAGCTATACCGCGCATTTGAGCATGCACGAGAGCAGACAGGTCACGAGCAGCCATAATACTTTCCTCCAAAATATCGCATTACTCGCTTGAGCAACTTCGAAGGATTTATCTTTTTTCAACTGAAACGTTGCGGAACACCGAACATTCACAACCGGGTGGAGGGTGATTGACACAGTTGTGGCGAAACAACAATGAATGAGAAGAATGGAGACGTCCGAGGTGGACGGTTCGGAAGTATTCCGTGTTCAGGGTGAAGAAACTTGAATACAAGTGTAGTAGGCTAGGGACTACTGTCGGCCTCCACAGTAAGAGTAGAGTTTGAACAATGACAAAAACATACGAGCATCTGGCTTAGCATCACAAGGACACACAAATGTAATTTGGGAGTGTTTATCAATTTTGTTTGAGCAGAAAAGTGTACTGCTCAAAGTACACTCAAAAGTTTACGCATGAAAGTTAAATGCCTGCCTGTCTGGACCAACGAATTAAAGTTCCAGAAAAATGAATGTATGAAAGTTGAAGGATTCACAAGGACAGCTAATCCAAGTAGCCTAACACATCATCTCCCTAATTATCAGAAGGAGAACGGGTCAACCCAACGTGAGCAGGGGAGCTAAATCTGCCATTCTATTATACAACTCCCAGTTACATATATCCAAGGAGAAATTAAATTTCTAATTTGTGTGACCACACAGATATGGAGAGAAAGTGTTAGAGAGATAAGCACAGTCTCACAGCAGCATACACTCTCCCACTGCCTCCCTAGTGTCTACTGAGGCATGGACAGCAGGCTGAGAAATCAACACGCCAAGATAAATTTGCCTCTTGAAGTAGCTGATGCCTGGAGCAATGGGGAAGCTTTGGAACAGCTGGTGTGGCAAGTCTTTGTAAAGTGTTCAAACCCCCACAATTCTATATGAATACCAGAGGGTTTTAGCATGATAACAAGAACAAAATAGAGGGTTACTGAAGAAATTGCTGAATAATGAGCAGTGAAAAGTGAGGGTGACGATATTTGGTAAAGATAAAGCAAGATGTTATTTGGAGAAAGCATATAATACTTGCTGTGCACGTGAATTTTATGTAAGAGTTTCCTCAACAAAATGAATGCTATAAAAAGTGTTGCTGTTCACAGATAACATGTTAGATTGTCTGCTTACCCAGATAGGACAAACTAGTAGGCTACACTGTCCTTGTCTGGAATGATTGTCAGAACATTTGTTGATTTTTTGGGGGGGAGGACTTGAGTTCAGCGTGTGTATTGAACTTGTTCTTATGTAACTGCTATTTCTATGAAGTGCTCATTATTTTACCCTGTCAGGTTGGATTTTGTCAGAAGGGTTTAGTCACACGCCTTAAGAAGACACAAAGCTGTAGGGGTATTGTAGAACAGACAGTTTACACACTGTGGGGGTGCTAAGATAGAATGACCTCAGAGGAAAATGCTCACTCTGCACTTAATTACATATTCAACCTGTACTGTATATAACTCTCTCTCTCTCTCACCGTCATTAGACTTTAGACAACGGTCTCATGACGGTCTCACCGTCATCAGACTTTAGACAATTAAGTTTAAAGAGAGATACATTAATGATCATAAACATATTCTAACAATGTTGGCACTCCTTCAGCAGTAACTTGGATGCCAACATGACTCAGTATTGTTTGCTCATACACACTTACCTGTCTAGAATTACAGGCAGGCAAAACTGCCCAGACCCATTGCTCCTTTGCCAAAAATAAGAAGTATTTCTTTCTTGAGCAAGATTCTTAGTCTTTTCCTGATTTCCTTAGACACCTCATTGTCTTGACTTTATGATTATTAGATTACATTTTTGGGAGGGCAAAGCAGTTAACATGTGTCCATGTGTTCACTGAACTCTATTGTGGCCAATGAGATAGGGTTCCCTTGATACACTAATAACTTACAGAGGACTTAAGTTATTTACAGTTCTCCAACCTCCCAAAGTTGTAATCAATAACAATTACAACTGTAAACCACACCAACGCATCATGCAAATTGTTAAATGTTTTTAATTAAGATTTTAATTGAGGGCATGATATGCTCTCTGATTTGATTCTCAAATCAAGGTCGACAATACAACAATACAAAAGTCCAAGGGAACACTACAGCTACTTCACAGTTCAGTATGATAGGGAAACGTCAGCTAAGGCCTGTTGCCACACAGGCATGGGATCACCAGACAAGTTGATCATTATTTTATGATATGTTATTTATATTCCCTTTGGGTCTGTTTTCCAGCCTTTTGATTGTCTAAGACAATTAATTGCCCTTTTTTTCACAGTACATTTCTCATGTAAAAAACTTGGAATTGATTTATAGTATTTTACTCTGATGTTAGATACTTAATCGTCTTATGTTGTCTTGTGTTACATTGTTTTTTTTTGTGAACAGCAACTCTAGCTTGCTTGAAACATGCCTTGTTCATGGTGATATTGAAGGCAATAAAAAATTCTAGGAATTATCTTCTTATTTTTTCCATTTTATTCTTCTTATCTTCTTATAATACCTGCTACTGCATTTAATTGATGTCCTGCATTTTGAAACAGAGGCAATGACAAACATGGTACTGATAACAGCCACCAACTGCACCCCGGACAGCAAGCAACCAATGTTTCAGATGGGTTGGCACAGGAGAGTCCAGGAAGGATGCTGTTTCTGGTGTTTGCAGCCCTGGCAAAAGCTGCTCAAGCAACAAGAGCTGTCAAGGGTTTGTCATTGTAGCACTCCTCTCTGTTGTTGACACAGACTCACCAGTCATATACAATTCAACGATTTGTTGTTTACACTGTCTCTCCCATGTCAACTTTTTTCTCCACATCGGTCTGTCTCTCCTTGTCTTCCTCAGAGAGGATTATGCCCTATAGAAATTCAGACTGCAGTTTGGCCGAGAGCTCACCCACAGTCACCGCAGTGAAGGCGGAGCCTGTCATCATGCATGCAGTCTTCTGGGGCGTGGCCGAGTGACCCCGTGGCGTTCCTTCCTCAGCACAGTGCAGACACACCCCGTGGCACTCTGGCTGTCCATTGGATAAGCGTGTAGAAATGCTCATGTCCTTGTTGTTGCGTTGGGAGGTGGATCCAAAAGGATCGGCTTGCTCAAGACGAGGACTGCCCCTGCAGATCCTTTGACGGAATGTGGATGTGTCTCGGTACAGACACTTACGGAAGTTAGGTTTGCAAAGTAGGTACACAATAGGGTTGTAGATGGTGGAGGACTTGGCAAAGATGGCTGCCGCGGCAAAGGCAACCGGAGGTACGGCAGTGGCATCCCCAAAGGCTGCCCACATGGCCACCACAGCGTAAGGACTCCATGCGCCCAGGAAGCCAATACACACTGCCACCGATAGCTGTTGAGAGACACACTCACAAGAAGGCGAGAGGAGAGAGAAACAAAGAAGGACACTTCAGGGCATGTCCTGCATGCACTCACATACTGTAAGAAGCAGTGAATCTTTCACATGCAAAAGAGCCTGAGTGTCTGCTAATCCAGGGCTTACCTTCACAATGAGGGCGTGAGCGTTGGTGGTCTTGGCCTGGGGCGAGACGTGCTGCTGGACGGCCTGTCGGGAGCCACGTACTGTCAGCAGGATGAAGGTGTAGGAGAGGAAGATGATGGTGCATGGCAGAGCATAGCAGAACAGGAAGAGGCAGACGATGTAAGACATGGCCGTCGGTTCGTTGTTGGGAGCATGCCAGTTGATGCAGCAGGCTGTGCCGTAAGGCTCCGCCCCATAGCGTCCCCAATGTGCCAAGGGGCCAAGAGCAAACACAGAGGCGTAGCACCACACTCCAGCCACCAGGAGGCAGGCGTGAGACGAGGAGAATTTGTTACCTGGTCACAAGGGAGAATGGAAATGATGAGGTTCTATCCATCGCTGATTCGTAGACATTAGTAGATGCGTGTACCCCTATGTTAACTCACCGTAGTTGGGGAAGCTGACTTTGAGGCAGCAAACAGATGAGAGGGCTGTGAGGTTGGTCAGGCTGCACAGACCGAACAGAACCCCACACATAGCATAGATCTGGCAGGTAACCTCATCATACAGCCACCTTCAAAAAGGGAAGAGAGAATGTGCTGGTTATCATTGGGGAATAGGAATCATCCTGTGCGAGTGTGACGGGAGCGAAATACAACACACCTATGAGCAAAAGCTGAAGAAATGGCAAGAGGGAACAAAGACATGGTCATCCCAAGGTCGCTGATGGCCAGGTTAATGATGAAGAACTCAGCCGGCTTCAAGGTCGACCGCTTCTGGTATGCAACAAGTAGCAGGACACCATTCCCCAGGAGTGACATAACACCTGTACGATAAGGTGGGAAAATAGGATAGATTAAAGAAAAGGACACAAACAGAGACATTGGTATAAATGTGAGTAAAATGAGACTGTGGACTTACAGAACAGGATATATAATGTACCCATGAGGATATCATACTCCTTAGAGATAGTTGAGACAAATAGGGTTGAGTCTGAAGCATTTCCCATCTGAGGAAGAGCAGGCAAAGGTTATTGTTTGAGCTGTACAGTAGTTTACTGAGGCCTGTTTGTCATCTGTACAGTACTGTAGATAATTGAAAGTCTTGTCACAGTAGTTTACTCAGAGTCCTGCTAGGACAAAGTCAAGACATATTGAGGGGAGAAAGTAGTCAAGTAAAAGAAAAGGTTCCGTATGCACTTCATCTGTCGGTGATTAGCAGGAGCAGGGAATGACCAGGATTGTAACTGGTATGACAAGCTGCAGTCAGTGTGTTTAGTTCAGATCATTGTATTCACTGCTGCAGCAGAGACAAAGCCAGGAAAGATCTTATCATTAGAACCTCCTTAGGAATATTACTAGCACCATTTATGAACTTGCACACATAAAAAGAGAGTATAAATGTGTGTACTTCACTTCAGCTTCATCTGCAAGGCCTTGTGTTGAGAATGTAGAAACTTGTGAAAATGATGCAATGTGGTTTTCACCACATTGAACTCCTGCTTAATGCTTTCATCTGCGAGCGAAAGATGAAACATTGTGTCCAAGAGAAATCAAATGGGAGAGCCAGAAGATTCTGTGCCTCCTAGTGCCTGCAGCTTATGTTGTTGCAGACCAAATATAATTCTGCAAAAGTCTGATTATTTTTAAAGAGCCAAACGGTCCTGCAGAGCAGATTGATAGTGACAGATAGAGAAAGGCAGTGTTGAGGGCAAGGGAGATTGAGATCATTTGAATTCAAATTTGCTTCACTGAGCAGATCCTACTTTTTCTTCTCTGTCTGATGCATCAAATGACTGCTGTGCATGCTTGCTTGTACACACAAGCAAATATACAAAATATATACATGGATACATATAGACTCACGGTTTAGTACATAATTTAAACTGGAATGGATTTGAGGAGCTAGATGGTTCTACTCTTCACCATGAGCACAGTATGACAGGTGCCAGACAAAACCATTTTAAACCTGAAAATGTGATGTATGACATTGTATGTCATGGTGTATGTAATGTAGAGGAAGCAATACCTCTGTTATCACAAGTCCTGACATGAAGGGTTGGGAGAAGTGCTGAGATTAATACTGAACCAACATGGTCTTTATGGTCCTACATTTTCTCCATTGTGGCAACCTTACATTAACTGATCTGCCTGACTGAAGGTTTATCATCACCATGAATGGGTTTTAGTAGAGACCAAGTTTTTCTTTCTTCAGGCTATGTCTGCAGTTTATGTCAAGTGCAGTATACATGTAAAAGTAAAAGAATACTGTAGACCGACAGTAGTACATAGTTTCAAGTTTGCATTCTTACTACATGAACAACATTTTATACTCACTTAATTTAACATAAACAGAGCAGAGACAGAGAATCAACATGAAATGTTTAAAATAAAAAATCAATCATCATTCAATAACAGGATGACCCTAGAATAATCCTTGAATCAGCATCCAAACTCTACCCAGTATTTCCAAACCACACACACACACATTAATACAAACTCAAAGTGACATGGGAACACAAAACAAGCTTGCTACAGTATGAGCTAATGATATTTCTCTCTTTCTTCTCAACCTATTTTGCTTTCAGAAGTTGCATAAAGCTGAGGATGTTTCCCTTGTTCATTGAAGACACATGGTTCATTGGTGCTCACAGACCACTAATGAGAAAGTCTTCATACAGCTCTTTCATTCACTGCTGAAGCTCCACCTCACAATCCCATTTCAGAATTTATTTTTGATTACTGCAAAGTCCACAGTATTTCTCATAAAGAACCTAAAAGCTAAGGGTGTCTAATTGATCTTGTTGAACATGAATCAAAAGGCTTCATTACAGATGACCATGAGTCATCAGTGCCAAACATTCTCTGTTCTTTTCCAGAGTTCATTTCTGTGAAATACGCATGCCCACTGAATTCTGAGGATGATTCTCACAACAGACCCTAGAGCAACCTGTCAGCTGTGTCTATGTGTGTTTGTGTGTGTTTGTGTGTGTGTGTGAACACCTTAAAGAGATGGATGGCCCAGAGGAGCTGGTCCGCTGTGGCTGATTGTGTGTTATAAAGCGACTGAGCTGTGACATTGCTAACGTTTTTGCGATCTGTTGGACAGCTGTACTCTTCAACTGTGCTTAGTCAAATGACTTTGTTCAATGCAAGACCCATACCCTCAGATTGTACATACTAAAGCAAACTGTGTCTGCAATCAATTAATATTTGAATGACACACATTCATTCTGTCATATCTATTTAACGTTCTAAACCCTCCACTATCCTTTCTAAATTGTTCTCTTATTTGTCACAAGCAAAACACAGAAGTTGTTTATTTTCCAGCGATAGAAATGTAGAGGCTCTGATCAGTGTAGTAGATAGTTCTTCTCAATCTTGTTCTTGTCTCCAGGCAGACCTTTCTGCTCCTCTACTACTTTTAGTCAGACTGACCACTGGAATTGGAACTGCCCCTCCACTGCTTCTGTCTCATGGTGAGACAAATAATCCCAATCCGAGTTGTTTGCACCATGTTGGCCGTATATGGAGTGTCTTTGCCTGGGAGAGGCACTGCTTGATTAAGCAAGTGAGTGTTGTGATGCCTATGCCAGCAACAGCTGAGCCAGAGGCATTCTGTTTTATGAGGTTGTCCACACATCCTTCTGTTCCATTCTCGTGGAACACAATATATAAAAATTGAATGAAAATAATTTATTTAGATTTGGCATTAATGTCCACTTGGATTCAAGGTTAAACTGATTAGAATTTGGTGGTCCAAGGTAAAAAAAAAGTATTGGTAATTGAAATGGTAAAAAATGTCTGAAGAGTATTAATAACATTAAATGAATATCAGTAACACCAAATTGTGTCATTGGTGTTAATGTTTCACAAAAACTCTGTGTTTGCACTGACTCTTTGAAGTTCTTCCAGGACCAAGAGGTCTTGGACCAAGAGGTCAAAACTGGCTAGCTAATTATCTTTGCCAAGATGACAAGAGCCAGTTAGACAAACAAACCTAATGGCTTTAACATAGTGATCCAGCCAGATAACAACTAACAGCAACAAACATGATACTTGAAGTCTACTCCACACAAGTATTTTGCGCAAACATCCGTCAAAAACAACCACAAGACAAGATCCTTAATACCAATACAAACCCTTTGTTTGGATGTCCCTAACATATAAGTATCTGGACTGGGTTCTGGACTGGGACTGAGTCTGGACAGACAGGGATGTGAACTGGACGGGTTTGTGCAGACACAAATCCTTTTCAAAAACCTTTTCACTGGGTTCGTTTCTGTCTCATTATTCTGTCTTCTCGAAGCAGGATGCGTCTGTTCACAACTGTTCACTGTCATAGTGGGAATGAATGAATGAATAAATGAATGACGCATTATGGGTGCAAGAAATGCACCCATAAAGTGTGTTTCTAAATGCTTTTTTGTTCCACACCAGAGAGCATGCTGTGCATCAGGCTGCATGCTATTCTGATTGGATGGTACCTTATGTAATATAATGCAAACCCTGTTGACTTGCATTGTAACACGTGTCACATGTGGTTAGATGAGTGTGTCATGTCCCCTGCAGGCCTGCCGAGGCTCCACAAGGTCACGGAGTGAGGTGAGCCGTGTGTTTTCCGTGTGCATTCTCTGTGTGTGTTTTCCGTGTGCATTCTCTGTGTGTGTTCTCTGTGTGTTCTCTGTGTGTGTTCTTTGTGTGTGTTCTCTTTGTAGCTGGCTCTTCATTCCAGAACTTACTTCACAACGGGGCAATTTCACACAATGTCCTACGAGCATGTCTCAAACTAGTTAAGTTGCACATGCTGCAAGAGGCACACTGCAGAATGATGGCATGTATTGATGTTGGCTGTATGGACCAGAGCACCCATACCCAGTGGAGCACTAATTAAAAAGTGAAAAGAGGTGGACTCTGGTGTGCCACAAAGAAACATCCATCAGTATATTTGCTGCCTTGATTCAGAGGCCGTTCAATGGGGTGCAAATGTCTTTATTTAACTGGAAATTGGTGTGCATCATATAGGTGGTTATATGTAGACTAAATCTTTTAAGGCATTTGTAAAAATGGTCAAGAGATCAATCCACCAATGCAGGTTTGGGATTCATCTGGAGCACTATGCTCTGACAGTTATCGATCGAAATTAATAAGACATGGAGTCCTTAATTGTATCGACTTTAAGAGTTTAGTGAGAATATTACCATCACGGGCAACGGAATGTGAAACTTCAGGAGGTAACCTGATCAAGCCAGTCAGAGCTGATGTAAATGGGAAAAAGCCTGCAGATGTTTTTGCAATTAGACATACTGTTTATGCACAGGCAGATGGTGTGAGTTTCTGAAACTGCATTTATCACAGGTGTCCTTGTGTTGCTTCGTCAGTACACTATTCCTCCTTCTCTTGCCCACACTGGGATTTGAACTCGTGGTAATCCTGATTTAGCCACGCAATGCAACTCTCCCATCCACTGCTTCAGCCAGCTTTGCTACCTAACAATGGTATTTACACTGAGGAATGAGTGAGAATATACAGCACAGGAGGCATGTGATTAAAATACTGCTATGCAGTAAGCAAATGTGTGTGTGACCCATGCTGGCATGACAGTGTGACAGACCAATGTCCATGACAGCAACTGGATCTGAGTTGACTCACTAATCTACATAGATTGATTGCTCGGTAGTCTTACTTAACCCTAGTTCAGTGAAACCATCACCAGTCATTATAGACAGTGATTCAAATCTAGATCATGACCTCACTTACTTCTCTCTAAATCACCTTTGGCCCATGTCATGGTGGATTTTGCACCCATGCTTTTAGGGGATTTTTAGGGGTGTTGGCCTACCTCCAGGCCATGTCCCAAGACTCTCAGAAACAGATGAGCTGTAAAGGATGCAACTAAATGTTTCTGCTGGCCAAGCTATGTCATCATCACGCTGTCTGTTTCCTATGTGTTTCCCTCCTCCCACTATCTACACCACCATGTTACATAAACAACCAGTTATTAACTGTAATACAAACAAAATGAAAGAGACTACATTATTATTGATATGATCATTTGCCAACCTTTCCCTCTCTAAACGGACTAATAGGTGGATGAATATGACAGCGACATTTCAGTTTCCACACTCTCACTTGTGCAATGGAGTCTGTACATCTGCATGTGGAGTTTTTGAAGGTTACGACTTTCAAGGGGTCAAACAGAGTTTTGTATCCAGGCTATTAAAACGCATTTCTGTCTGTCTGTCTGTCAGGTTGTCTGTCTGTCTGTATCTCTCTCTCTTCAAAGGAAAGGAAAAGCCTTTGAATTTGGAGATCCAAATTATACATTTTTAGATCACACTCAATTCAAGCAGTAAACATTTCTTCACATCTTAGAAATATCCAGAGACAGACGTAGGCAAGCATACGGGACTCGAGAAAGCTAGCATGACAAAAAAAATCTACAACATGTGTCAACTTTATCCTAAAAAAAATTCAAATATTTTTGGTGTCAAAATATAAAAACATCAAACATCAAATATTTGTTGTTTTTTAACACCACCACCAGCCAACACAAATAACAGCAGGACTTGGAAGAGCCAAGATCAGCCTGTGCCTGTGATCCCCAGTAACAGCTTTGTTATCCTCTAATCCCTCAGTGCTGAGCTGAGCCGACAGCAGACAGAATGAGCCCGCGCCATGCTTACCTTCCTGGGAGGAGATGTGTGTCCTCAGATAAACTCATGGAGGCCAGGTGGAGAGCAGGACAGAGCCTCTGCCCCTTGCCACACCACGGGAGAGACCAGCTCGGACAGCCACGGAGAGAAAAGAGGAAGACCCGACCAGGTTCACAGACCCACACTGTGAGTCCAGCTGCAGCCTCTCTCCTCTCTGACATGCACACTCACACACATCCAAGCAGACGAGCAGCCACAGAGTCGGACAAACACACGTTCACACACTGGCACACACACGGTCACATGAAGTCCTGATTGTGGAGCAGCAGTGGTCCTAGGGTGCGGGAGCAGGAGGCTCAGCCCAGAGGGATACCAGTCCAACTACTGAGAGGAAGAGGAGGAAACGGCACATCACTGGAAAGCTCTGAGTGTCACTGATGACATAAAGTACCACCCTACCCCCTACTCTCTTTCTCCAGCACACTCTCTTTCTCTCTTTTTTTTCTCTGTCTTTCTGTTTCTCGCACACAATTTTTTCTCTCCCTGCCTCTCGCTCCTGCTGTCTGTCTTGCATGCTCTTTACAGTATCTACAATATCTACAACTTGTTTCCATCTTTCCTCTACCCTTTCTCTATTCTCCTTCTCATTCTTGCTCTCTCTCTCTTTCTCTCTCTCACACAATCTCTTTCTCTGTCCCTGTTCCATATTTTGTCCATTCCATCTTTTCCCTGTTACCACTCCTAATCTCCAGAGGTCTCCTTATTTCTCTAAGCAGGAGCCTTAACCTTACTGTAATTTGATATATAGCAGTACTGTAAAAACAAAATAATTTAGGTTGAGATTAACTGCAGTGTACTGCAGTATGCTCTCAGAAACACATTGATCAAGAAAATCAGGTCTCTAGGTTTTTTTTTTAATTCAATTTTCAAGTGTGTTCTTCAAAGGAGTTCATCTCTGAATAGAGGATGGATTTTTATACAAATATTAAGATGGGGTGGATAAGCCCCTGAGCAGTGTTATTAGTTGACACTGAAAATGTGCTGATTCTCTAAGAACATGGGTTCATTTTTGGAAACAAGACAACTAATACCCATATTGTAATCTTAGCTAATGATACCTTTCTGCTAGAAGCTTTTAGTACAAATAAAAAGCCTTGTAACGGACATACCTTTTAAATCATATAATCTTGTTTTTTATTGATAGACATGGTCATGTTTGGCCAGTCATTGCTTTCATTCTAAAAACAAAACTAATCAGTCAATGTTTGGCTGCTGAACACCACCTTACTAGGTGACTCGTAAGTCATACTGTGTTTCTTCAGGGCAAAAATGCAATTATGAAATTTAACCCATCTGGAAAAACAGACTTTCCCGGAGGTCTAAACGTCTCTCTTCCCCATCCTTCTCTAATAAGGAGTCCTACTGTGACAATGAGCCCTCCCACAGCACCTGAAGCATTGCTCCCACAATCTTTATCAGTCCCACACACAAGGTTGGTTTGGGTTTGGACATCACTGGACTGACAGGCGTGGAAAGCAGCTTAGGGCCTGTGGCCATGCTCACTGGGCTGTGCTGAGGCACAGGGCCTGTCAGGTAACCATAAAAAGCAGTGCTGTCATATTAACTCATGCCTCAGCAGGAACTTTAGCGATCTTCACCTCCTCTGACTAACTTAGATGAATGTTGGACCACATCCTTGCTCTGGTGAGCTAATGTGTCCGTCTGTGAGCTAATCTAATCTGATGTCCAGCAATAAACTATCAGAAATGATTACAATGACCAGTCACCCCTCATTAGGAAATCTTGGCCTTGACAGAAATAATTGGCTATTCATTTTCTGGTTGATTATTGATTATTGTATGAGCAAGAACAATCATGCATCATCACACAAAAAGACAGTTGGTCTACATGGGAACAAGCATAACGGTTGTTTTACTAATAGGCTGAAGGTTTATGAATACCGCAGTGTGTATAGATGAGACAACCCATCAACAAGATCCAGTATAGGAGCCAAGGGCTGAACTGGGTCTCTACTGCACAGTACATCTGAGGGACGATGGGAAAAATGCTAAAAAACAGGTTTGTCCATAGACAAGAAATATCTGGGGATTGTGAGAGCACACAGAGGGATTTCTCAAACACATTCTCAAGCTTATGAAAGTCAACAGCTGACAATGCACCATACAGTCTCTGCTCATTATATGAACAGTACAAGGATGTTTGATCCTGAAAAAAGACAAAGTGGAAAAGTTTTGCATTTACAATCATCTTTCCATAGGTCCTCACAGTTGACAGAATCTTGCTGTGTCCATTACTGCAGATAATCAGTTAATTAATAGATAATAATTAAACCCTTCCTTTATTTATATATTCTTCTCAATTTCAAAACATTCTATTTCCAAAGAACTCCAAGAACTTAGGAAAATTTCTTGCTGCAGACGTGCAAGGCACTTCAACTGTATTCTGGTGGAAATGGTTTTATTGGTAGAGACTAAATAGAATTTAGGGTTCAAAAGGGATATGATTCAAGTGAACAGCTGTGAAGATATCATATTCATCCATAAACCAAAACTTTATTTCTAATTCACTTAATTTAAATAAATAATATGATCAACATAATTCATCAAGGCATACAGCACAGTGGTTCCAGTAATCCTGAAAGCATTCGTATGTCTATAATTAAATTAAATTAGATTCTAGAAACAACATTGCTGAGGCTAAGAATGTTTGCTGGCCAAATGCCAATTCATCACCTTCAAATTTAACTTTTTTACTTTTTGTCTTCGGTCCATGAGAAGGTTTTTTTTCTGAACAAAATTCAGGAAATGGTCGACAAATAATGCACAATAACAATCTAACTGGATAATCTAGTAATGACTGTACTTCTTATTTGTTGTGTTGACATGAATCATCATTCCTTCCTGTCACTGTAGTAAAAGTGAGAGCTGAGCTCACACCATGGGAATTTGAGTCACAGCGGTATCTTCTTGTTTGATATTCTCCATGTATTAATTTGAGGTTACATGCTACTGTCAGCCCTGTTTAATTTCTCCTTCCCTTCTCCCTTCTCCACAGACCAAACTAAATACCAGGTGCCACACAAAATATGCATCTGTGGGATAAACCTATTTCCATGTTTGAGAAGCCAAATGTGTGCCTTACATTGAAAAGTCTCAGACTGATTTGCACCTTTATCTCACAACTGAAATAGTTCTGTTAACCTCCGTTTGACAGTCATGTTCATAAGGCAGAATAACACCATGCCTGCTGGAATGTTTGATGGAGAGGGACATCATGAAACTTCTGAGAATTCTGATGCTCGGTGGTTTGACTGAGGTGAGATAACAAGCTCGCTCGTTTGCGTACTTTCTCTGATGAAAATATAGGAATGGTTTTAATTTATTTGATGATTCCTGAAGTGGGAAAATAATCTGACGCTCCAGCTTGTCCTACATTGGGTTAGTTGAGGGCAGTGGGGATTTACATGACATGCCAGGGGGGACATTTATATTGTACAATGCTAAAACGATTAGCTGCCAAATATTTCCCCAAACTCCCACATAGTGCTTATGTGCTAGATGAGATCAGTCACTGTGTGCCAATCTCCATTGTGATTGTGAGGTTTGCATACATTGCCTGCTTGTTGTTATCATTTCATCTAAGACCCTGCTGTTTTCAACACAGTTAACCCTCCCTGTTATGTGGCCAATTATTTTCTTCTCTCATTATCTTCAGAGGGACACAGAGTAAAGCCATTAATATTTAGGCTAAATGCTGTCTATTGTCTTTCCAATCAGATGCTTTGCCATGTCTACTGTTTGTGTGCCTGGGTCGGCTGCCAGTCATCAATAAACACATTCCATGGCCAAAGCTCATGACTGAGGCACACAGACATAGGACACTAAAATAGGAGATGAGCCATAGGAAGGATCCTCTGTTTGAGGGACAAACTCAACAGAGAAGTGATTATTCACAGTCTGACTATCTGCTTGGATAAATACCTGATTAGTGTGTAGCAGGCTAGAAAGAGTGGGTAGTGTTGAGGGTTGAATGGAGCGAGAGAAGCAGAGGGAAAGACAGAAAGAATGAAAGAAAGAAAGACGAGGGGAAGAACTGGGAAAAAGCCAAGAGATGCAGATACAGAAGGTAAAGCAAAAATAGGATGATGAAGTAATAAAGATGCAGAGGGAGAAAGGAATGGTTTAAGGGACTGAAAGATGGAGAGGAGCGGGTAAGTGCTTACAAAGAGATGGTCTGAAAGTGATCATGTGTGACAAGGCCCCCCTGGATACTGTGTATGTGTGTGTGTGCATGTGTGTGTGTGTGTATGTGTGTGTGTGTGAATGTGTGTGTGCGTGTCTCTTTTGCTCTCCTTCTCCTGTTCTGCTCCATTATTACGCACTGCGTGCCTCAGCTCAGTGACTTAAACACTTCCCCATAACAGCAGTTCATCTCCAACAAATCTGTCATTTTTAATGACCCAGGAGTCTGATGGGGCACTGGGGCTGACGTTTGAGGCTTAATAGGAAGGTCACCCATTGCCCATCGTACACTCCAATCAGAGCTGAGATGAAGCAACAGGGGGAGGGAATAGTGAGTGATACTGTGATTGGTTACCTGACAGAAGGGCTCAGAGTCTGGCTGTCCCACCTAATGCTGGGTACACAGCACAGGATCATCGGGCCGATTTCCCCCCTTCTGACAAGAGTGATCAAACCTGCTCGGAAAAAAGTTGGAGTCGCCTCGATCGCATATTAAAAATATTCAAAAAGTTGAATATTTACGATCATAAATCCTCATGTGTGGGGGGAGCAAAATGGTTAAGTCTAGGATTTTTTTGTCCTCATATTTGTGGTTTCTCACATTTTGAAAATCTTAAAAGATTAAAAAAAATATTTTAGTGTGTACCCAGCATTAGTGGTGGTGTTTTATCATTCCTGCTTGGTAAACACTGTCCCCCTGAAGGAGGTGACAGGGAGGGATAGATTCACACAGAGCATGCAGAAGCATTCTTGTGCTCATCCAATAAGCTTTACTGTTGGCAGTGACTGAGATACATAGTGCCTCTCTACTGCTCTCTGGTGGACTCATTTCCCCTTGGTTCTGTTCACATAATGTGCAGCCAATAGATCAAATGATGTAATGACTATTTATTTGAAAAACAACATTTAAATACCAGAATTAATGTGAATCACAAGCTTCTCTGACACTTGCAATTGAAAAGTAAAAACATAATAAAAGCATGTATCTTGGATACTATAAGGATATTCTAAACAATGGCTAAATCAATATAAAAATCAATCAATATAAAACTTTGGACTGGTTCAAACTCAATAACACAATTTGAAATTGTCTATGGACTTGCAGTGCGATACATTTGTACAACGAACTTCTGAACATTTCCCAACATCAACATGATCAACAGCAACCCCATGTCTCTGGAGTTCTAGATAATGGCCCATTACAGCATCACTCAGATTGTGGCCTCCCTTTTACAGTAATATGTTTGTGGTTACTGATCTCCTCTCCTCTGCTCTGGCTCCAGACTCTGAGGTTGTCTCTGGTGGCTCAGCTCTAGCTTGGCTGTGCAGTTTCTCAAGCCGTCTCTCAGCTCAGACAGCTGCAGAGAGTGGCTGCTGAGGGTCCCGTTGACCTGGGATAGGTGTCCATCCGACTGCCTCTCCAGCTCTGCCCTGATCCTCTCCAGGTCCTCAGCCAAGTGACTTAGACCCTTGCATTGGCCTTCCACGCTGGCCACCCGGCCCCCCACCTCAGTAACTTCTTTCTGGACCCCCAGCGCCGTGCTCTTGCATCCTTGCACCTCCCCAGCCAGACGCCTCCTCAGCTCATGCAGTTCTGCCTTCAGCCGGGTCAGCCTCCGCTCCCCGGCCCCCAGCATGGAGGCCTGCCGGCCCACCAGCTGCACCACCCCTTTCACCTGCTGGGCCAGACGCTCCTCCCGCTCCTGCCAGGTACTGTTGGTGCGGCCCACCTCCCGCGCAACCAACCCCACCGAATCTTTCAGACTCCGGAGAGTGCGGTTAACAGAGCGGACATTAAACTTGAGAACCATGAGCTCTCCCTGAAGAGAGTTCCCCGCCTCGTCCTCCTGCTGGTGGTCCTTATGCTCCAGTCTGACCAGTAGCTTCTGCAGGGTGCTGTTGAGGCTGGTCAGGCGCTCAGCTTGGGCATCCAGGAGCCCCTTCATGTTGTCCTCCTCCTCCACCAGGCGAGAGTGTAATGAGGCTGCATCTCCCTGCAGGCCAGAGGGAGGGGAGGAGCTGCAGGAGGAGGTGCAAAGACTCTCAAGGCCTCTCAGCTGTCTCTGGACTCTGTCCACGTCCAGCTCCAGCCTCCGGCGGAGGGACTCAAGCTCTGTCTCCAGAGTGGGCACGGCGTGGCCCTCCAGCAGGGCCGGGGCCGTCGCGTTGCCCTGCTCCTCCACTGCAGTCAGCAGACGGCCCTCCAGAGCCTTCAGCTTCCCCTCCAGACGAGCCTCCAAACCCAATCCCACCTCAGTGGTGTTCAGCAGCCTTTCTCTAACTCTGGTCTCACCAGCAGCAGTGGAACCGCTGACCCCCTTCACCTTTCCAGTCAGGTTAAGGCAGGCCTCAACGTACCCTAGCCGCCCCTCCAGCATGCCCTCCACATGATCCTTGTGCCCACCCAGCTCTACCCTCAAGTGGCCCTGGGACTGGTTGAGCCCAGCCACGGACTGCTCCAGCAGGTGCACCCTCTCAGCTATGCCAACCATCCTGCCAGAGCAGCCCTCTGTGGTGTCCAGGCGCTGGATCTGAGCCTGGAGATGTCCTAGCTCCTTCTTCAGGCCTGTGGCACTCCCCTCTAGGGCCTGCTCCAGCTGCTCCTGTGCCTCCTCCTGTTCCCGCTGGCACTGTCGCCGCACCTCCCCAGCCTTCTCCTCACAGCGGCCCTCAGCGACCTCCATCCTCTGCTCAAACCCACCCAGGATCTCTGCCCTGCTAGCACCCAGTCTGCCATCCAGCAACTCTTCCGTAAACTTCTGGGAATCCTTACCTGCAGAGCGGGCTGAGCTTTGGTCACCAGACAGCCTCCTCAGGGTTCCGTCATGGCCCACCACCATTCCTCTCAGCTCCTGCAGCTCAGCGCTCTTGACCTTCAGCTCTGTTCTGAGCTCCTCCACCCTGCCAGTCAGCTCCCCCAGACCTGTAAAAGCCAGGCCCCCATCCAGCCCCTCTGCTTCAGGGTCTCCACCAGGAATGTCCCCGAAGCCCACGACTGAGTGGCTAGAGGCCAGGGCAGGTGCAGGGACAGGGCCGGGGGCAGCAGACAATAGGGTGGACAGCATTCTGTTGGCGTCCTCGCGTAGAGAGGCACGGAGGCCGTCTTCCAACCCTGTTAGGGTCCCCTTCAGTGTCTCCAGGCCCTGGGAGAGGCGCCGCACGTCCTCCTCCATACGGCCCAGACGTTCCTCAGTCTCACTGTCAGGATCCTGGCCTAGAGAGAGTAGAGAGAGTAGAAGCTGTTTACATACAGTACCAGTCAAACGTTTGGACACGTACTGCACACTTCCAAATCCAAACACTTTACAGTAAGTCTACTGGAATGAGTCAATGAGCATTATAATACCGTAATTCTTTTGAATGAGCATGCATGTGATACTTTACCATGAACTACAATTAATTTAATGGTAAGTGTAATCAACCCGTGTGGGTATGAATGTACTATGACTTTGGAAACACATGCACAGCCAATCTCACCGTCAACATCATGACTGCCACCAGGGGGGGGTGTTTCCTGGGGGCGGCGCTCACGCTCCTGTTCATGCTCCTGTTCACGGTCATGGTCATGTTCACGGTCATGGTCATGTTCAGTCTCATGTTCAGATTCCTGTTCTGTCTCATGCTCAGGTTCATGCTCAGGGTGGTCTGGCTCAGGCTGCTGCTGAGGGTGGTGGTCTGGCTCAGGCTGCTGCTGAGGGTGGTGGTCTGGCTCTGGCTCTGAAGGAAACGGCTCAAAGGAGGTCTCTGTGTAGGAGGTCATGGGAGGCCCAAAGTGACGCATGGGGTAAGATTTGACATTGCTGGGAGGTCCTTTGGGTTGACTCCAGGGATTGGCCTTAAGACCAGGGTGGACAGGTGGACCCTTGAACTGTGGTCCCTTAAAAGGTGGACCCTTAAATGGGGGGCCCTTAAAAGGTGGCATCATCTTCATGGGGTGGTGGTAGGCTGGAGGTCCCTCCATGCAGTCATAGCCAGAGTATCCTGGGCAGCAACGCCACTCCAGCTCTGTCTGGGTCTTATATGCTACCTTGTAGTGTGGTTTGTACATCAGGCGATATCTAAAAGGGCATTTACAAACAAGCTCAGGAAAATCATACAGACTCAACATGGTTGTGGCAGGACAGGTCATTGTCCATTTATGACCATGCTACTATTGGAAATCATTTATAAAGGAGGACTCACATGAGAGTTGGACACTTCTGACCCCAGGAGCACTTGTTATATTCAGCCTTCACGTAGGGGGCTGCCCCATCCTGCATGGTGAAAGACACGCTCTTCTCCACTACATATGTACAGTGGTTCCTAGGAGAGGAGAAGCAAGAAGCCATCAAATAACACATCATTTGGGTTTTGTGCGGTCGGTAAAAATCACCATAGATAAGGCGAAAAAAAAGACAAAAAAAGAGAGCATAACAAGAATATAGACAAAGACAGACATATTGTAGACAAAGATACTACTTACTTGTGTCTGCCTGTTGGGTTCCCTTGGCCATGGTGTGGACTTGCCCCTGCTTTGTAGAGATTGTATTGGTTTGGACTGTAGAATTTGGCACCGGCCAGTGACACTATCACTGTCAAGATCAAAATTGGAACTGTGTACATCTTCGTTTGTCTTTTATCTTCAGGGGAAAAGAGGATCAAGTCCCAAAGATTTTGTCTCTTTGTCTCTTTTTGAATAGCAGAAACAATGACAGATAAATGGAGCTCAGAGGCCCTGGTTCCTCTGGAGTGTCCAACTGATGGGAGATGGATGTCTGTTTGGAATGCCTGCCCCCACACACACCTGCATTCCACCACAAAAGAGCCTGTGGATAATTGTGTTTCCTCTCAATGACGAGGCTGTGACTTAAACACTAATGATAAAAAACCCAGATCCACAATAGGAAAGTACAAAAATGTTGTTCGGAGAAGAAAATAGAGAAAGTAAATGCTGAGAGGGAAGGTGTAGCAGACTGCCTCCTTGTCTGTGTTGACCCTGGCTAAGGCTCTGGGTGTGGTGGACTCTCTGTCAGGGTGACAACAGTCTACTGTGAGCTGGGGCACCACTACCGGCCCCTAATAGGGCCTCCCTTGGCAGTATTTGCATATTCTCCTCCCACATTGCCTGCTGACGGTCACACAGGAGTGAGAATGGAAGGGTACCATATCCACCATCTGTGTTCATGTTCATTACTACCTTCTTACACCCATACACACTTCTACCGCCAACACTTCAACCTCAAGCTCTTTATCCAGTGTAGTTATTAGCCATTATATTCCCTATGTTCCTCTTTATTTAAGTTAAGATTAATAAATAAAATACAAATTGCAAGACACATCTGTCGAAACCTGTCAAGCTCAGCAAGGTAATGATAAATGACAATTCTTATTGAGCAGTCATCACTGTCTGCATTGAAACTGCTGTTTCTGCTGTGTTTTTCTGGTGATATCATATGCCTCAACACTGAGAAGAGTTGACAAACTGCCTCAACGGCTTCACAGTGTTGGACTCCCTAACCCCCAACAAATATTGTAAACACATTTGCAATACAACAAGGTAATGCTGGAAACTAAGCAAGACACTTCGTCTGCCTTCCTTTGCCCAGCACATAACAGTGAGCTACATCACATGTAGATCTCAGGTCACTTTCAATGGCCTTGAGAAGGATCTACAAACCCACAAGTCAAAACACAGAGCTGTATGTCAGTTTCCTAAGGTTGACCCACCACCAAACAGAAGTTGGTTTGAAAACATATTTGTTAAAGTTTGTCTCATTTTGCGACACACACACACACTAAACCTAACGGCAAGTCACCAGGCCTGTGGAACAAATAAGTACAGATGCCCTGTGTTGAAAAACACACACACCGTTCTGAATGGCTCACCCACGCAAACAAACCCCCACCCACCACTCCATCACAACACATCTTTGTTCACTAGTATTGGCTGAAGTTAATGGGAGTTTCTAGGGAATGTGCTCTATTCACAAATGTCTCAGTAATACAATTTGTCCAATTTTACTGGTTCTTTATTCACCTTGTATCTCACCTTGGTCTCAATTTTTCTTTTTCATCTTTTGAATTGGTGTGATGTCTTCAGATATCCTTGAAGGACGAATGGAACAGATTGGATGTCTTCATCACTGGAGGCTTTTAAACCTTGAGTGATGACAACGTTTCTCTTATCCTTCCAGGGAAAAGTGTTTTGTGAGTTTCAGTTTGTCCTTGTATGATTGGTAAAACATTTTTATTGCAACATTTAGCTAACAAATGAAAAGTGACAACAATAAACTCTTCCTGACAGTGCACATTGACAACCCTGTCAAGCATGTACAATGTATGATGTATGATTTATGATGAAGGTCTGAAGTCCAAGGATCTTATCAAGAGTCCTGACCATCACTATTGACTGTTTTTTTTCTATTAAACACCATGTAGGTTCATGTCTGCAAACCACAAATATGTGTAATGCTTTTTTGTCATGATTTGATTTCATGTTTTTCACATGTGTATTACAGAGCTAATGTGAGAGTCACACATGCTGCAGACTGCTTTCTCTGCAAATCAATCACAAACTGGAATTAATCAGTCTTTCAAAAACTGAACTAACATTGTGTCCATTATTGTAGAGCACTCAAGGACCAAAGGGATTGGTCCTTGTTAAAAGGTCATTTCCTGTATCCTGTTTGTACCAAGGAACACCTCCTACCTGGGAACTCCCTGTCACTTGCCAGTGTACAACAACAGAACAGTGTGTATGTGTGTGCATGTGTGCATGTGTGCATGTGTGTATGTGTTTAAATGCACTCTAATTCCCATAGCTATTTTACCACGTCATCCGTCAACAAGCTTTCATTGTGTAATGTAAAACATTTTAGATGTTTAACACAGGACCAATGTTAGGTCCTTCGACACAAGCACACCTTTATTCCAGCAGCCACACCAGGCCTTTCCACCAAAGACATCTAGCAAATGATCTCACAATGTAGCAGCTGTTTCAGACTCCATTCCTTCAGCCATGGTAAGATTGACATCACTTGTTGGCTATTCACAAACCTATCATCACAGCCATTTTGAACAGGATGGGGCCCAGTTAACCTGCCTGTCCACATGCGCAGAAAAGTGTTGAGAATTCAACAAATGAATATGTGTGTGGGTTTATGTGTGTGTAGTTGTCCAATCTGTGTTTACTATTGACACCAGAGGTCTACATTCTAAGTCTGCCTGATTGCAGACCACTTTAAGTGAGTTTTATAGCATCTTTGTTTATTTGACCGTCAGTGTGTTTTAACAGAAGTGATTTTTTACCCAGCATTTACATAATATGTATATATGTTGAGATGATATGAGTAAATAACAAAATAACCTTGTCTATGTATAGCAACCACTGACAAATCATTTTTCAGGGAGTTTGACAAACTAAAAGTGTCTGCAAATTGCAGGTTACAAAACTTTAAGCCCTGCATTATTTACAGTTGTTTATTTGTTTGCTTGTTTAAGTGTAGCCTGCATTAGTATCTGTCAGTTGACAGCCATGTGGAAGAGCAAATAGGTTTAATTGATCCCACTTCCCCACCAAACCCCTTTGTCTGCAGCAGTCAGAAGAACACACTCTGACCAACAGTACCAAGCCCTGGACCAACAACCACCAAGCACACAGTTTTGAAAATACCAAGTTACTTTTTAAACATGTTTCTAAATGTGCTTGTGTCTAAATGTCATCTTGTTTTGTGTGATATCTCAAAGATAGTTTTTACGTCTTCAAGGCACATCTTGACATATATTGATCCATTTGGCAAACACTGGTGTGAGTGAACTCCATGTCTTGGCAACACTAGGAGGGAGAGTTCTCCTTCCCACTTGACAGCAGTGTGAGAGGTTATCTGTTTGAGGAGGCTGGCCCAAAGGCTGTAGAAACAGAACACCTCTCACTAAATAGTATGTGAGCACCCCACTGCCATGAGAAGATCCATCAACAAACATGTCAAGTCTGCCCTGCCTAAGGGATGGGATGATATCTAGAGAAATAGTTTCAAGACAATTGTACTGAAAATTCTAGGCATCAGTGGATCAAATTAAATCAAACTTTATTTATATTGCGCATTTCATACCAGAAGGCAACACAATGCGCTTCACAGAGGGGAAAAAGTTCTGCTTGTTGTGAGGACCATCTGACTAAAACTTTTGTTTTTTCACCCACTTCCTGAATGCTGAGACTGCCCCCTGGTGTTGTGGAAGAGAATGGGAGGCTGGAGATTACATCCTCAGTTACCTCAAGAAGACAGAACACTCCACAATCAGCCAAGTGGAGATTGCTTGCATTGAGTGTGTTCGTGTATTTCTTTATTAGAATACCATGTTTCTGGTCAAATGATCTAGTTTGGAAAAAACATCAACAGTAAGTTGACCAATTTTACACCGGATAACAAAAAAAAGCCCCTCACCAGAAATACTGTACTATTAATATTTAAGGCTCTTTGATGTTCTCTCTTGTGGAAACTGTTAATTCAAAAGGCTTCCTTTCATCTTTTTACCCTCTAGCCAAGGCAAATGTGCCCAGCTAACCTAAAAGATCATCCCCCATGTGCCCACTCAAATATCAGTTCCAATGCTTCCGTTGTCATGGCAACGTGGCCAAAAGCTGTGCCCATGCACACTGGCCTGTAATTAACTTATCTGTTTGTTGTGTTTTGGTGGCTTTGGTTGGCACAGAATCCATTAAAGACTAGAGTTGCAATAGTTATACCATCCATCAACTGGGAGAGCTTAAAATGATCTAGGTTACACTTTCTTTAATGGCATAACCCGTTCATGGTGCTATTTTAATAGTCTAACGTCCTCAAAACCTTTATCCTGGACCTGTAGTAATTATGTGCTCAGTCCTTGGATCCGCTACAGAAAGGTCACCCCCTGGGTCTCGTGCTTAAGACTACACTAAAACTCCATCATGGCAGTGGTCCCCGGCTGGAATACTTAGTGAGCTCTTTTTCTTTAAAAAACATGGGAATTCCCTGACGTTGAGCTTCCCCCATACTGCTTGGCCTTTCGCGTGTAAACCGCGCGCTGGCTTTTCATCAGCCTGTTTTCAAAGTATCTGCACTGGTTGCTTTAATTATAGGGCCCCGGGCAGCACTTTGAGTGCGCTGTAACTGGTTCTTGAGAAAAAACTTTGCATCTGATTCTCACGACAAGATAAACCATAGTCACACATGCAGACACACACACACACACACACCGCACCAGCAGAATTAGTCAAGCAACGTCGGCGGGGCGTTTCGAACAGCCTTCACCACACGCGCAATAACTGATATTACTAGTTGGGCGCTCTCGACACAACGGCACAGACGTAGGCTACAGGAAGAATATCTGCGGAGTTTATAGATGAGCAGATTATATAAAGTAGTGGTATAATAAAGTTTTGGACAAACGGCTGCATAGAGAAGCGGTGAGGTGAGAAACAACCTCTCTGCCTGCCTGACTGCGGTCATCGGAGACGATGAGCTACTTTTGCTGGAACAAGCACGGGGAAACAAGGAAAGCGTGAGCCATGGCTGTGGACGGTAATTTAGACATTAAATTACATTTTGACTTCTTATGTCATAATTATGAGGCAGGGTGTCTTGATGAATATAGTTTCTTGAAAATTACGTTTTACTTCAGCCTGCTTGGCTGATATTATGGTTTAACTGGTTGTGAGCAGCTTACTCTCAGTTCATGTTTGGGAAGTGAGTTAATGGAGAAACCAGGGCTGGTCAGCTGGTGCTGAAATGGACAGCGACCTTTATGGTGTCCTTTTAGCCATGGACTTTTTAAAATAATTAAAAAAGTAAAAAAAATAAAGTAAGTATATCTATATATCAGAAATTGTGAGAATTTTTTTTGCCCTGGGTTTATGCATTGCAAGCCACCTTGTGTGTGGAATGTAGACAGCATTGGATCTTTGGATCGTTGGTCCACAGGCGTGATGACATCACCATTAAAGAATTGTGCAAAGGAAGAAACATGGCTCTGTTGTCTCCTACACACTCCAGACTTACTCATGTGCTGCGGAACACAAGGATTCAAATCTAATGCCATTCTAGGATTATAATGAGTTCTGTTGGTAGGCAAAATCTTGATGTTCACAGTGAAAAGTGAGCTGCCTCAGTACAGTTGATCTCTGCTGGAGGTCTGGGATGTGGGCTGTTGAATGATGCAGAGGAGAGTTACAAAGCAGGAGCGTCCAAAGACTTTCTCCATCTCCATTCCATCTTATCCTGTCCTTGTTTCAATTAAACCCTCTGTGTCAATTAGAGGAAATATATTTAAATGAGCATCACACACGGCTCAGATGGCCTCAAACACAACAAGAACGTCTACCCAATCTGGCACATGAATAAGTAATGAGGCTTGGCTTACTGCTAGGGTGTGTTGCAGTAACAGCCTGTTTATTCTGGTACCACTTTCTTCTAGGATAACATGCCCACCTGCAGGAAAAAGGAACTGTGTGTCTGCCAGTAAGATTACTTGTAATGATAAGCGAAATTCACAACTGCAAACAGTGAAGTTACAATATGATGTGCCGTTCCGTGTTGTGATACTTGTGTGTTTGGGACTGTCTTGGAGCTATATGAGTACAGACTTTGAAATTCTTTGGAATTTTACCTCATAGCAGCTCGGGTATCCGAGCTATTCTTTGAAAACACCCAGTAATGAGATCATTCTGAAATGACAAGGGCCCCAGATTGTTTTACACATCAGTGGCACGCAGGTTATAGTCAGCAGAAACATGGCTTTTCAGCACAAACAGTGGATAGTGAAGGATTCTCCAACCTCTAAAACTGGTCATGAGATGTGTTGTAGAATGTGCTGTTGCAGAATGTGTTGATATTGTACACAACAGTCGAATTCTCAATGTGTGCCCTCTTTTGTGTGTCCAGCTGCTTCCAGCTTCAGTTTCTGCCGTCCAGCTGTGGAGTACAGGGCGCTGCCTGAGGACTTTAAGCACCAGCTGAGCCGACGAACAGGTGGGAACCTGACCTGGCACGACGGGCGCGGTCAGAAGACAGCTGGGGGGAGGACTGTGAAGCTACTCCAACAGCCAGGGACAGAGGGCCACCAGGTAGAGAACCAACACCACCTTGGAAATTCACAATTACACAACAGTTGTGTGCATGATCTTCAGTGTTCTGATCCAATCCAAAGAAAACATCGCATTGAGCTCATCAAAGGATTTTAGTTAAGTACCTTTACCCTGCTGTGATTTAAAAGGTGCTTAATATAGTGGCAAACATGTCTGGAGTGTTTTCAGCATGTGTGCCTAAATTAATCTAGATATTAAACCCTTATTTATTAGTTAGATGCCCTTTTTATTTGCCCCCTTTGTCTGCTCTTGCGGGTAGGTTTTCAAAAACCCTGCCTCTTTCTCTTGCACTTTAAAAATGTGCTTTAGTGTTTCCTTTGAGCAATCAAAGCACTTCCTTCTGATTTTAATAAGTTAGCTTGTGTCTTTATAATGTAGATTAACTGTAGGAAACAAGGCAGCTTCACAAATTTCATTTATCTTAAAGCAGCCTTAGAAATCCTTAGTTGCCCATCATACAATCGACTTGCGTGTAACTTTTGTTCTGATGCTCTTTAATTCATTCACACAAAGACTTTATTCAGAAAGCAAACAAACAGACACATGGTCACTGTCCATTGTTACTAATGGGCACTTTGTTATGGAGAATGGAAGTGGACGTTTCCCCAGAGGGATCTGGGGCACTCATAGGCTCTCAGAGTGGTTTAAATAGACCTGACCCTCAGTATGAACAGCAGAAGCAATGCTCTGTTGACTGAAAGCTAAGGGGAGCTATATGGAGGACAGTACTTAATGGCTGGTGTCAAGCAGGCAGAATCTGTTCTTGCGGATAACTGTGAGAGTGTGCCTCTCTTTTACAACACTTGACCTCATTCATAGTTTCAGTAACCATTCATCTGCAATTTGGTCTGGCTTTGTCATTTTGCGCAGTCCAATTACCGGTTCTGATGATCCGATGAGGAGAATTGTCCTTGTTATACAGTTTACAGCAGCCGCCAAGAAAGTCATATCTTTTGAGCTCAAAAGTGACCTTTAAATCCTTTTATTGCGATGTGCCTTTGTTTTTGTCTTCAGCCAATGAAAGGATCCATGAATGGGGGTTTCATAACACTGGATGGAAGCTTTGGCAAAGCTGCAGTGAAAATATAGTTTGTTTCTGTGCTCTGGAATAAAGGCAGGCTGTGGTGTTTGTGTTCTTCTATATGGAAAAAAGAGATCAGCACTTTCCAATAAATTACTCAACTCCTGGTGATTCTGTGCTGTACAGAATGATCAAGAGGATTAATAAGAAACGGCTGGTTTGGGAGAGAAAATGAGATATGAATGCAGGCTGTTTACTGTCAATGTTTCTTCATCCTTACCTTACCACTGGATAGTATTTTAAAGGTTTCCAATGCAAGTTTATTTTTTTTTATTGACTTTGCTTTGTGGCTATATTGTCTTTCTAACCGCAGACAGAGGCAGGGCCCTAAACAGGGTGCGGTTCCACTCTCATGTCTTCCACATTCAGAAGTACTTTGTTGAGGCTGTCAAGCCCATGTTGCAATTTAGACAATTTATACAGTCTGTTACTGTACGTCATTCCTATGGACTTTTTCAATGATCTGATGCCCACCTCAGAACACTCATTTGTTATATTATTGGAAAATAAAAACCACAAAGAGAAATTTGTTTGCTTCGTGCTGGTCACTTTGATGTATAAAACTAGGCATGAGCTCAGCAGGGCCAACCTTTAAAACTTTAAGTAGGATCGTCCACATAGGAGGTGAAGATTAGAGAAGAAGAGAAGACTGGAGGCATGGATGAAAAAAAAAACTAAATAGATGATGAAAGACTTCATTTGATTAGTTGCCCGCTTTTCCACATACTGCATACTTCTAAATTTAGGAGTTTATTTCTAGGATGGACTAAATTCATCCAAGAACTAAAGCCGATGTATGCACCTTTATCTGATGCAGAACATCTCAGGGCTATTGCATGTTCTTTTTCTCTCAGAAGTATAGTTTTGATCTGCACGGGGCCCTGTACGTGATAATCCTCATTCATGGGTCCTAGTGTGCTTCCCTACATTCTAACATGTTAATAAAGCTCTGTGGCACCTCCGTCTGCGCGGAAGAAAGAGTGTACATGTCACATCCCGCCCAACTCTCTAGGTCATGTCTTGGTTTTGTGTGGGTACTCATCTCTCCTCTTATTCAGTGTCTCCTACCCTGCCTGTGATTGACCTCCCCAGCCCTGATTGACAGCACCTGTTTTCAATCGAGCCCCAGTGTATTTAGCCCCTGTGTTTCAATCTCTCGTTTCTAGTTTGTCCCTCATGTCAAGTCTCTGCCTTGACTTCTGTATCAAGTAAAACCTTTTGGTAACACTTTAGATGAGCTCACCAAATTCATGATTTATTAACCAATTTGTTACTTATTATGTAACGGTTTGTTCACCATAAATTATTTGTTGTTCATACAAAATGTATCATTAGTAAAGCATTAGTAAAGCTAAACCCTAAACCTAAACCCTAGCCCTAAACCCGAACCCTAACCCTAACTGTGTGAACAAATGCTTTACTAATGATACATTTTGTATAAACAATAAATACCTAATGGTGAACAAGCCATTAACTAATAGGTAACAAATTGGTTAAAAAGTTATGAATTTGGTGAGCTCATCTAAAGTGTTACCAACCTTTTTTGTGAAAATTCTGAGTCGTGCTTTTGAGTCCACCACCTATCGCCGTTACAGTATAGAAAAATATAGTGTAAAAAGCACAAAGGGAGTAATGAATCTCTACTGACGTTCATTCCTTTGGACTGAAATGCATCATGCTTGAGCATAATGACAGGGAAGTGGTCTCTTATGTACGGTGAGGGAGGCCCCCTGGGTGTCTCAGCCACTGCCTGATGGATATGTTTCAGCATGAGTGAAGTGGTGGGGCTGGCATCCCCAGAGACACCCAAGGTCAAAGACAGAGCAGACACACATAAGGTGATATCAGTACGGAGGAAAAGTCAAGAACTATAGAAAAATACAGCAACGGGGCACATGCAGATGTTTCAAGTCCCTTCCACTCAGTCTTTGTGTTTATTACAGAATCGGTCAAGTGACTCCTATGGGATATACCACACTAGCCCCACCCAGCCCAGCCTGATCCGGCCTGTAGTACTGTGGACTCAGCAAGATGTCTGCCGATGGCTGAAGAAACACTGTCCTCACAACTACCTCACCTACGTCGAGGCCTTCTCCCACCATGCTATCACAGGTAATAATAGCAACAGGGTGATCTGAAGCACACAAAGCTATGCCTACATCATCATCACAAGGGGTTTGAGGATCATGTTGAACTGTTAACAAATTACAACAATTTGTACCAAAACCTGTTTATTAAAGCAAATGTCTGTAGTGTCTCAGATATCTTTGCTCCCACCAGGCCGTGCTTTACTGCGTCTGAATGGGGAGAAGTTGGAAAGGATGGGGTTAGTGCAGGAGACATTGAGACAGGAGCTCCTACAACAGGTTCTGCAACTGCAGGTGCAAGAAGAGGGACGCAATCTGCAGCTGCTTAGCAGAGGTGTGTTTGTGTGTGTGTGCTTGTGTGTGTGTGCTTGTGTGTTTGGGTGTGAGTGTGGGTGTGTGTGAGAGAAAGAGAGAGAGAGAGAGAAAGAGAGAGAGAGAGAGAGAGAGAGAGAGAGAGAGAGAGAGAGAGAGACACAGACAGAAATTTGAAAAATAAAGTGTTTATAAGCATTTATTTTACTTAATTTGAATGATTGGGAAAATAATGAATGTGATCATAAATGTACACAATAATGGTGAAATTGCACTTGCACTATTCCTGTATTTGTTTATAGGCTCTTTTGGAAACCTATCATAACAGATCTATCAACTCCAGACTACAAGAATACCTGGATATACTCTGGAATTATTGGACTTACTTCAACCGTAGCCTGCCGGAAATATGAAGCACAAGAAAAAGCAAGAACATTGTTTTCACATTACAACAGGCATTTTTCTTGGATTTGACAGTGTGGAGATCATACATGAAGGAACTATGTACTGCCAGCTCCAGTTCATTTTCAGTCTGGTCAGTTGTAATGGTTCCACAGTTTTTTTAACTCTAAAATATAACTCTCTACGTCTCTCTCTCTCTTTCTTTATATGTAGTAAATCGCGTTTACAAACCTTTTTTCTGAAAAAATTAATAAATTGTTTTTATGAATTAACATATTGTGGCCCTGTTTGGATGGTAAAGCAAGAAACAGAATGGATTCGTTTTCTCATAGAATTGTAGTCTTGGCGAGAAACTAGCCTACATTTCCCACAATCCTGTAAAAATGATTACGGAGAATTCATGGCGTTTGCCATCCAGTACCGACTTTGAGGGCGCAGGATCCCCATGGAAACGGAGTGCGGAAAAAAGATGTCATCGCGCTCGGACAGGTAGCCTTCGTCTCAAATAGATATTTAACATTATTTCTCCAATTTGCTTAATGTGATCAAACGCATATTTTAGGAACTCATTCAGTAGGCTACTACTATGCTGTCTTAACCGGCAGTAGCCCTGTAAGCTTTGTGACCTCGTTTTCCTCCCCCTCGAGAGCGCAGGGACCGGGTGTTGGATACGCCATAAATCCCACCTGCTCCGATCATTGTTCGAAGTATTGAATTAAATACGTAGGCTACAGTTTCACATGGGCGATAAGTATTATTAATTATGGACGTGATAATCACCCTATGTCAATGTAGTCGTTGCTAAGTGTATTTTATTTAACAATTTTATAATAATTTAGCTTTATCGTTATTGAACTCTCTCTCAAACAGCGAAAGGTAGTGTTTCCCCGCCTATGCCCACAGAAAATAATGTATTTTATTTATTTAGAGCATGGCAGCCATGTCTTGGTAGTCCGCTTCCGTCTGTTGTCATGGACCATTATTGCACTCGCTTGGGACAGGATCGGCAGAGGATGTCCCTTGCTTATAGGTCTCCAAAAATACCAGCCAAACAGCGCTCTGCAGTCCGCGTGTTACTGTGATCCTCTTAAACTCAGAACATTTGTAGTTGGAAAGGAGACAGAGGTAGCCGTGGCATTGTCTCCTTACCTCAAAATGACAGGGTCAC
Organism: Hypomesus transpacificus; assembly: GCF_021917145.1. NCBI lineage: Eukaryota > Metazoa > Chordata > Actinopteri > Osmeriformes > Osmeridae > Hypomesus > Hypomesus transpacificus. The sequence continues at coordinate 7,550,988 of NC_061077.1, forward strand.
TAGTGGTTTTGCCACAATGTATACTGCCTTAGCTTTCAGAGTGACACACCTCCCTGAATGTTAGTGAGAGTGTCCAGCTGTGAGATACTGTGGGATAGTTGCCTATAGAAGCTGAACTGGAGAGCAGTTGGAAGTCCTCCTCTGAGGCAGACATGACTCTGCCAGACTACACAGGGGCAAGAATATCAGGCTGCTGGTCTCTCAGACCTGACTGCAGGTAAGAGCCTTGTATCTACTGTGGTTCTATCCTCTGAGTCGCAGAGATTTGTAATGGGCAAAGGGAGCTTGTGCACTATGAATGCTGTCTTTGTTGTGATCAGGCAAGCAAAGTAAGAGCTATACATAGGCATTAGGCTCAGTGGGTTGAGTCTGTTGGGTGAGGTCAGTGCTTCCCAACTCTAGGTGTTTTATAGTTGCAGTGGGATGAATGGTGTTTATACATGAGTTCAGCCACTGTGGTTGAACTAACTGTTTATTGGTGGTTATTTCATTGGGCAGATTTTAAACAATTTGCCTGACGTTTGCTTGGCAGTTGTCTTAAGCTGTTTGGCACAACCAAATACCAGAAATATCAACAATGAAACTAATGTTGTGTAATGTTTCCACTTGCTAGAACAGGAAACAAATACCCTGTTCTCTAAGTATGCAAACTAAGTTGACATTTAGGCTTCAGTTGGACTTGATAGTAAATATGGGTGTAGGATTAATACTATAATCAGAGCATGTAAGAACTTGTGCTTTAGTAAGGTACAGCACAGAACATTAGATTAGCCTCCCTCAGAAGGATGAAATCAACAACTTATATACTCTGCGCTGTCCTCCATTTAGAAGGGAACTACAGCTTTTTCTTACAGTTTTTTTTTCAAACATGTTTACTTATATCGTCTCACTAGTCTGTGGACAATGATCTAGCCCTACATCCCTCGCACAGATTCATTATTTACAAAATATCAGGTCAATATACGCTCATTCACATGAATGTTTTGGAAACACTCATAATAGCATGACTTAGCATTTGCCAAACTCCCCAGTGTGTTGATCAACAGCTCAGTGTGATGTAGTGCTTCGACCTGCTGAGACCTGCCCTTGCTGTGTGTTCCAGTGGAAGTGGGGAGGACTCGTTGGACCGGCTCCTGCCCCCCATCACCACCCCCCGCAGGAAGAGCATGTCCCTGAGTAAGACTGAGCCTCCCCTGCTCCGCACCGGCACACGCACCATCTACACCGCTGGCAGACCCCCCTGGTATGATGAGCACGGCACCCAGTCCAAAGAGGCCTTTGTCATCGGTATGTGGGTCATGAATGCCATTGTTACCAATATAATGCCATTCCAATACCATGGATGCTGCGTTAAACACGTGGACCTTGGTTGGCTGTGTAGGTCTGTGTGGGGGAAGTGCTTCAGGGAAAACCACAGTGGCCAATAAGATCATCGAGGTTCTGGATGTGCCCTGGGTGGTTCTTCTCTCCATGGACTCCTTCTACAAGGTGACATGTCTGAATGTGTAGGATGGCCTCAGTTCCAATTAGCCCCACTGCTTTCTTTCTTTGTGATACACTACCAGTACCTTAAAATGTATTTGACTGTCCCCAAATCACCATCTTAGATCATTAGAATTACTGTAGTGATTACCATGGCATTTCCATAATTCTAGATAACCCTGTTGGTTTTGAGGGGCCAAGTGTCATTTTTTGTGTCTGAAGTTGGTTAGCTTGAACCTGTGATTCAGGCTATCCAGAATCCTATTGTGTTAATGTTGTTAATCACTTGGTTCATTCCGAGTATGTCCCACATGGCATACTAATCTCTTGCCTGCCGTCTGCCCTTTCTCTTTATAGAACAACCCTTAACACATGCTGGCCTGTGTAGTATCCATTAACACATATAAATATTCCCATTCAATCTTTCCTATTGAACACAGAAACAGTTTTCTTTTCACATATACACTCGCCTCAGTGGTGACGTTCCTTTGACATCAGTCCCTTTTCCATCTCCATGAATGTGCTGAGGTTTCAGTGATGTGCTGAGGATAGTATTCTGTCCTCTGTAGGTCTTGTCTCCTGAGGAGCAGACATTGGCAGCCAGTAATGATTACAACTTTGACCACCCTGGGGCTTTTGACTTTGAGCTGCTGGTCGCCACACTGCGCAGACTCAAACAGGGAAAGAGTGTCAAGATCCCAGTGTATGACTTCACCACACACGGGAGACAGAAAGATTGGGTAAGCACAGCACCACACTCTAAATATCAAAGAGGAACCCTATCTAAATATTGGACTTGACCAGCAGCTTATGCTGTGAAGCATATTCTGTGGGGGACCAAACTCAAACTTCTCTCTCCTTGGTGTAGAAAACGGTATATGGTGCCAGCGTGATCATCTTTGAGGGAATCATGTCATTTGCAGACAAGGAGCTTCTGCAGGTAAGACAGAGGGCCACTGACATTCAAAGATAGGTCCACAAAAAGAAAGAGAAGACTAGCACTCTTGCGTCCAATTCAGTGTCAGAGGTTATTCTCAGTGCTGCAGTACTGTGTGTCTGCAGCTGCTAGACATGAAGATCTTCGTTGACACGGACTCAGACATCCGTCTGGTGCGTCGCCTGCGCAGGGACATCACCGAGAGGGGGAGGGACATCGAGGGGGTCATCAAGCAGTACAACAAGTTTGTGAAGCCAGCCTTCGAGCAGTACATTGAGCCCACCATGCGACTGGCTGACATAGTGGTGCCTAGAGGTCAGTGGTGGTGCCTGGCGGTCGATACCTCCGCAGAACTACTGAACTGTGTCTACACAGTCACCCTGCAATAACAGCCTGGCTTTTTTCACAGTTCTCACTTCATCCTCTCCTGTTTCTCTCTCCCTTTCTCTCTCCCTTTCTCTCCCTCTCTCCCTCTCTCTCTCTCTCTCTCTCTCTCTCTCTCTCTCCTTTTGTTTTCCACAGGTGGAGGTAACATGGTGGCCATTGATCTGATTGTTCAGCATGTCCACAGTCAGCTGGAGGAGGTGAGTCAGGAACAGGAACAATGAGCCTGCTGATTCATCAGAGAAGGGCACCACCCTGTGGTGGAGTAGTAAAAAGATTTCCCAGTACGTCTCTTCTTCATACTCTCTCTTTCTTTCTCTCTCCCTTTCTCTGTTTTTTCCTTCTATGCAGCGTGAGCTCAGTGTACGGTAAGCCTGAAAGTCTTTCCTCATGTTTCCTGTGTATTGTACCGTCCAGCTAGCTTATACTGTATGTTGTAGTTGTGATTCATTGTTTATTTTAATGACATGCCAGGCACACAAATCTCTCTCTCCTCTCTCTCTCTCTCTCTTTCTCTCTCTCTCTCTCTCTCGCGTTCTTTATCTTTCTATCCATGTTCCCAGAGCTGTGTTGGCATCAGCTCAACAGACCCAGCCCCTCCCCCAGACTCTCAGTGTGTTAGAAAGTACGCCCCAGGTCAAAGGTCTACACACCATCATCAGGTTAGACACCACCAGACTGTCATGCTCACATGGCACCTCCGACCCGGCTCATCAACAACCCTATTCTTCTGTTCCTCCTCTCCCATGAAGGAACAAGGAAACTAGCCGAGACGAGTTCATCTTCTACTCAAAGAGACTGATGCGCCTTCTCATTGAGCATGCCTTAACATTTCTACCCACTCAGGTGTGTATGTATGTTTGACTGGACACCTGTTTACCTAATGACATGCTGTGTTTGGCTGCGACATGGTGAGGGACATGCATGTGTGTGACTCTGCTCTGCTACCCTATGTGACAGTCCTGCAGGGTGCAGACTCCACAAGGCGAGGAGTATGAGGGGCGCAGCTACAGTGGGAAAGGGGTGAGTTACACCCCCCTGCTACTCCTCCGAGGGGAAACATCTGTCATCATGTCCTGTGAGTTTTCCTCCTCATGCTAAAGTAGCCTGTCCCTGTGCTCAGATCACAGGGGTGTCTATCCTGCGGGCAGGGGAGACCATGGAGCCTGCCCTGAGAGCTGTGTGTAAGGATGTCCGGATCGGGAAGATTCTTATCCAGACCAACCTGGACTCAGGAGAACCAGAGGTAGGCGGCTCAGGGAGAAAGTCTGATATTTATATAGGTACCGCTCTGACGTGACTACGTGTTTGCTTCATTTTCATTTCTTGCCATTTGAATTGCCTGTGGAATTGTGTCTTGAAAAAATCCTCAAAATGAAAATGCAAAAAAATCTCTTCTTTATTTCGATTTTATTCCACCTCACGGAGTTGTCTCCTTGGTAACTAGATTTGCCCCTTCCTGATTTTGTTTCTATGGTAACCCTGTGTCTCCTCCTTCTCTCCATGGCCTTGCCAGCTGCATTACCTGCGTCTGCCCAAAGACATCAGTGAGGACCATGTCATCCTGATGGACAGCACCGTGTCTACGGGCGCTGCAGCCATGATGGCTGTACGGGTCTTACTGGTGGGTGGTACCATTGATAGACACACCTCTGAACATGACCCACCTATCAGCTCCCTAATGGAACCTATCCAAGTAGTCATTGATAGGGCCCAAGGTTGAACCTTTTCTACTCAAAATGTTTCTATTCAAAGAAAAACTATGGGCTCTACTTACATAGGATAAACTATTGAGGACAAATTCACCATCTCCACCTTTACATAAGGTGGAGTCACATGATCAATAATAATGTTTATTACTGTGACCGTGCTGTGTTTGTGCAGGACCATGAGGTTCAGGAGAGTAAGATAGCCCTGGTGTCTCTGCTGATGGCGGAGCTGGGGGTGCACTCTGTGGCCTACGCCTTTCCCAAGGTCAAGATCATCACCACAGCCGTGGACAAGAGTCTAGACAACATGCTGCAAGTCATCCCAGGGATAGGTAGGTCCAGCAAACACACAAACACATGGGCCACATATCTGGTCTAGTTATGTCTAGTCCACTAAAGCTCTGGTCTTGAACTGCATTTGAACAAAGAGGTGTGACCACGGGTCCTTGCATCTTTGCTCTTATATCACAACCTGTTATCAACAATGTGTCTCAGTCTGTGTCTTTTGTTTTGTCCAAGGTGACTTTGGAGATCGCTACTTTGGGACAGATGGGTCATCCTGTTGGAGTGATGAAGAGGACCTGGAGAGAACCTCATGCTAACACATTCTAAACCTAACATGGGAGAGTTTCAATTCAGGTCGACACAACCATGCTATTCCTAATTCCCCTCAGGTCGTACTCTGCACATACAAAGAACTACATACAAAGTCAATATTCTGTATACTGTATATAAAGATATTTTGTATTGTAGCGATTTTATTAGACAGTAGTTCTCTATTCAGATTAGTTTTATCTGTGTCTGGGAACGACTGAACGGAATCAGTTGGATCTCCTCTGAATGTTCTGAGGATGAAGTTAATGTTACTTTATAGTATGTACTGAAACTGACTCAAGTGTGAATTTGAATACGAATTATGTCATCTCAGCTACAGTAGTGGTTGAAATTTTTATAATAAATTTGAAATTAATCCAAATGAGAGGTGTCCAGTATCTTTCATCATAGTGGATAGTGATACTGTATACACAAGTATCCAACAACTTAGTGAACAGTGTACAGAGATAATGCACTAAGCAGACGTTGAGATATTTGCTGTGGCTGGTGATGTGGGACTGAAAACATCAGCATTCAGACAGCTCAGTCTGGACTTGTCAACTGACAGTTCTGAGACATTGATAGGAAATAGGATTCGCTCACACTCGCATCTAACAAATAAAACATACTACGGTTGTCTGGATATGTGGTGTGTCATGCACAGGTGAAACTATTGCCCCTGCAAGGTGCTGCTTGACCTGTAGGGGCCAGTATGGTTAATTCATATTTTCTGCCGACGTGTTTGGAGTACTTTATGTCTGTTGTTTCAAACCATATAATAGACAGTATTGTCATATGAATAATTATTAGGTTCCATTCACGTCATTGTCAATGAAATGTTATTTATATTCATAAAGTAGATTAAATTGCTCAACATTTCAATGCCATTGAATGGTTTCACACCCTCCCATGATAACATGGTATTTTGCTGTTGCAATGCATATAATGCGTAGGCCTACACCAGGTAATATTTACTTAACCTAAGTTGGTGGGTTGTGGAAGTGGGGAGTTAGTGTGTTTTTTGTAAAAAAATAAATCATCACATATGCACTCAAACCCCGCAACCTCCAAGGCCTTTTCATACAAAATACATAAAACAAAAACAACAAACATGCCGACATATAGGTCTACTGTTGGCCTGTGTGTACATTAAAACATACTTATTTTATGATGAATAGCCTACAACAAATTCTAGCCTTATCTTTTAGCATTCTAATCTTAGTAGCTGTTGATATTGATTTAATTGGTTTCTACATAACCATAGACATTGCAGATAGCTTAAATATATGTACTTTACAGCCACTGGTGATCAGACGGAAACGTAAGTCAGATCTGTTATCTCTCAGCCTTCGCAGACTCCGTGATCACGGATGTCATGCGATGCATTCTGTATTCTCGAAGACAGCGAAAGACTTGCCTGCCCATGTGACTACTGCCTCAAGGTTAACCTGTTACTATGGAGACAAGTCCACCAATGAAAATTCAGCAGACGGTTGCGATGTTGACTGCAAGCTTTTTGTTTTAAGGGTGACCTATTTTTTCTACAGCTACTCAGACCCACTATTCACACACGCGCGCGCGCGCACACACACACAAATATGGATATTCGTATACACAAAGAGCATGCATACAAACAAGACGAAAATTTCCGCGACGGAATTTGAATAATTAGGTCAAACTTAAATGTGACAACTGAGCAAAAAAAAAGCTTCAATATTATGACATGTAGGCCTATGTGCATTATTTAGCCTGTGAAAATAATTGGTTAAGTCGTTCGTTACAATTTTGGTTATTTTGGGCAAACTACAACAACGAACACTCATTCTAACATTTACGATCTGTGTTCATAAAGCTACAGTTAGCCTTTAAAGCAATACGATTTCATCTGTAACAGCATCCATTGTCTTGTACTTTGTAAAAACAGATTTCAGAGCTGCCTAATGTTACCTTAAGAATCGTATCTTTGGTGTAGAGGGAGCATCAGAAAGACTGCTGTGTGTTTGATTTAAGGCTTTGATCATATTGTTGGATTGTTGGGAAGACATCTGTTTATGCTGTGTTGTGGCCTGAAAAAGTTAGTTGTTAGTGCAACTACTTTCAGTAGCAATTTGGTTTTAAGGCACATGTAGGATGGATTAAAAAGTGAAACTATGAAAGAGGTCTTTTTTTTAAGTGCCACTTTATTACAAAAGTATAAACTTGACTGACATTTTCATGAATAGTAATCTTGATATAAAACATTACAATCTTTTGCACTTAGCACTTAATTACACGTTTCGAGTACAAGACCCTGTAGTCTGAATAGCAAACACACAACATTAGCTGCCACATTAAACTTAGATGGGCTTTCAAAGAACACACCATAGCTTAAATGGCTCCAAAATTAACAAACAAAACATCAAAATTCACATTGTAGCTGTTTTGCCGTTTTTGTAACCAGACAAAGTCATTCCAAAAACACAATCAAACATAATAGTAAAAGATAGATTTCTTGACACCAATTATATATTTATTATTCTTTCTCTTTTGTAACGTACATACACATTGCATCAACATACAGAATAATCACATTGTGTGCTGGGGATATTTGGTCAAATAAATTCCTCTTTAGTGTCCAAGTTCAGAAGATACTCTCCTCAACAACAACAACTATACCTTAGTATTGTCTTTTGCTCACATCATTGTCTTGTTGTTTATTTGTTCCATATTTTTCCAAAAGACATCACTGACAGAGAGAGAGAGAGAGAGAGAGAAAGAGAGAGATAGAGAGAGAACGAGAGAGTGAGAGACAGAAAAAAGAATGTTCATCATTATAGCAATAAGACAAAGGTTGCTACTGTAGTGGTTCTCAGGTTAACCAGCTTCCACGGCTGCAGCAGGGTGTGACCCAGTATGACCACACAGCAGGTTGATTGGTTCACTGTGTTGATACTGAGGATGGAGCAGGAAGAGAAGTGTGGCCAGCCTCAACCTGTCTGACCCAAGCAGTTCTGATAGTCTCGTGTTAACAAGCCACAGATGTGGGCGGAGAGGAACCTGACTCCACTCACAGCCACAGTGACCAAACATGTGCTGAATCTACTTAACATAGTTCTCTCAAAGAGATACAAAGCAACGCTAAAATAACTAAACAGTCAACAACAGTAAAAAAAGAAACCATTCAATATAGTTATCACGTGACGGTGCTTGATTTTTTTGTTCGATTTTCTTTCTTTTTTTAGCATGCAAGTTTTAGCAGGCAAAGTGCAGAAACAGGATAGACAAATTAAAACACTTCATTTACAGACGGCAGTGGAGACAGTTTTGTAGTCCATGTAATATGAAACATAATATGAAAAAGGGTAAAATATCTGGCCTCTTTTCACAAATATGAATATGGTCAAAATTATTTCTAAATATTTTTGGAGGAATGCGAAATGTGTGCAATTTTGTAATGATACTCTCATTTTACTCTTGGTCCCTGAGCTTTCAAGTATTCTGATTAATATTTATCTTCGTTAGATTATCATTTCAATTCCTTCCAGATTCTCATCTTGACCAACTACAGGGAAGGTCTGCCACACCCAGACTAAGTGCTACCAAAGGAGTGAACACAATACTGTGCTACTTCCTAATTGGGGTCCAGGTTAGACAAGGACAATGTGTACCCACTACAATAGGGGAATAATTTAGGCTTTTCCCTTAAATTGTGCTATACACATCATTAAAATAGAAGTGCTACGATGATCATACAGAAACAACTTCTGTAATAGTGTTGTGCTCTTTTTTGTTTTGTTTACTACCTTTGGATTCATTTGAAGGTATAGATTGCACCCAGGGACTTCTGTAACCCAGGTCATCGAGCCAACTCGATTGCCCTAAGGCCTCTGTAGGCTCTGAAAGGCAGGATGTCATGACTCAAATGTAAACAGTATGCGTGAGTGAGCATGAGAGGCTTCTCCACCTGCTCTCCCTGTGCTGTTCTTTGTGCGGGGATGAGGTGTCATAGCACAGGTCAGCCTTAAAGCCCTGTGACGTACATCTCCATGCCGTCGTTGAAGGTGAAGATGGTGGTGGTACTGGAGGTGGTGGAGCCTTGCTTCAGGTCCCCAATGCTCTCATAGAGGTTCTCCCCTGGCAGCAGAAGGGCTTTGGCGGGTAGGTGTTGTAACTTGGGGGTCTGCTGCGTAGGTGGTGGTGGCGGAGGCTGCTGCTGCTGCAAGGGCTGCTGGGATTTCTTCCTCCGGGGCCGCAGTGTGGCACAGGTGTTGGGGGGCCTCTCTCGCTTCCAGCCGCCACCTCCATCCATGGCCTCATAGGCCGCATCGCATTCCTCCGTCCCTATGGACTCATAACAGTGGTCATCCAATATGCCGGGGGGTCCTCCAACTGCTTTTCCCTCCAATGGGGCCCATGTCTGGGGCTTGACCACCACACTGAACCCCCCATCTCGCTCCCGGTCGCCACGCCCCAAGGTCCGGAAGCCACTGTTGGCTGGGGGAGACCCAGGCACAGTTCTCTTCTTCTTACCCGGCTTGCACACCTTGGAGTACATCTCTGCAACCTGCAGGCCAACAGGACCACACTCAGTACAAATAAATCAGATATGAACGTACAGACTCTACACACACAAAGAGACATACACATATAGTTTGTGCATTGTAAACAGCAACAAAGAGCTGTCGTTCCATCCCGACTCACCGCAGCTGTGGATGGCTGTATGATATTCTCTCCACTGTGAGGACTCAGAGGGCCTAAAGGCTTGTTTTGGAGCACGGTGATGTCATCATCTTCTGGAGGCTTCCAGATGTACTGCTCGCCATTACCCATAAATACTGCTTCCTGTCAGCCAATCAGAAAAGCGAGGAATTTGTCACTAAATGTTATAATAAGTATTCTGCCAATCACACATGCACTTTCAGAACTGTTCATTAACAATTCCAGCACACACAGCACAGCTCCACCCACAACCCCATCTGCATCATTAATGAAGCTGTTGAGACGGTGTAGTGCTTCAGATACCTCAGACTAACCCCGGACAATAAACTGAGCTTTGAACAGCACACTACTGACATCCACAGACGCTCCCAACAAAGATTTTCCGCCATCTGCAAACTCAAAGCGCTTTCTGTTGTCCCCCACCTTCTGTTGTGGCTTACATGTTCCCCCAGTTTCTTCAACATGTTAACTGCCTCCAATAGGAACCAACTCCAAAACGGTTTGGCCAGATCATCATTTCATGCAGAGCAAGTACCATTGAACATGACCCCAGGCACCCCCCTCAACCCATTATTCACACGGCCTCCATCAGGTCGCAGACACAGATCCCTGGCATGGAAACAGGCACGTTATGACATGAGTTGTGTTCCTTCTGACTGCCATAGCGTCATTAAACAAAACACCATGGTAACCAGCAGATGAACATATGCTATATATATATATATATATATATATACAGTGCCCTCCAAAAGTATTGGAACAGTGAGGCCAATTCCTTTATTTTTGCTGTAGACTGAAAACATTTGGGCTTGACATCAAACGATGAATGTGAAACCAGAGATCAACGTTTCAGCTTTTATTTCCAGGTATTTACATCAGGATCTGATGCACAAATTAGAAAATATCACCTTTTTGTTCGAACCCACCCATTTGTCACGTGAGCAAAAGTATTGGAACATATGACTGACAGGTGTGTTTTGTTGCCCAGGTGTGTCCTATTACATACATTATTCAATCAATAAATACCACTGAATGTCTACACTCAGGTTCAGATTGGGTAAGATAGGTTTTGTCTATGCAGACTGTATTCAGAGGTGAAAACAACATGAAAACCGGAGCGCTGTCTTTGGGTGAAAAACAAGCAATTGTGAGTCTTAGAGAAGATGGAAAATCAATCAGAGCCATTGCAGAAACATTGGCCATAGCCAGTACAACCATTTGGAATGTCCTGAAGAAGAAGAAAACTACTGGTGTACTAAGTAACAGACGTCGAACAGGTAGACCAAGGAAAACATCAGCAGTTGATGACAGAAACATTGTGAGAGCTGTAAAGAAAGACCCTAAAACAACTGTTAGTGAGATCAGCAACAACCTCCAGATGGCAGGAGTGAAGGTATCACTATCTACTGTTCGCAGAAGACTTCATGAACAAAAGTACAAGGGCTACACCAGAAGATGCAAACCACTCATTAGCAAGAAGAATAGGAAGGCCAGGCTGGAATTTGCCAAAAAGTACAGAGATGAACCTCAAAAATTCTGGGACAAAGTTTTATGGACTGATGAGACAAAGATTAACTTTTACCAAAGTGATGGAAAGGCTAAAGTTTGGAGAAAGAAAGGAACTGCTCATGATCCCAAACACACAAGCTCATCTGTGAAACACGGTGGAGGTAATGTCATGGCTTGGGCTTGCATGGCTTCTTCTAGGACGGGCTCATTAATCTTCATTGAGGATGTAACACATGATGGCAGCAGCAAAATGAACTCGGAAGTCTACAGAAACATTTTGTCTGCCAATTTAAGGAAAGATGCAACCAAACTGATTGGCAGAGCCTTCATCATGCAGCAAGATAACGACCCAAAACACACTGCCAAAACAACAAAGGAGTTCATCAGGGGCAAGAAATGGAAGGTATTAGACTGGCCAAGTCAATCTCCAGACTTAAACCCTATAGAGCATGCATTTTACCTGCTTAAGAGGAGACTGAAGGGAGGAACCCCACAAAACAAACAACAACTGAAAGAGGCTGCAGTAAAAGCCTGGGAAAGCATCAAAAAGGAAGAATGCAAAGGTTTGGTGACGTCAATGGGTCACAGACTTGCTGCAGTTATTGAAAGCAAAGGATTTGCAACTAAATATTAAGTCTTATTCACTTAAATATGTTTTAAGTATATCTGTTCCAATACTTTTGCTCACATGACAAATGGGTGGATTCAAACAAAATGTGATATTTTCTTAGTTGTGCATCAGATCCTGATGTAAATACCTGGAAATAAAAGCTGAAACGTTGATCTCTGGTCTCACGTTCATTATTTGATGTCAAGCCCAAATGTTTTCAGTCTACAGCAAAAATAAAGGAATTCGCCTCACTGTTCCAATACTTTTGGAGGGCACTGTATATATATACAGTAAGTATTCATATTCATGTGCATCCCTTCTTGCTTCAACATCCTTGCAGATGGGAATATGAGGTATTGATCAAGTATCAAGGTGGTTTATGCAAAGACAATTTGCATAATATTGAGACACATGGAATATTTGACATTTAAAAAATACTGCATTTCCCAACAGCTTTGAAAAGTGCATATTTGTTGACATTATATTGAAATTTGCTGAATGAATGATGCAGCTTGCTGTGCGTTCGGCAGTACTATAAGCAGCATTGTCTATGCACTACTAAAGTGTATTTCAATGAATTGCGTCATCCATACACCATCCACCAAGACTGAGCAGCACTGCTGAGAGAACAGAACAGAAATCTATACCGTGAACACTAATGTATACTCTCTGCATGCACACATGCAGACACAGCACAACACAAAACACACACAGGGAAGTTGTGTGCAAACATGTATATATGTGCACTCAATCAATCATTGTTTATCATTTTCACACTGTATATTTGGGTCACTAACCTTAGGGAAACTGGGAAGATTGAAAGCCTCCATGTTCTTACGGGGCATCTTCTGGCTATGAGGGTGTGGCGGTGGAGGAGCAGGGTGTGATGGCGGGGCGTGGCGTGGGGGTGGAGCCGGTGGCTCCCCCATATCCGTCCCGCTATCCCTCTTCTGGGGGGCTTTGTCTGCCTTGCGCAGCTTCCGGACACAGGCGTACTCTGCTGCCTCCTGGGTGTGGGGTGGAGCCATCACCTGGGCCACTGGCTCCTGCTCAGGAAGCCCCCCTTCCACCCCATCCCCATCTAGGTCAGGGGGTGCTGGGGTGTTGGCAGGGACAGCCGGGGGGGCTGGAGTGTCCGTCTGCCCAGCCCTGCCAACCATGGCGTACAGGGTATCGTCAGTCCCACGTTTGGGAGAGGAGCGGTGCCCCACCTCGGAGTAGGTGTGCTCCCCTTCCTCTCCAGTGCCCGAGGGGATCTGGGGCAGCTGGCGGCCCTGGGAGCGCAGGTCTGAGTTGGACCTGCGGCTGGGCAGCAGAAGAAGATCCATACTGGCTGGACGATTCTTTTTAGAAGCCTCTGTAAAGCACACGGACATCATAGTCAATTAGAAACAAGCTCCTTGACAGCTCACAACATCTGGTATCAACAGGGGGCATGCGAATGAGGACGTTGTCTGGGAGGGGAAGAAGATCTTTTTTCTTTTTTGTTTGAAGATTTTAGAACCCCAACAACTAAATGTTGAACTCACTCTTGCCATTGCAGTTTAGCTTGTTCATCTCAGTGTCCGACTTGCTGATGGAGCGCAGCTTGGACTGCCTGAGTATACCCTGAGAACACACAGAACAGCCATGAGGGGGGGGGGGTCTCTATGGTCCACAGATACGTACATGTTAAAGTATCATGCCAGTGATACAGTAGGGGGCTGCAGTAAGGATTTGCAGACTAATGCTCACCATGTCCATCAACCTGTGTTTGCCACCCTCGCCGGAAACATTATGAGCCTTCCCTTTCCTAAATAAAGATATCAATTACAGTATGTTAAACCTTGTCTGTGTGTTTGTGTGTGAGTATGTGTGTTTAGGGGTGTCATCTTTGGGGGGGGCTCTCACCTCTGGCAGCCCACACAGAGCACCACGATCAGGATAGTGACAACGAAGGCTGAGGCAGCAGCGATAGCGCCCAGCAGCAGGACCTTGCCGTAGGGAGGAGCAGTGATGTTCAGCCCGTCCTGCATGGAGGCCATGTGGGAGCGCTGACGCTCGCTTTCTCACACACACACACTCACACCCTTACACACACTCACACCCTTACACACATGCACACAGGGAAGCGCCACAGTCTCCCTGGGATCTACCAAAGAGAGGAGGGAGGGAGTACAGGTTGCTTGATACTGTGCTCATCTGATCTTTTTACAGAAGCGCATTGAACAGCGAGTCGGCAGAACTGGGGCAAACAAACAGACAAGGAACATGTTACGACTTCGTATAAAGGAATAGAGGTATTGCTATTCACCAATGCCAACACAAGTGTAAATGAACTCAACACAGGCCACAAGGAACGAGGCCAAGCCAAAGACTCCCACTGAGATAGGACACACAAACTTGTCACAAAATATCAAAGTGCTGTTTGTTGGTGCTGCACAACAAACAGCAGAACCATGTATCACAGCAGATGACAATATATTTCCCTTTATGAGGTCAATCGTTTCTTTGCCTAGCACCTGATTAGACAGTATTTCTTTTTTCAACCAACCCAGGCAAACCTCCAGTCTCTCCACCCCTCATTGGCTCAGTCCTCTCTCCTGCCTTCCATGTTTTCCTCTCCACTGACTGTTCTGTTTCTCACCCGCATCTGTCTCCCCTCCCCAGCTTCTGAGGGTTTGAGGGGATTCTTGAACTTTTTATCACTCTGGCAGGTTCACACACATCAGGTAGCTCACCTGTATCCTGCATCCAGCAGATGAACCACAAAATAACTTTGTAGGCCGAGGATATGGAAGGAGAACAAAAATATCTCATATTGACAGCAGGTATCTGGTGACAGATCAGAGTACACTGTGGGTCTGCATGCTTCACAGACACACACACACACACACACAGTTACTGACAAACATAACAAGATGAGCAGCTGAGATTCATCCCTGTTGTAGGGCTGTTTTGGCAGCCCCTTTGTCACTGGTCACCCAGACACTCGTCTGGGACAGTCGTTGATTTACATGAATGCTAAAATGACAATCACACCTTAATGACACACCTCTGGAGAGGTGGTCTCAACAGTTGAAGAGGAAGATGGACAGAGGGAGACTCTGAAATTATCATTAAAAGTTGTGTTCTTGAAAATAAGGTTCTAAACAGCTTTTAATGTCATGTTTGATATGCTTTTGTTTCTTATTTCATGTATTACATGCTTGTAATAATTTTAATACTGTAACATGTACATATTCAGGGTTTACAGAGTTTGTGCCTACAGCAGACCAACATGTGTTTAACATATTCCCTTGTCTTGCAAGGTCACCACTTGGTCTACTGCAGCCTGGATTAATGATCCAATTTGAATTTGTATGCGTTAGACAACTTTTCAGTCATGTGACCGGCGTCCCCATTTTTGTCAGGTTTGGGTGTATATAGGAAGAAGTTTTTACCAAACACTTCGAGTTTTGTTTTACGATACAGCTCCGGTGCGTTTGACACCCAGCCTTACACTGTGTTACTGTAATTGTGATCTGTCCAATGCTTTAATACATCTTGCACAACAGCATAAATATGAAAATGATTGCTGAGTCACAGCAAAGTGTTGTCAGTCTGGGGTGAAACAGACAAGGAAGTATAATTGTTTTACAGTCTGATGTGAAACAGAGGATATCTATATCCAGAGAGAATAGAGGGAATCCTTCAGTTTTACACTATCAAGCGAAGAGCAAGTGTGCTATGACAACTGGGGTTATGAGTGATGTCCTGACATCATCCACTCCCATTCAGAACAGATGAGGCTCTGAATGATCAACCACCAAATGGAAATAAGGGCTTCCAAACAGAGATCCTTCTTTGCCAACAGCTACTGTACATTGTCCTACTTGTCTTTAACGGATATGTACATCTGTTTATGTTTCTAGGACAAAATAATATATATACTTACATAGATTTTTGTACAGCATCAAGTGCCTTTATCACAATTCAGTGGATTTTTTCAACCTATGTGCCAATTTGGTACGTGCTAACATGGATGGTATTATAGCTCATTAGCATACTTGTGTGGTAATCCAAAATGGCTGAAGCAGCTCAAATAAATCAGCCTAGTATTGCCATTTGGTGATCTGTAGAATCCTATGAGAGAATATTTGATACATTGTACAACCAGGTGGAAGAGGATTCATTCATTCTCATGCCTCCAAAAATCTTAAGTGCAGTTGCCTAGACCAAGTACAAAAACATGCAGTGCTTTCCTTGACACCAGAAGTTTCTATATTATGATTAATATTACTTCCAGTAACGCCAACAAACAGACAATTTATAGCATGGCACAACAGTAGGGGGTTTAGGGAAAAAGAAGGAATGTCAATGTTTCTAATCAAATATTCAAATGTTCTTGGCTTGCTGTCTGTTCCTCTACAATCTCATTATATTTCATGGCCATGTCTATAACATTGACACCTTGGAGGTTTAAACCTATGCTGAATATTAATTTCATTTACAATGTTGACCAATGTATGTCTTTCTATATTTGATTAGTTTCTAATTGGAACAAAGAAGAAGAAATAGAGTGTCAGGAGCATGGTGAAGGAGAGAGAAGCAGGGGGTGGAAGGGTGAAACAAAAAGAGAGAGACAGCCAGGCACATCAGTCTGTGCGTGGGTGTCCTGTGGCAGGTGTTTGAAGAAGCTAAAAGAAAGCTGATGATGAGAAGAGCTTGTCATATTTTAACAACTAGGTTTCCCTGCCTTACTCTCCTGTCTCAGTCTGTCCACTTCCCCACCCATTCTTCTCTCTCACACACGGTTTCAGTAGCTCTCTCCCTCTCTCTCTCTATCCCCCTGCCTCCCCCTGCGGTGCTCAGGCAGAGTGACGCCTCAGCACTGCAGTGTAATCTCTGGCCCTGGAGCAGCTTTCTCCGAGCCAACCAATTGGACGTAGTTCTCAGAGCAGAGCAGTGAAATGGCCCACCACCAGCAGCTTGCCTGCTAAACAAAAGCCCTCTCCCAAGCCATGGACCACGTCCCCCCGTCTACGGCACTCACAACACTGAGCCCTTGAACCAGAACAGTCAGATGAAATATGTTCCTCCGCATGTCCCTGTTTGTAGATGCATGGCCTGTTGTTGTCCTACCTGTACAGCCCAGGGGAAGCTTGAGTCAGGTCAGGGGGTGAGAAGAGAAGTAACAAACTGGATCATTAGCCATCAACACCATCCAAATTATTCTGTCTCTATTCTCTCAAATCTAGGTGTCCAGTGCCCCCCCCAAAATTTCTCTCTCCTCAGTTAGGGCACTTTACTTATTTAGCTTGCAAGAAAAAAAGTTGTTATTCAAGGTCCACTGCTTTGGGTTGACAGACTAAAGGTCATGCACCTGTTGCCCCTGCTCAATATATATGGTATTGTTATCAGATAATAGGACAACCCATTTAGACATTTTAGCAGACGCTCTATTCCAGAGCGACTTACAGTACCCAATAGTAATAGTAATGTTATAATCACACACTCTTCAGAGGAAAGGGCAAGTTGATGTCTTCACCGTTTGGTTCTCATCATGTCACATGAGTAATTGTGGTTAGAATTAAGCATTTATAATCATTCTCAACCAAAACATTTTGAATCTCCCATCCACAGTATGCATGGCAGTAGCCTATATCTGATAGCTTCCTGATTAACCAATACAGATCTGAAGCACATCACTCCCAGTGAGTCACTATGGCCACATAGACATAATTGTTGTTAGGCAGCATCGATGTAGAGTATTGGGAGGGCAAGACCAACAACGTCTTTGGTGTGTGAAAAATCGCATGATTATGTGAATTGGTAAAAAAATGTGGTAACATTCATGTGTATTTGCATGTCTAATTTATTCATCCACAGGTACTATGAATAGGCTAATTATGAGACTAGCTCAGCCCATTGCGTGACAGTCTTGTAAGTCTCTTTCATTGAACTCCAATTGGGTTGCCTGTGCTCTCACTGGTGCTAACATCGAAAGCCAAATCACTGATCACTGTTCACTTGACAGTAGTGTTAACCCAACCCAAATTCTACATTTATATTCTGCGAATAAACCCACGCCAGGGCGCTGCATCGAGAGGGGTTGTTATATTTCCTCTTCAACCCCTTCATTGAGAAATCAATCATACGGTATTTGTGGTTTAATGATTCGCTCCCATGCTACCACGTCGCGGTTAAAACGGGCTTTCCCATCTCTTCAGTGAGAAAGAACCCTGACATCTCAAACGGCGACGATTCTGTACACAACAGGTTATAAAAACACAGAGCAGACCCAGTGATAGCAGCTGACAGGCAAACCTGGGTGTGAACAGAGGGATAGAGATGAAAGTCGAATGTGACATGCCCAGGTAGCGATATTAACCACGAATGCCATTTTATCTGTGCAAATAAGCTTCAAATTGATGCCGTGTTCTCCCACCATCACTTAGAAACGCATGTCAGATAAAGAGCAGTTGATCTTTATTTTTGATGGTTCTTCCGTGATCATCAAGGCATTTCTGAATCATTTGAAGATCAAAGCGAAATGTATGCGTGCAGCGTTGAGTCCCTGAGGTCAGGTTGCAACGCACACGACAAAGCCAGTCCCCCACACCACCTTTTAAGAGGGAGGGGAGGGGGCAAACCATTAATGATATGGGTCTAATGTTAATTATCCTTAATGATTCACACAGTCGACTCAAATACAAGGTGATATCAGTTACATTTCATCTGAAGGCGTCTCTTTGAATGTTCCACACATGAAATAACAATCAAGTCCTCTGATGAACTGGTTAACAACGCAATCACAAAAGGCAATGCAGTAACTGGAAATCCTGCACACGTGTCTGTAATAATCGTATGGCTATCAGATTTAACGGTGGTGGGTCTGTGAACACAAAGAATCGAGCTGTGAAAACTGCTGGAGCACCAAATATATATACCTACCATGCATTATTAGGCTTATCTTGATGTACATTGAACTAAATATAAATGCACTTATGGGAAGAGATGGGTATTTCCCAGGCTGACAGCGACATTTGGGCAGACCATTGCGTTACTTACTCAGTTCAAAGATTCTGGAGGCGCGACGGCGCGCAGCATCTACTCTGGTCGGTTTCTTCAATTTCTGCTTCCACTCGGACCATGCACTCTCCGCAAGCATAATCAATCAAAGTCAATTGCTTGGGTCTCGTTCTCATGTGAAAACATAAATGCAGCATTGCATTTGGCATTCTACGACGCCCCCAATCCCTCACGCGCCTTGTTGTCTCCCTTTCCGAAAAGAAAAGCAAGCACACAAACGACTATGTTCCGCCCAATGTTATGTCGAACCGATAGTCTCCTCCACAGTTTTTAAGCCCCCTCCATCCCTATAGCCTGCTCTCAATTCCTCGGCACGGCTGTGGTTCCATGTGACGGAGAGAACTGGAGACCCCCAATTATGATTGTCTTTTGCGTCTAGCGTCATCATTCGGAAGGGCTGAGAAGTGTCGGGGATTGAATGAATGGAGTTTAAATAAAATGCCTCATGGTTTGTTGTAGCCACATTTCTGCTGTGCAGTTTGTTTGTATGGATACAAACAAATGTGGGGGTGAGATTCCTAAAATATTTGGTTAACGAATCTCCAATCGATGGGATGGGGACATTCAATGTACATGGAACAATAGCCCTTAGCATACAAGGTTACGCCATAACCCATAAAACCATAATATTATGATTCCTTTAGGCCTGCATTGGTCGATTGAGCTTTTAAATGATCTAAGTTGTCTAAGATCATTGTCTTGTGGTCGTGGATATGTCAAGCGATGACGACCCATGAGGCTTCACATTGGTACCATTCTCCCTCATAGATGCGAACTTATCTGCTTCGTCCAGTTGTCTAACTCCACCTACCGGATTTTTTTCACTAGTGCAGAGGGTAGGCTATCAGTCCCCCACCTATGGAGCATCAGGGAGTAGGCCTATTCTCCTTCAATCCTGCCTCTACCCTCCCCCTCCTCGCTTCACATGGGTAGCCTACGACGTGTTTTTCTTCTCAGTCCATCTTGCAGGGTCTCGCTATACAGATCGTCCTCGTTTACGCATTTGAAAATGGGACTTAAAAATTTTCCTTTTTGAAATTGAAATGTATTTTTACCAGTTTGCAACTCCGATTCACGTCTTGGACTGACTCATATACAGAGAAAATGGGGTGCTGTTCTGGTCGCTGTATGCTGATCTTCCTCTGTACTCTCCAGTTGGTGAGATAATTTTCCTCTCATGATGCTCCCACGTTCAAAACAAAAACAAAACAAAAAAAACACCTGCAAAGCCATGTTACCATTATCTTATTTTTCAGGCATAACTTTGGTATTATGCTGTTGAGAAACGATTTCATGTGCACACAGTATTTCTTTAGATTATTTTCCTTTTGTTGATAGTCTACTCAATTATTATCTTTCTATGGAAAAATAAATACTATTTAGTTACTGGCCAGTAATTGTTTATTCTCGTTATTAATACTGCTTTACCACATTATTTCATTGTTAAATGACCAATGTTTTGTTTAATCCTTTTCAGTTCTCTGACCACTCCTACTTAGGTCAACTCTAAAACGTTTTTTTTTTAATTCAGTTGAGGTTCAATAGAGAAACAGACAACCCCCACTCTAAAAGGTTGCTGCCACTTTGTCTCCTCTCTTTCTTCCCACCCTGCCCCCCCCCCCCCCCCCCCCCCCCCCCCATCTGACTGATTGGGAGGCAACCTCATAGGACAGGGCTCATAACCCTGGTCTGCCTCTGAAACATGCTTTGTCCCCCATGGCTCAGTAACCTTGACAACTTGGTTGAAAATCAGTACTATGCTTTGTGGGATAGACAGGAGGAAGATGGTTGTCTAACAGGTTGCAACTGCTTCAGATCATGAGTTGAGAGAAAAGAGGAAAAACAAAGCGGACTTCTTCATACATTGATGCATGCATACTAATTTGTTACCCATTTGATATAATTTACTCTCTCCTCCTCTCCTGTTGACTTTTTCAGATAACTGCTCTGGAGAGGCAGGTGTTTGACTTCCTCGGGTACCAGTGGTTGCCCATCATGATCAACTTCCTGCAGATAATCATGGTTATCTTAGGTCTCTTTGGTACTATCCAGTACAGACCACGCTATGTTGTCCTGGTGAGTGGCGTTGTCATGTCAGACTCAACAAGATTACTATATTTCTCCATCACTGATGTAAATATCAACATTTGTTCGCTCTTTGTTACAAATTATTTGATGAACTTGATAAGTCAGCCTTCACATAACTTCTCGTCTGATGTCCTCACCTCCTCAGTACCTGCTCTGGACATTGTTTTGGGTGGCTTGGAATGTCTTTGTCAGTTGTCTGTACCTGGACCTGGGAGGGCTTTCAAAGGTAATGGCCCTGTGTGTGTCTAATAATTAGAGACCTGCTTCTAACTGCTATGTGCTCTCCAATGTATGTTCCTGTAACTCCTCTTCACAAACTCACCATTCGATTGTCTTGCAACCACAAGAACACAGTAGAGATACCCCATGGCTCTGTTGGTTACTGGTCTTTACAATTCAATAATCATATTAATGTTGTAACCATTCTTGTGGATGAGCTGTTCTTCCAATAACACTTTGGACCTGTTCTGTATTTTGTTGTTTAAACTGCAATTTATTTCCTCCCCACAACCATAATTTTTTTTTTGAGAATAGAATAGTTGCAGTACCCTAAGAAAATATTGGTAAAGCAGCTATTGAATATATTCACTCCTTCTCTCTGTACCAAATAAAACACACTATTACTGCCTTTGACACAACGTATTGATAATGGTTGTGGTGTGTCATTTCAGGACAGTGATATTCTGTCTCTTGGGGTGTCCCCACATCACTCTTGGTGGAAAGGAAACGGGCCAAGTTGTGAGCGCAGAGACCTCCCTGCCACAGGGTGGCAGAGTCTGGAAAACCCGGAGCTCGTCACGGCTCTAGGTTGCTGGCTAGAATACCAATACATAGAGGTCCTCCACTGCATTGTACAGCTTCTCATATCTGTGAGTTCACTCACAAACACACACAATACAAATGTTACATGCACACTTTCCTACATTTGCTCAGATGACTCATTTCTGGTCATTGCAACCCAATGTGTTGTATATAATAATGTAAATTCTCATTCATTGAAATGAATTATTTTGCCTACTTCTGTTCTGTATTGCATCCGTGGATGGCAAATGTTTTAAATAGAGGCCAATGTGATTTGTAACTGGTATTTGTGTTTACAGCTCCTGGGATTTGTCTACGCTTGCTATGTAGTCAGCACTTTCACAGAAGAAGAAGACAGCTGTATGTATATTGTACAATATTCTGTCAACACATAAACACACAGTAACAGACAGACTCCCAGGACAGAGGGACCGGATCCAAGTGCAGGTTTTATTAGGCGTCGTCAGGCAAGCAGAGGTCACACAGATAAATCAGAGACAGGGAGGAGATCCGAAAGGGTTAGTCAGGTGACAAGCGCAGATCTGGCTGGGGAGGACTGCTTGACAAATGCAAGGGCAAGCTCAGGTTCCACGAGACAGGCAAGTTTGGGATCATAGCGTCCTGGTATAATCCAGGGAGAGCAGAGACAAGGTCGTGGGCAAAAACAAGGTCGGTATTACAAAGTATCAAGGTCAGAATTGCTCAGAATGGTCAACACGAGATTAACAAGACTTTGCTAGGTAGTGACTGGTAGTACTGGAGCCAGGGGAGTGGACTGATTACTCTAACAGTGTGCAGGTGTGAGAGAGGGATTGCCCTCTCAGTACTCCAGTGACTGTGTTCTGTGGCTGGGAGGCCTGATTGTCACACACATTAGCGCAGATAAAAATACATACTGTAGTATTCAGGCCCACCAATACAGTGCATGCCTCACTAAACCGTTTTATTTATTGCGCTGAGTTTAACATTTTTCCATTGAAAACTTTATTCATCCAAATTAATTTTGTTTTGTTATTCTTGCAGTTAATTTCATTGGTGAATTCCACCTTCCTTCAAAACCATCTCAGTTGATCTTTTAGTTTATAGACTGTAAGTAACATTGTATGCTCAGACACTATTTTATGAATATAATAATACATACAGGCCTATAAAATGGGCCTTGTGTGTGGCTGTGTATAAATATTATTTTATCTCACTCATTTTCCCCTTGTGTTTTTTGTTTGTTTAGACTACAAATAAAGATGGTGATTGCAAGGAACCAGCCAGGAGGGCAAAGAAGGAAGAAGCAGAATAAATACTGGTGCTTGGGATCTAATCTGATCCCAAAAATGTAAACAACGTTCTCTATATCAGCACTCTTACCACATGTTACCACAGCCGGACTGCACTATACTGTGTTGTACATCATTGAGTTGCACTCCTGAAAAAAAACAGTTCTCCTCACATAACTTACTTTTGACATAACTTATATTGTAGGTACATGACACAGAAGTACTGGAATGGATTTGTGCAGAGATCATAGACTGAAATCTGTGCTTTTATTCAGCATCTGTGTGTGTGGTGTGTGTGTGTGTGTGTGTTTGTGTACTCACATGCAAAGGAGTAGTCAACTGTGGGCCTAGCCTATAACTACAACATTTTCTTGAATTGAAAATAGCAAACAGAGGCAAAAAAAAAACCATTCTTCTTACCTTGTGAACATTTCCTTCTCATTATTACCTTGTGACATTTCTAAATGTGTACTGTAGTTTGTTTTTGTGATTTGAGTTTGAGTAGTGAGTTTAAATCAAACTAATTAAGCTTCCCTGTCACCTAGTGTTGGTGATTTTAGTCCTCAAGCTGGTCTATTTTTGTTTGTTTTACTGCTTAGCTAAAAACAACATAACTTGTGAACAAATCATATAGTTCTGAAGAACATATCAATGCACTGTCCTTTCATGAAATGTTGGCAAGCTAATTGCAGCACATCTATTAATAAATAGCATAGTAGGAATCGCCAGGGTATGAGAAATAGAACATGCATTAGACCACAAAAGCAAGGCAAAAGGCCACGGTTTACCTTATTCCAAACACCCGCAAGAAAAAACGACCTCTAGCGGCCAATTGCGCTTAGTTTGCACTAACCTACTCAATGCAGAGTGCACTGATTGCCTTGGCATTGGGCATGAATAAATGCAGATAATGCAGAATATAAAATGGTTAAGACAGCCTCGTTGAATTAATTACAGTTTATAGTCAATACAGTTTGTGCAAGGCTTCCTTTATGGTACGTTATGAAATACCAATTTTCACCCAGCATTGGTTGCCGCGCTGGAGCGTCGTCGCGGAAGCATTAGCGAACAAATCTCACAACGCTGTCGAAGAAACAAGATTACCGCACCCATTGCATTGAACATGAGTGACTTCCGATGTTTTGCCGTCGACGTACCGCGCCTGGTTTGTTGCTGACGTCAATTTCCTACATCAAGACCCCGGATGAACCTGCCATTGGGGGAAGTGAACAGAGCCATCAAAGCACAATAACTGAAATTTTGCCCGTAAAGGGGAATATAACTGCTAGAAACCCTACTGTGCTAATGCCAACAGCGGACTGATTCTATAGTTTCACCAAGATACCACCAGATTGGATTTAAGCTGAGACAAGGGCACTTGCAGCATTGAGCAGTTGAACTCAAGTTGGTGCTGGCAAAAGGTGCTGGTTACTGTAACGTAGCAAGCAAGAGCTCGCAAGCTTAGCGAGGCCAGCTAGCTTGTGCTACAGAAGCTAGTCCTAGCTAGCTACAGGATCCGAAGAAAACGCAGTCTCTTTAGGGAACACGTCTAATCAAGGATCTACAACCAAATCCGGCGGCTTGCTTGATGAATTATGTCTGCCACAAGTATTGACCCTCAGGTAGGTCGGTCTTATTTTGTGAGAAGAATTCCATTCAGTAGTATCAAGCCAGGCCTGCCTTTTTCAGAGAAGGGGGGATGTGCTTCCAATCTATCCAAGCAGATAACTTCAGTGTGTTAGCTTACTAGCTAGCTAGCTAGTAGCTTTTTCTGGCAAGTTTGGTCGCCAAGTTAATGTATGATTTCGTTATTTTAAACGTAGCGAATTAGCTGATCGAAATTGACAACGCTAGGAACATGTTTGTTAGCTGTCTAGCTATCTAGGTAAGCTTTGTGTTTAAAATGACATGCATTAAGTTTCATTCCCCCTTTCACATGTCTATTTGGTCATGAAGACGTCTAAAGGACAAGATGCTAAAGGTAAGGAAAATTGCCTGCATGTTTAGCACTAGGTCTAAAGAATATAATGAACATTTACATGCCTATTTAGCGTTAACTGGTTAGCACTAGCTTATAAGGTCTGGATGGCCAAATCAATTGTTAGGCTACTTAATGGCATTCCTTATATGAGATTTTGTTGCAATGTAATAATATTTCTATTTCTCTAGTTCACGATTACTTGTATTGTGACACCTAAACATTTTTAAACAAGCTAGCATATAATTGAGCTGAATATGTACTAGTGCTTGTAACAAAAATGGACAGGACATTTATTATTATCATGTTATTTTGAGTGTATTGGTATGAAACAGATATGTTCATTTGATATGAATCTTGCTAAATAAACCTATTATCAAACAGTCTTTCCGGTTTCAGTCCAAAACGGCTCCCTCCACCAGAAAGAAACTGTCCATGACAATGACTTTGAGCCATATCTCACTGGCCAATCTAATCAGGTGAGGATTTTTTTGGTCTCCTTCAGTGTCCTTATCTTTCATGGATTTGTTTAAATACTGAGTTCACATTGTGTGCACCAACACCCTGTATTCTCTAATTTCCCTCTTTTTTTTTCTTCGGTAGAACAACAGCTATCAATCCATGACTGACCCCTACTTGTCCAGCTACTATGCTCCCTCGATTGGATTCCCTTACCCTCTCAGTGAGGCTCCATGGTCTACTGGTGGTGACCCTCCTATTCCTTACTTGACGCCCTATGCGCCACTCAGCAATGGAGACCATCACTTCATGCACGACACTGTATTTGGGCAGCCTGGGGGGCTTGGTAGCAGTATATATCCTCATAGGTTTAACTTTTTCCCTGAAAACCCAGCCTTCTCAGCCTGGGGTACTAGTGGGTCTCAAGGCCAGCAGACTCAGAGCTCTGCCTACGGGGGCAGCTATAGCTACCCACCCAGCTCTCTAGGAGGTACACTAGTTCCTGATGGCCAGACAGGATTCCACAGTGACACCCTGAGCAAGGCCCCAGGCATGAACAGTCTAGAGCAGGGGATGCTAGGGTTAAAGATTGGTGGGGATGTGACGGGAAGTGGCTCTGGCATGAAGGGGTTGGGCTCTGTGATTGGTGGTGGTGGAGGAAATGGGGCTGCAGCGGTTGCCACTGGTAATGGAGGGACTCCGATAGGTATGCCTCCTCCGAAGCCTACATCCTGGGCTGCGATTGCCAGCAAACCAGCCAAGCCGCAGCAACTGAAGGCCAAGACAAAACCTGGCATGCCTATGCCTGGGGGAGCCTTGCCACCACCACCCATCAAACACAACATGGACATTGGTACATGGGATAACAAAGGGCCTATAACCAAGGTGGCCCCCCCTCTGCCCCTTCACCACCAACATCAGCACCAGCAGCAGCTCCACTCACATGGTCATCCTCACCTCCCCCATGGACTCCCGCCTCCCCCTCAACAATCCATTCAGTCAGCTCAGTCTCTTGTGCAGCAGATGACCATGCAGGGCCCTCCCCCTCCTCAGTCCTACCAGAACCACACCTCAGCTCCACTGCCTCAGACCCGCTGGGTTGCCCCACGCAACCGAAACCCCGGCTATGGTGGGGGCAGCATGGACAGCAGTGGCTCTTCCAGTGGGGGAGGTGTGGGGAACGGAGGGGGAGGGGGTGTACCTCCAGGATCTGGTCCAGGTGTAGACTCCCACCCTGTGCTGGAGAAGCTGCGAGCTGCCCACAGCTACAACCCCAAGGAGTTTGAGTGGAACCTGAAAAATGGACGTGTGTTCATCATCAAAAGCTACTCTGAGGACGACATCCACCGCTCCATCAAGTACTCCATCTGGTGCAGCACAGAGCACGGCAACAAGCGCCTGGACGGAGCCTTCCGGACCATGAATGGCAAAGGCCCTGTCTACCTGCTGTACAGCGTCAACGGCAGCGGGCACTTCTGTGGCGTGGCGGAGATGCGCTCGCCCGTGGACTACGGCACCAGTGCTGGCGTTTGGGCACAGGACAAGTGGAAGGGCAAGTTTGATGTGGACTGGCTGTTTGTCAAGGATGTGCCTAATAGCCAGCTACGCCACATCCGCTTGGAGAACAATGACAACAAGCCGGTGACCAACTCGCGTGACACCCAGGAGGTCCCTCTGGAGAAGGCCAAGCAGGTGTTGAAGATTATTGCCAGCTACAAACACACCACCTCCATCTTTGATGACTTCTCCCACTATGAGAAGAGGCAAGAGGAGGAGGAGGAGGTGCGCAAGGTGGGTGAAGCGCTCAACCATGTTGAGGTCTTGTAGATTAAACCTAATAGACCTTGTTTTTTTGTTTTCATAATGAAGCAATGTAATGCTTGACTCACTAGGACAGTGTGTCTGACTTCTCACTCTTCTCGCTCATTCTTCCTGTTGACAGAACTTTGAACCAGCGCCTGTCCAGACCCGGTCTCGGCTGGATCAGGTAAAGAACAAGCGTTTTCTTCCCTGAACTGTAATGTAAAAAAAATTCACTAATGTACATTAGTATTGGAAATAATTTCACATACAAAAAGACAAGGGAAGTACAAGTATTAAGGATAAACATATAAAAGAGACCGGAGGTGCTGCAACTGGTTGCTATTTAGCACAGTGCCAGATTTAAATTTACGTTTACAGATTGCAAAAGAAATGTAAGGTTGTGTAGAATTAGATTTTTTTTATTTGAGAGCTCTTATTAGCCAGGTAGCTAATACTAACGATACTTACCAGAGCTCATGTGGATTCTCGAAAGTGCCTATTGGTCAGAAACATCTGCATCCTTGTGACACTCTAATCACGTGCAAAGCATGGTAAATCAAAATAACCTATAAACTAATACATGAGGTTTATTAGAAATATTTTTTGGAACATTAATTTGGCAGTTTTAGCTATGTGCTACTGGAATTATATTAAGCTACTGTGTTAATAATCAGTTTCATGTTAGATGTAGATTGTGATGTGTAGGTTACCACACATTGTCATTTGTCCACAAATTGATTATATAAGAGTTTTTATTGAATCCACAAAACCTATCAAGATGTGTATTCTTTATTTGCATACCAAAGGTCCATTTTGTGTTTTGATATAACTGGGGAGTTCAGCTTAGCTGAAGGAAAAATGTTTTACTTACACACTGTCCTCACATATGTGTGGAGGCCAGATATTTAGCTTGTTTCAAAAACTTTGTCTTGTTTTCTGTCCCACAGGAGCGCCAAAACAGGAGTAAACAGTAGAACACATTTATCCTTGGCTTAATCAACAGTTACACTAGGACGTTTGATTTAAAAGACAGAAGAATATGAAGATACAAACAAGCCCTTTTTTCTATTTAGTCCTGGTGATTCTCTGCCACCGTCAAGACTTGCGCTTTCAGCTCCAGATACCACCCACCTCTTGTGCAGGGATAACAAGCTGATTCCATGTATTACCTAGCCACCACCGCACTGTTTACGTCACATTTTTAATTTTCCGTTCTTTCCATCTTGTAATTTTCTCTCGTCAGACTGGGTTTGTCAAGTCCTCTCCTGCCCCTCTCTACTCTTCAAATTGAATCAGGGTTTGACTGCACCATGGAGGGAAACACATCTGCCACTTTATATCTCAGTACAATCAGGAACAGATGTGTCCTGCCCCTATTTATCCATTGGGGGGCGGTGTTGCCATTTTTCAGAGGTTTAACTGTGCCAACAGGGTTGGAGGATCCAAAAGGCAACGTCGGACTTGGAACTGTGCGATAATAAGACTTCAGTGGTTTATCTATTTTTCATTCAGATCCACAAAATCTATATTTTTGGCTGACTACTGCAGTTCAGAAACCTGCTTTTCTGGAGCCTTAATGTTTTATTTTATAGTTATTGATGACTTCTCAAAAGAACCGCTCTATAACTGACAGTGCTGGAAATATCAGGGATAGTAGGAAGTCACACAGACTCGAGACATTTCAAAGGAGGAAATGCAAAGGCCTCTGGGAAGGAAATAACTGGTGTGTCCTCCACTGCGGAACTCATGATTTGAATCAAAAATTGTACTACTTACGTCCCTCACACCCCTCCACTTTAGGTTCTTTTGATAAATGATGTTCATCATGAAGGGGTTTTGTATGTTACATCGGGAGATTAAAGTTTGTGTACGCAATCCAGTCTGAGAGAATTGTAGCACCCACCATTTTAAATTAATTGTTTTATAATTAGAATGATGTGATGTAACTGCTACATTTGAATGAATTGTTTGTTGCTTCTTTTCTTTGGTAATCACAGTGGTTATTTGTTTGATCACCATCATTCTGTCTTAATCCTTAGTAGGGGGGGTTACTTCTCAAATATGGTTTTGCTATAAATCTATCATGTCCTTCGTAATGCTGAGCTTTAACGTAGGAGTCTATAGTAATGGAGAAAGCCTAAAATGTATAACCTGAAATTAATGTAACTGATTTACTATCAAGAGTAAGAAAAAAAAATCAATAATGAAATATGGTTTCTGTGTGTTTTTTGTTGTTGCTAAATAGTTTGTGTGTCCTAAAATTAAGTCATTTATAAATGTATTGTGAAAGAATCGGGTATACTTGGAAGACAGATACATTTATTGGTGGTCGAACATTAAAATACAGAACACTAATTATAGAATGTGCTGTCTTGCCAACAGCCTGGTTGTGAGTAGTTGGTGGGGTGGGGGGGGGCGGGATGTGTCTCATTCTCACAAAACAACTAGATAGTATTTATCTTTTTAACTCCCTGCTGTCAGAATGGGGAAATGCTTACCCCTACACATCAAACTGGTAACATACAGACCTGTGTGCACTCATCCCCAGAATATTTTGAACGCGATGTCACCTTGTGTGTTGCAGAGCAGTGACACACATTGTCACCTTCTGGATGGTGTGAGTTGACAGAACATACGTAGATCTTATATGCTATGTTTTCATTTTGTTATTTTGAGTTGTATGCTGTGTGTGTGTGTGTAAAGCACTTTAGCCAAATATACCATGCCCCAAAAGGTCAGTGTTTCTAATGAATACCAGTCGGGGGGCGTCTATTGACAAGTGGTTCTTAGCAGGGTAGGGAGTCTGCAGCAGAACTGTTATGACTGACTTATTGTCCAACAGTGTAAGGTTTGACCAATCACATGATCATGTTGACGTAATATAAGCTTCTGCATTTGCCTGAGGTCTGTTCCAGATAGTATGACTGATACACTTTTCACCCATTCTGAAATATTCAAATTTTTGAAAAGCTGTATTTTACTTTTCAGTGGCCAGTGTAGCCGCTATTTAAGAACTGACAATGTTCTATTAAAGGGGACATTAGGACACATTTCAGCATGCCTAAACTGAATGTTGTTCTTTATTGTCTAGTCATCATATACCCCTGTGAGTCTTTTAGGGATACTTAGTCTGTTTATTATTCTAATACACACAACGTTTAAGTCAGTTTGGACTGGTTTTATAATCCCTCTCTCCCTGTCACCACTGAGGCCAGAGCAGTAGATGAAGGTGAGAAGGAAATGAAGCTGGAGGCTACTGAGATGCCTTTACGTTATCTTTGCGGAAAAAGCATGTAATGATTGTGTGGCCTAATAGTACAGGACTCACAACACATGCTGATAAATGTTGATATGTTGCGCAATAAAGGGCCATGAGTATTATGGTTATAATTATAGTAGAGTAGTACAGTGTTAATACAGGAAAGAGACAAATAAAGATTATTTAAAATGTATACACATATGAATTGCAAACAATTTAAATAGACCACTGCTGTTCTGTCAGTGGAAATTAATGGATCACCTTTCCCATTGAGAAGAATTCAAGCCTTAATAAACAGCCCATTAAGTAAACATGGTGTCTTGGTCTTTACTTTCAGTTTTCACTGTTATTTTGAGGACATCCTAAGACCAAAAGGTGTCTGTTTTGTTAATAAATAAAGCTTAGTTTTAGCAACAGTTTAACGCAGTCTTTAACGATTGTACTAACAGCAATTGTTGTAATAACACCAACCATTAAACATTTACAGAATAAAAAAGAGATCCGATGTGCTCTTTTTTGGTATCTGTTATAAATTTAACCAGCTGAAACGAAATGTCAGGTATACACACGAAATGATGAACAACCGACCGGCCAACGCTAAATGTTGGAGTTCGATATCCCCCCCAAAAAGTCCCCAAAACCTTTAAACGCGAAAGTAAATCGTTTATGCCAAACGTTTTACAGTTTTTTTTTCTTTCTATTTTTCATTAGTTCATTTTGGTAATACTGCGTTGCTATTAATGTTGAGTAAAACCTGAATAGGCTACAGGACCCGTCTAGAATCAATGTAACAAATCTGGAGCTGTCCGTGGTGCTGATTCGGCAGTTGACATTGGTATTGCTGACGAAGCGTGTTTTTTCGTCTCCAAAGAAAACTAATTAGTGAGTGCAGAAAAATACAATAAAACGTATACTAGTTCTGTTGACAATACATTGTATGTGACTGACTAGTGACTAGTATGTGTCTTAATTTGCCTTAAATTTTGCGTTTTATTTATCTGCCTTTCGTTCGTGCCTTGTCCAGTTCAAGTTTTCATAACATAAAAACACATATTAGACACAAACAAGGGCATAATGATCAGCACCAAACCTTTATTTGTTGTCACATCATGTAAACACAAATACGATTTTTTTGTTGTTTCTGTTGACAGACCTAACTTCATAATGTCGTTAACAGTTTCCCAAACGTACCCCAATGAAAGACTACTTACCTGTGAAGGGTTCATCATATTTCTCATAAACCCATGATGTAAGCTACTACAACTGCTCAGCAATACCCTAGACCTAAGTGAATATAATTCAATGTAGCGTCCAACAGTCAAGTCAAGTTTACGGCTTATGCCAGTGCAGAAGACAACTTAAGCTATTTGTTTCCGTCATTGCACCTGAAGACATGTAGGCCTACATCCTATCTTCCGGGATGCGTTTTCAAAATGACGCCTATAGGTGGCATTCAATAACCAGAAGAACCTTAATGACATGAACGTAAGGAAGAGCAGTATAGACAATAAGAAGACTAGGGAAGTTTTAACTGATCATGATCATCATTCAATTTGCAAATGAAGAAATGATATTGTATTGTAATTTTGTATCATTCTATCTTTAGATCTTTAGAGAAAGTAGCCTATTGGAAGCCTTCACACTGCTCTCCATGACCTGAAAAATTGGCGGTTAGATGTATCATCTAATGTGACCCTGTTACGTTCAGAGGAGATAGAAAAGGCCTTCATCAAATGCTGCATTGTTGTAGGGTGGCAGATATACATTTAACAGGCGTTTTGTTCAAATCTTCAGAAAATGTTAACCCAAAATGTTACATAACGTAGGCTACGTAGCCTAATTTTAATATAGGCTAGTCAGGGTTTACTGTAACTCAGACTGCTTCAGCGCTTGGTGATATTTCCATTACAGAACAATGTATGTATAGGCCTAAAATTTGCATTAGCCCGATGAAAATTATGCCTCGCATTAAAGTCGTTAAGCATAGGCCTACTAAACGTAAAATGTACGTCATGTACTTCTGAAGCTTTTGAGACCGAGTTGTGCCGACAGATTGTATGCCTACCAAAATAATGTCCTCTAATTTACGCATTGCGCTTCACACACACAACCACACACACACACACACACATACACACAAATACACACACTCCATAAGTTAAAGTGTTGAACAGTTTGTGTATGAACATTGAAAAGGTTTCGCCTGTAGTTAGGCTAGGGTAATGTGAAACAAGACGCAGAAGATTCCTCTCTTGGCATTCACCGCGTGCCTTAATTGTATGGACATTAAATCAAGGTCCGCTGTGAACACGCAGAGTGACAACCCTTCATGACATTGCGTTCTTCTTCCGTGGGTACAATAACCGATCACCTAAATCACACGAGCCTTGACGCCAAATATACATCCTTAATTGACAACCAAATGCATGCGCTATAAAAGAAGCAGCAAGAGAACCAGAATCTTAAGTAGGTGTAAGCCTTGGACTGCAGAGTGCTTCAATAATCCCCCCCCTTCCTCTTTTTCCTGGGACATATACGAACACACGCACAAACACACAAATGTACCGCTCACAGCCTGTCTCACGCACATATTAACTGTACACATATTAAGAGTACATTTCAGAATGACAATGTCAACAATCGAAGCCGACGATCAAACTCCACAAGAAAATTATGAAATAGAGAAGCTCGTGCATAAACAAAGACAGTTAAAGCCTATTATCGCTGTTTCGTTCTAGCATACGAATATCCACTAATTCAGAGAGTTGTCTGTCGTTCTTGCTATATTACTTTACAGTCATGCACCCTAACTTCAACAAAGCATTGGAATTTATCATGACATTATCTAATTCTCTTTACAGCTCTGCGCCCTGTCTTAGTCCATTTTACGCATCTGTCGATTTTGTTGCATTGCTCGAAATGACATTAGCGTTCTCTTTGTCCTTCTTTGAAGCATCATGTTCTTACTCAGGAACCAAAACACAGACAACAGCAAGATTCCTCTTAAAGTAAAACAAAAAGACGCAATGCAAGCGCAGTGACCCTATTTGGGTAAATGATGTACATCCGAATGAGAAGAGTACGCGCTCCGCGGTATGTGCAGTTCCCCACTTGTCCATATTCAACGCCCTCAGAGAAACTGCGCGATGGCTCTCCTTTCTGTTTCTGTTGACACTACAGTTTACGTTTTAGACTGTACGTATTCTTATTCTGGGGGAAACATTTCCAAAAGAGTAGTCACATGCATGTATGCTTATTCCCTGTAACAGGAATAGCAGATATACATTTTCGTTTCCTTATATCAAAAACGGCTTATTTTCTTCTGAACCCCAAATAGAAAAAGGAGAGCTCCGCATGCCATCGGTATCCCTTCTCTCCGCAGACTGGCGTTTCCAAATGCTTCATTCAAGGACTGGAACCCCTTCCCTTTCCTTGCGTGTCTTTTTAATCTGACCCATTTCGGCACAATCCAGCCCTGGATGCATGCGTCTCTCTCTCGGGCTCTGTGATCCACTGTCTCGCGGATTAGAGCGCCCCTCTTCCCATCCCAGACAATCGCAAGCCTCTGCTGATTGGGCTCAGCGCAAGAGGATTACATCGACACACAATGACGTCATGGCCTGGGCCCAAGTTCTCCCCCCATTAACCAAATCCTCATCAGCGAAATGTCCTTGAAACCGCGGGGCTGACATTCTGCAACGCGTCATGCGTTTAGCACATGCACGGGCCGCTTTCATAGAGACTGGTTACGCGTCCTCTAAGCATACAGTCTGTTCACGTATTGAACGGCAATCTAAATGTTGACAAAAGCTCACAATGTCTGTCGCCTAAAAGGCTTAATATCCTTGCATTTTATAGAATAATGTTTAACATGTATGCTAAGGTTAACATAGGTTATGAATACATGACTTTAAACTAAAAAGGCTCCTATAAAACGCTTGAAAGCGGTTGGGCCAATCTGCGATGCGCAGCCTGTTATGGAGGACAAAATGTTAGGCAGTCATTCACCCAGATATTTATGTTCAGGTAAATCATGTTTTAAGGCTCTTTTTGGGATGTGTTTGCATTTTGCAAGTCTACTGCAAATCAGTTCGTGTAATTTAAACTGAACTCAACCGTTAGGCTGTGTAGCTTACTCAGGCCTACATTACAAGTCTAACCCTTTTTTACGTATCTTTGCTTTTCGATTCAGTTTGCTCCTTTGCACTGATGAGTAATCTGTAGCCCAGTTAAAGGCTTACAGTTAAAGGCGTAGGTTACCGTTTGCATTTCCAGCTAATACTTTGGTGTGAGTTTTCAATATGAAGTCTCATGTTTGTAGTAAAATTGAATCAGCAATCAGTTGTTACATTAATTTTAAGTACTTTATGAATTGGTTACTAATCGCAAATGCATAAAAATCGCCTAGTAGCATACCTTACAAGAAAAAATTGTAATAAACCATATTCTTTTCAATCGTATGTTTTTATGACAAAACATCAATCCATCGGTTTATTATTATCTTACAGATAATCGGTTATTTACACCGAATTTACAGTGTAGCTTGTTGGCCTTGCCAAAGCAGGCTGTATTTCGTTTGAAAAGTCAAATGACTTACATTTACGTTAGGGGCCTAAGCATACTTCGTTCCTTGGGAGTAGTCTACATCATTGCTGTCCCGGAAGAAAACGACACATTTCCTAATGGTTTTTTTCCCCTGTCGCTCTCAACACCCAATGTTGACCGAACAAAGAGGTGGAGAAAGGAAACAGTAAGAGCTGTTAAAATATAAAAACGCTGCGGTATACCTTCAATTACGAGCCTATAGATTCGCAAATGTAATCTTTTCACATGCATTTTAGAATGATCTATTTTGTTGAAGCTAATGTTTTACAGCATCCTCATCCCAATGGAATCTACATATTAAACGAGCAATTTCACTTTCATTAATGTTAGTTATTTTGCAGGCCTATTTTGGTAGTTTACGTCCATCTCCTGTGGTCTTACCAGTTACTAAAGATCATTTTTTCCAGTTGATGCCAGAAAAACATTAAGTCAAATTTAACTAAAGACAGCAATAGGCAAATGTAACATAGGAAAATACCATATATCCTTAAAAGAAAATAGATGGATACTCCACGAAGCCATTTTTCTCAAAATCGCACTTTCCTTTTCTTACAACGATGGTTTTTGCGATGGTTTTCGTCAATGTTTCGTAGTTCCTCAAGATCTTCATTCGATTCTGTATCCTACTGTAGGTGATGTATAGCGCCAGTCACTGTACAGAAAACACGACATGCTGCTGGACATGAATGCTGTGAGAAAATGCACGCGGTCAGGGAAAGGGATAGATAAATGGAAAGAGCGGCTAAATGTGGCTGAAGTTTTCTCTCTTCTCTTTTCCCTTTCTGCCTAGATGAGCGGCCTCCACATCTTAAGCTGAATGAAGGGGGAGTTGTCCCGGTGCATTACAATGACATTCAGGCCTCCATTCATTCACCCACTGTCTAACGGTCTTTGGATAGCAAATGCACCCCCATCGGGGGGTCGCAGCCCCCTCATTACACCCCCAATCCCAACACGCAGCCCCCACAATAGACTCAACAAAAGAGAGAGGGGAGCCGGCCCCAGTTGTGCGCGCCCCGTACCCACAACTTTGGGGTAGGCTGGGAAAATATTCTTCTGTGTTTCAATTGCATGAAATTGTATGATGATATTTACATCACAATCTTAATGTAGTACGTAGCAGATAAGTTAATGTAGTATTGTACTCACGCATTTTCTATTTTGGGTTTCCATTTGGCAGGTGTAGCCTAACACAGTATAGGCTAACAGATAGCCTGCCTACAGAGGAGTTGAATCGAAGGGTTTTCATACTAACCAATGGACTCACTTCACAGGCAAGTTTCGACCTAAAGTTACAAATATTATAAACAATACAAATTCGATTGTATCCTAAAAAATTAATATTAGTCAGTTATATGGGACCCCGTCATCTCAGAGGCACGCATAAGGTTCCCCATACTAGTAAATATATATTTGATCTAGGCCTATATGTGTTCTGTAATCTAGATTATATTTTGATATGTATGAAACAAATACTTGAGGTAGTTGGATGTAACACCCATGCATCACATTGATGACGCCCAAACATGATGTGCATTCTAGTTCTATGGTTCGGCCTACCTTCCCACCATTCCGATTGTTGGAGAACGTTGAGGGTCCCGTAATGTAGTAATGTTCAGCCAAAATCTCAATGACATATAGGTCTATAACCGTACTGCAATTTATTTTTGTAGGCCTACGTAGGCATACTAAAAACATCACATAATTCCAATGCATTACAAAAAACACAACAACAACTGTAACAAAAATATAATATTTACAAATCCAACAAAATAAGATACCATAGGCTATGTATAGTTCTATGTCGGCTTTTCGAGTGGCAGAATGATCCACTGTTGTCTAAGAGGAAATCTAAGAAGAAAACGAAATGTCGACGCCAAGCTGATGTGGAGGTTGTTCGGAGTGGTACGACCACTTTCCCAGGAAAATCATACCGATTTCCGAAATGCTGTTGAAGGCCCGGATAGGCACAGCTGGGTATCTGCTTATAGACCTATTCAACCAAAAGAGGGAGAGGTCAACGCTACGGCCTGGTGGGCAAGACAGCGCGTAAAAGCTAGTTAGGCTATGCAGAGGCAGTTTATAGGGTCCTATAACTGATAAACAGCCTTACTGTCAAAGTCCAACATCATATTAGTACATCTGAAATACAAAAAAGGCTTAAATGTTTTTGGTGTACACCCAGCCATATAGCCTAGCCTATTTTATATGCAAATATTTATACTTTTATCAGCAATCATTTTTGCTTTAGTTTTTGGCCCGGTATCTAAATTATGCTACCAATCAGTTTGATCTACATAAATATAATTAGATGAACGCAGTATAAACATATAGGCAACAGCAACACTAACTTTTACAAGGCTCAAAGAAGCCATGTCTGTAACCTAACGTTGTGCTTGATAGAAAAAACGGAATTGGCCCGGTTTATACTAAAAGTGTTTTTTTTCTTAACCTGCACACTTCTGTGTACTTGTTTTGAGAGGGATATAAAGAGGTATAATTTTGCAAACATATCCGAAGTGTAAAACTAGAAGGACCCTCAAGTATTGTCCACGCAGAGAAAGAGAAACACCTTCACAAAAGAATCCATTGTTCCCGACCAACAATCCAAGGGGCCTAGTAAGCTGTCCTCCACGATCATGCGGCCGTCCGTTGATTTGAATGCAAGGGGCCGGGCCCACAGTCTCTCTCTCTCTGAGCAATAGTAATCGCGAGATAACAAACACAGTCAAGACGTGCACACTGGCTTTAGCTATATAATGTACAGACACACACACACGCGCGCGTGCACACACACACACACACACAAGCACACATACGTAGCAAGAAAGAACAAATACTGCACGCTTGCTTCGAACAAAATAGTTGTGTTTTTTAGTTAGGCTGATGTTGGTAAGGAAAAGGCTAAGTTTTTGAATACTGGATCATGTGTTATTGTGTCTTGGCATCCAACGCTTATAGAAGTTTTTATGTTCATTACAACTGCCATGGTGTCCACGTGGTGACAGGTAAGCACTTTGCACGACAAATAGGAGATGCAAAAACATGAAGACAAACAGGTTGTTGTTATAATGCAAATTAATGATATATTGAGTGAGTTCATAAAAATAAATAAATTATATTAAAAATGATCCAAATGCTTTAAGAGTTCAAACGGAACCGTATACATCTGCCAATGCCCAATATGAAGCTGATTTACTATCATGGGTAAAGAATAACACACAAACAAATTAATAATAATAACATGCATCAGGATCGGATATTAGACTAGTTATAATAAACAGCAAAAAACGGTTTGTAAACCAATCAATGATGGTCTCCAATGTGTTGAAAGTAATCACCCCTTCCCATCAGTAGGCTACTCAAGCAGAATTTTAGGGAACTAATAGGTGTGTAGGCCTACATTTTGTTCCTCAAATCTATAGCCCCTTTACTTCTGATATCGAATGCTACCACTCTCCTTCATTGTCATTGTCTGATGCTTACTTTTCCAAATCAATTTGTGCACTTAAAAATGCATTCTCAAGGCTGTAAAAAAAATGGAGTGGAATTCTCAGCTGAATAGGGCCACAGTGAAGCCATGCTATTTGGCATGTCGCACAGGTGTTTAGGTCTACTAGATAAAGGTTTATGTTATGACAGGCAAAAATGTCCCAGAGTGGTCTTATTACTTTTATTAGAGATGTGTGTGTTAGTATGGCAAACAAGCACCAGTGCAACAGTAGCTAACTTTGTTGTTAGTCATGGTATTTTTCATGATAAATTATTGAGATTGATATCAGAGCTGGGTTGTGATTTGATTGGCTGAAACTGTGTGTTTTGTGTTATTTCTGATTTGATTAAGATATTGTGTGGGTGTTTGTGTCTGTGCACGCTTGAGTGTGTGGATAGGTATTGTATTGTGCGTGCATGCATATGCATATTTCAGCTACAATACGTCTCTGAAATTGGAGTTCAGGTTCATATCTATTGACACAGAAGAAATAGAAAAGAGAACAGACTGCTGGGCAATTGTGAAAGAGCACAGGGCACCGTGAGTCATTGGATACACTAACTGCCTTCATAGATATTCATTGTTGTCAGTTATAAAACAAGTAAAATCTGAATGAGTCGAAACCCTCAGCAGGAAGTTAAATGACAGGGGTCGAACTGCAGCGGAGAGCTAGGGTGACATCAACACTGAGGTGAATTTTCACATAAAACCGGCATTTTAGCCATTCAGACAAAAACAAAATCTCACATTTAACCTACCTTCAGATCCCAGAAGTATTCATTTGAATGTGAATTGTATTTTTCTTCGCAAGTGCGGGACATGTGAAGCTATACAGCACTAAAAGACGTGTATGTCTTATGTCTTGCATGTATATACACATGTGACCTTACAGGGCTAATAGGAGTCTCATGCTGTGTCTGTGGGTACTGTGTGTTTATTTATTTAAGTGTGTAAATGTGTTTGTAAGAAAGAAAGAGATACGGAGAGCGTTAACGGCAACTGACTTCCACCTCCGTCAAAGTCAACGAAAACCAGAGAAGGCAGATTGACCTAGAGAAAGAGAGAGGTGTCCATGGATGTGTGTGTTTGTATTTTCTTGTGTTTAGGGTTAGTTCTAGTAAAGGTAAGAACTTACAAAGACATAGTTTGTATTCAATATTTACAAGCATTTTATATATTTTTTATTTTGGTTCATTCTAAGAATAAATGCTCTTGCTAAAATAACCTTGCTGAAATTCATGTTTGGTGGAAAGTACCATACATCTGTCAGAAAAGTCCTGAATGACAGATATACTGTATATGTCAACGTGGAAAAATGTGTTGCTGCTTGGTATCTTGAAAAATACAATTTGGAATCATATAACTGGATATTGTTTTTTATATTAATATTATACCATCTGATTGGACTAATTGTCCATTTAGGAAGCTAAAATAATTATATAATGTGACCCTGTGACCTCCACCATCCCCCACCCAGCTGCTGATTGGCTGTAGAGCCCCAGCTGGGAGGTTGAAGCAGCGGAGTTTTGCATACAGCTGTGATGAGGGTTAAGGTATGTTCCTCTGAAAGATAGAGAGAGTTAAGAAAGCAAAAATCGTTTTCTCTAACAAATAGTACTAGTTGGAGTAACAGTTTGGTATGCTTTTACGAAAGCAGTGTTTTAAAATAAATTAATTGTGGAGTGTTCTGTTGGAGAGAGGTTGGCTGGGAAGCTATAAGGTGCCATCTTCACACATCACTTTCTGTGGTGCTGGACATCAGAATACGAGACAATAAAGTAATGTAAAGAAAATAGGTTAAAGAGGGTCATCTTTTGA
The DNA here is from genome assembly GCF_021917145.1 of Hypomesus transpacificus. Classification (NCBI taxonomy): domain Eukaryota; kingdom Metazoa; phylum Chordata; class Actinopteri; order Osmeriformes; family Osmeridae; genus Hypomesus; species Hypomesus transpacificus. The sequence continues at coordinate 7,591,539 of NC_061077.1, forward strand.
ATGCGGTGAATCCAGACAGTGAGTATACAGTATGAACTCCATGTTTAAATGTAACCCTGAACTTGAGCAACAATTACGAATTGCTTATATGGAATTGTAACATTTAGCCCAAGCACCATGCCATGGACCATGCACTTTTCTCATTTTTAGTCTCATTTTTACAACAGTGCAACTCGCTGCGATTGAATTGGGCATTCATTTTCTATACAATTCCATACACATCAGCAATATGGACTAATCTGAGGTATTAGATTTTTCTTCTAATATGAATGATAATGGTGCCTTGACATGATGTAATATTTGTTACTGAAATGCCTTGCTTTTGCTACAGTAATCTTACTGTCCCTTTCTTTCATTAAACATAATAAACTGATTAATTGAATCTTGATTTTATGTCCCTGAATTGTAAACAGAAATACAGTGTGTGTAATTCTTTGGGTTGTTCTAACATGTTGCTCTATGTAATGTATCATCATAAAAATGAAGAAGAGGAACCATCCCAACTGTAGATGTGGAGTAGATCTGGACTCGGGTGTCTCTGGTAACATGGTGGTGACTGAGGTCAGTACTAAAACAAAGGCAGAGTCTGGTGTCCCCTTTGTGATCTAGTGTTCCCTCCATGAGTCTAGTTCGTCTGGGATTTGCTGGGCACCACTAGTCCATTGGTCCGTAAACTAGTCCAGGTCCTTGTGAGTCAGTAGTGTAGAGCTGAGAGTCTGGGAGAGCTGTTTAAGTCCTCCATAAGGAGATTAGAGGTGATTGGTTTTATTGACTGGGCCTTTGCTGCTGCTGCTGTAGCGGGCAGCTATCAGGCCTGCTCCATGTTCACAGAGCTGCCTCCTTTGTCTGCCGTCTCATTGTTCCTGCCAGGCCACGACTCAGCACACGCTGATATGAATTTGATATGACAATAAAGTGGCAATTATGTACATACAAGCAAGGCCCTGCTCCCTTTTAGCTCCACGCGGGGGAGGACAGAGGGCTGGGGTGAGAGAAAAGGGGACCAGAGATAACACAAATGATGACTGGATGTGTGTGTGTGTTTGGGGTGTTGGTGGGGAGTTGTGCTATTTTGCTGAAAATAGTCAGTTATTTTCATGATTTCTGCATTGTCAATAAAGCTTGTCTTCCAAATATGGCCCAATGATAAAGGCTTTACAGTAGTGTTATTCTGCACCCTCTCTCTGATCTCTTATCAGTGTCATTTCAGTTGAAAGATTATTTTATCATTACCCTGTAGATAAATATTATGATACCTGTCGTTACAGTAGTTGTAAATATAGTGCTGATTTACTCTAGATCTTGAATGTTAGTTGTTTTTTAGAATAATAGCTGGCATGGTTATTCTTTGGTACACAAACTTGTTTTTCACTAAATCTCTCCACTAACAGTCTCAAATAATGTGTTATTGTTATGTTATGGTTGTTGTCTTTGTGACTATATTTATTTAATCTACTAAATTAAAAGCATCTTGTTGTTGAAACTCATTGTCTCACAAATCTATTAAATTGCTTTTGTGTGTAAACTGTTCATTTTACTTTGATCTGCTTAATTCTATGTGTGTGTCTACATGTTTGCATGTGTATGTGACCATGTTAGTAGAGTATACTGGGTTAAATGTCAACATAGATGTCACGATAGCAGTCCGTTCCTTTTTTCTTACTCTAAATGCCACTCTTCCTCTTCTCCTCTCATCTGTCTACTTTGGTCTGTTCTTCTTTTTAAAAGAAGATGTTCAATTGTCTAAATTATACCCGGCTATTATATCCAATTAATGCCTCCTCATGGTGTTTTATTGTGCTATAAACTGCTATTGCTTGTGGTTCAGTAGACAAACACAATGTGTATGTGAGTGTGGGCTGCCACCAGGGCTGGCGAGGGCCCCACTGGGGAGGGACGGAGGGGGACTTGGCTACTGCCCACGGAGGCCCATGCAGTCCACTCTAAATCAGTTAGTTTTGGAGGAGATCCTAGTCCGCTCTTTAAGAGGCTCTATTATCAGCTTGTTAAAGCCTCGGCTGAGGGGGAAACGCTGCTAAACGCACTCTCTCCACATACACTCTCTCCACATACACTCTCTCCACATACACTCTCTCCACATACACTCTCTCCACATACACTCTCTCCACATACACTCTCTCCACATACACTCTCTCCACATACACTCTCTCCACATACACTCCCTCCACATACACTCCCTCCACATACACTCTCTCCACATACACTCTCTCCACATACACTCTCTCCACATACACTCCCTCCACATACACTCTCTCCACATACACTCCCTCCACATACACTCCCTCCACATACACTCCCTCCACATACACTCTCTCGTCCTTTCTTCCTTTTTTCTTGCCTCCCCTACTTCTCTCTCCCTCGCTTTCTCTCTGAGGATGGGTACAGGAACCACTAGGAGTTTTTGATTGTTCTGTTTTAGGGTTTTAGTGAGAGGGTTCCTTAGGGTGTGGATTAGGGTTTGATGATCAACAGGCAGACAGGCTACTGAGTTCTCACACAGTGCATTAAGTAGTGGGAGCATCATTAGACCAGACCTGCACTCATCTCATAGTCCTCTATCACCTAGGACCATACAGTATATAAATGTCCAACCATGGTCCAACCATTGTCCAACCATCTCCAACCAAGTCCACATTTCATGAGTCTTCTAATATGTTACTCATTTGAAGTAGAGAGGATTAATTTTTATCAGGTTTGTTTAATTTATGGGGAGGAAGGTTAATTGTTTTGGCACAGAATTGTTCTTTGTGTGTTTATTTGTTCCCCAAAGATGCAACAGCTCGAGTGGCACCATGGTAACAGTACCCGAGATGCAAGTTAATGTCCTTCCTCCGTCTTCACTTTCTGATCTGTCAACAAGCACAGGTTCCCGTCTGTCACCCTGGAAACCATGCCTCCCAGCTTTCTTTGTGTACAGGAAAGTAAGATGTGAAAGAGTGTTAGTCTTGCATGTCTGGTCACTGTTTCTGGAAAGAGAGAAGGACCTAGTCTGAGGAACAATTGGATCTCTCTTTGCAGTACATTACAGTCAGTCACATCATAATAGAGACTCTGGGAATCTCTAAACAATCCCTTTCCCTGAACATGGTCTGCATGGCCTGTATCTGGATTTGCAGCCCAACAGGAATGTGCTTCAGCACTGACAAATCAGCACTGTACTATCTGGGGGACTTCTAAGACTGTTCAGTGAGGTCACAATATCAGGTCAGTCAGTACTGTCTCTGGCCCCTGAGGCTAGTGCCCGTCTGTGTGTGTGAGGAAGGTAAGGACGTGTAGAGGTACTGTGGGGGGGGGGAATGAGCTGGACCAGCCGCTGCCTTGATTGGCTGGAGGGAGTGAGGCCTGTGCTCATCTTGCTCCCCTCTGTGCTCGTTCAGGCGAGAAGCCCCAGGAGAGGGACTGGATCGGCCTTAGAGGACGTGCTAGCGTGTGTGTGTGTCCTGGGTGTCTGTGTCCTGAAAGGGTGTGTGTTTAGACCATATCAGGCTATGCCTCGGTGAGGGACTGTGTGTGTGTGTGTGCTGTGTCTATTGTGAACATCACACACACCCACCGACAACACATACACACAAAGATACACAAACAATGTGAATGTCATACTGCTGCGTAGGACACCCATACTTCAATGTCTCCCTTCAATGTGTCATTTTTGGGCTAGTTACTAGGTGTGTGTTTGTGTGTGTGTGGAGTGGGGGCATGTGCAGAAACCCATTTGAGATATCTAATCAAACTGATAAACCAATAGCAGATAGACCCAGCAAACATCAAGTTGGGTCAGTTTGTGGCAGAATTGGAAACAGGCAGTGTGAAAGTGAGAAAGGCAGTTTCTTCTGGATACTCATATGTCCCCTATTCTGCTTGCATTAAGCTAGTTATAAATGGGATACTAACCATGTACATGCTTCACTGTGAGTGTGTGTGTGAGTGTGAGAATGTTGTAGACACACTTGTGTCATCTGATTGGAGCGAACAGTCATTTGGGAAGGGTACGCTAATTAGCCAGCAAGGCCTTGAACCAATTTCCTCAAAGAGACAGAAAAAGCGTAGAGGCTTGTTTGAGATATAGTATCAAGCTCTGATTGGAGGTATGGTTACGAGAGAACATAGTTTAATTCCATCAGGGGTCGGATAGACACAAAGGTAGGGATGATGTCAGGTGTTTTCTTTTCGTTTGTCTCCCTCCATTCCTTGGTCTCTCACCTTCCCAGTGTTATTTTTATCCACCTAAAATATGTTTGTGTCAACCCCTCGTTCCTCCTCCTCTGTTCACCCTCACACTGCTTCCATCCTCTGACATTCCCCACCGTGACTTCTTTTGTGCTTAGTGTCTTCCTGACCTTCTTTCTCTCTTCCTTCTCGTCTTCCCATCTTCCATCTCCTCTAATTATTCAAACATCTTTTCCTCTCTCATCTCCTATCCTGCATGCCTCAGCAGCCTCTCCTTCCTGTCTGTCTGTGTTGGCATGAGCTTCTCTGGCTCTGCCCCCGCCTGCCCGCACTTTATGCTGATTGGACCAGCTGTTCCACTTAAATTCACCATGGCAACCACAACCCGTTGCCTAGTAACCCTGCTCTTCTCCCTGAGTCCCAGCCAATGCTCTCCACAGGCAGAAAGAGGAAGAAAGAAAGACAGATAGAAAATTCCCTTAGATTTTTTTCTGGTGTGTGTGTGCACAAAGTATGCCTTGAGGCCTCCTTTGCTGTGCGGTCAGAGTGATATTGTGTTGAGTGTTGAGTGTTTTGATAAGGCAGTAAAAAACAACCCATTTTAACGTGAAAGCTAGAGGGACTTTCTGTTGACTCTGGAAGATAGAGGGGAGGGGAAGATAGGGGGAAGGCCATTTGCTGAAAGTATGTGTGCATTTTTTGTGTGTCTCTCTCTCTCTCTCTCTCTCTCTCTCTCTCTCTCTCTCTCTCTCTCTCTCTCTCTCTGTCTCTCTCTCTCTTTCTCTCTGTCTTTCTCTCTTTCTTTCTCTCTCTCGCTATCTCTCTTTCACTTTCAGTCTCCATCTCTTTCTAGTCACCTCTCTCTCTGTCTCTTTCTCTCTCTCTGTCCTCTCATGCATGGTGAGAACTGAAGTACATACAACCTCATGCTAAAGAATTCATGACTCTACTGCTCTCTAAGGCCCCACTGTCAGAGCAGCCTCATGGCTTGAGAATACTAATCAGAGGCACTCCACCCACCCACCCACTCACCCACACACACCCATAAAGAAACACACTCACCCACACACACACACACACACACACACACACACACACACACACACACACACACACACACACACACACACACATGCACAACACACATAACACACACATACACACACCTCAGGGTAAAGGAGCCCCTTTTGAACCAGGGCAGATTAACTGCTTGCTAATTGTCTTTTCCCTAGTCCTAAAGCCTGGTGCCTGGACCAGTAGCCAGGGGTAATCCCCACAGCTCATCCCCCCAGATGAGCTCTTTACCTGGGGAGAGCAGCAGGAAGTTCCCCATGACCTCTGGTAAGAGGATCTGATGTCCCTGTGCCAACTCCTCCAAACATAATAATAATTTTAAATGACTGTAATTTGATCATATGGAAAATAGCCAAATAATGTGTGTCGAATCATAGCTATAGTTTTCAAGAGTGTATTCACCAAAAATCCAACCACATATGCAATCTGATTGAATATCAGGTTTGTAGCTCTTTTCAAAGTAGACACATTCCAATATTTGAACTTCAGCACAACAGTTTTTTTTAAGCACTTAATTGTTGATACCAGTCAATTATCTTTAGATGAATTTGATTTACTGGACCTGAAAGTCATGTAGATGTGGGGGTGTGGAGGATACTGTCATGGGGGGCCAGCTCTCAGACTCACTCCTTCATTGTCTGGTGGCCCTGGACACCCTGCTGGGACAAAAATGGGGGGTTTAGAAATCCCCCCAAAATGTATGTTAAGTACACACACACACACACACTTATACACTCCTTGGTAGATTCACTTGATCAATTATTTACACAGCCAGTTTGTTCAAGTGAAAAAGCTCTTCTTTTCTCCACAACACACATTTCTGGCAGATGTAAAGTCCCGTGCTCTCGGGCCAGAAGGCAGGCTGTGGTGAAGTGATGGGTCATGGATGAAAGAGTTCCACCTCTAAAAACATTTATTATAGACTACAAAATATGACACAACTTGAAGGGCACTTCAATATAACAGTCCAAATGAATCTGTCAGTTTAGCTCTCTTTCCTTATCGACAGTGTTCTCCCATCTTTCCTCTCTCTATCATGTCAACTGCAACTTTTATTTACTCTTTCTCCATCTCTCTCACTTTGCAAGTTCACAAGGCGTTGTGGTGATTCCACACAATGGCCGCCCTCCCCTCTTCCCACTGCTCGGTTCCTCTCCTCAGATGTGTTAGCTTGTGGTCCTCAGCTGTGGGGGGTTCTGTCCATGAATGATGATGGGGTTTGATCATTTCATACTCCTCTCGGTCTGGGCCACTAGGGACCTATTGCATAAATCACAGCCCAACAGACATGACTCTCTCTCCTCTTCTTACTGGACCTACATGCTGCCTGCTGCATGCATAAACAGGCACAATGTGCCTTTGTGATTCAGTGTGTTGTGTTGAATAAAATTGTTACTGTTTTTAAAAACAGCAAATGATTTAGACTCTAAAGTCCTAAGTCTCCAAGCTTTAAAACGGCATGATAAGCTATTAATGAAAGACATTTTGTTAGATTAAGCTTTACACTATGAGGTTAAGGTTTAGCTTCACTTTTGGTTAAGGACTCGTGTTAGACATTACTTTCGTGGTTAGGTTTAGATGTGATAAAGGTTAGGTTTACATTTAGTCCGTTTTTACAATTAGACATCGTATCCAGAGCGACTTACAGTAAGTACATTCTCCCCGAGGCAAGTAGGGTGAAGTGCCTTGCCCAAGGACACAACATAATGTGCAGCAGCCGGGAATCGAACTGACAACCTTCAGATTACTAGCTCGATGCTCTACCCGCTTAGCCACCTGACTCCCTGAGGTTTACAACACTTTTAAATATCAAGGGTTCTACTTTATTTTGAAGGAACCTCTGGTTAAAACACAGCACTGTCATTATTTAATAACGCACGTGTCTTCTGATTAAAAGCATTACACAACAGAACATCTACAAATGCAATATCAGAATGCCACATTGATACACATTGATGCCACATTGATACACATTGATGCCACATTGATATCCCCTACACATGGTTAAAATGGAGAACTGCTTAGACACATTGTCAGAGAATTGGAATTATGGAATTATGGAATTATGGAATCCAATGGAATTAACCTTGTTTTTTCAATAATGACCGCATTCAGGGCACTCACTCTTTCTCCTTCTCTCTCTTGCTGAAATTATGTGTAAAATTGTTGTTGTTCTTCTTCCTCCATTCGATCTTTCTCCCTCTATCGCTTTCTCTCTCTCTCTCTCTCTCTCTCTCTCTCTCTCTCTCTCTCTCTCTCTCTCTCTCTCTCTCTCTCTCTCTCTCTCTCTCTCTCTCTTTCTCTCTCTCACACACACACAATATAGTGTATGGTACATTGGTACAACGCCACTGAAAGGGAAGGACCTTGCCGTAAGTCATTTGTGCGAGTACGTACATGCATAGTCCATTAAAGAGCAGAAGGAAGGGGGAGAGAGGGACGCTCTTACAGTAATTGAAATGTGTTTTCTGAATGGCTGCCAGTTGATCCACTAGAGTCTGAGGCATCTGCGAGCCTCACGTGTCAAATGGGGGCCCCTACAACAATCTATCTGATTGGGAACCCCCAGATGTAAGTCAGAAAGAAGCCCAAGTCTGTTTGGTAGGGGGGGACAGAGGGGGGGGTCAATTCTTGACCCTCCTCAAGACTCACTTCAAGCCACCCCCACACCAAGGCTTCACTGGCTAGATGACAATCCAGGTTTGTTTTCTAATTTCTTGAGGTAACTAAAATCAGTGCAATTATTTGTTTCTTTCTTTGGTATATGCATTTTGCATCTCCATTATTGAATCATCTCAGTCATCTTGGTTCTTGTTGACTGTTTTACAGACTCCCCGGCATCACCATTCTCCTCTGAGGGGCTTCTGACACACTGCATCTATCCACAGCTAAGGACATTAGGACATGTTAAACAGCTGTGTATTCCTATTATCGTCTGGAGTGGACCCACTAAGGAATTACACATAGTAGGTGTGTGTATATGTGTGTCTTCTTCTGCAAGCAATATGTGTTCCCTAATAGTGGCAGTAACCACTGTAGGGGGGCTCTAGGATTACTCCCAGATTAACAAGGTTAACAAGGTTAATCTGACACACACTCTCTCATTGGCCCAGCCTGTTGTCTGACTAAGGAATGAAAGAGGGGTCAGAACCTCCAGACTGTTTTACTTCATGGACTCATTGAATGTACTTACATGTACGGAACGTTCACATTCGACAATCCTTTTGTTCGGTTCTGACTTTCTCTCTCTCTTTCTCTTTCTCATACACACTTACATACACTTGAGTCAAGCTACTGAATTATTTACACTACAAAAAGAGGATGCGTTTACGTAACACGGTGATACACAAAATCACAAGCAGAACAGTTGTGAGATTGGACTGTTGAGATGTTTACCGGCAGCTGGCATGAGATGCTTTCACATTTCTCCATCAATCCCTTAGTCTCTCTATCCTTTTTGATCCCCCTGTGACAGATAGATGACCTTCCCCATCTTTTCCTTTTTTCCTCCTCAGAGGGAGAGATGAAGGGAGATGGGATTTGGTGGATTTTGTGATGTTTAGAGGATTGGGGATGATTATTTGAGGACAGGGAAGAGGTGGTGGCTGAACAAAGGTCTTGCCATTGCTTTAAGAAAGCCTTAAGTAGTACTGTGATTGGCACAACACTTTATCTTTATTATAAAATTCTATAATGGAAAATCGACCCTTTCCCTCGAGCTAAGATGAACCTTATCTGGAGAAGTCTACAGAGTGAGGGTGTGTGTACGCCTGCCTGTGTAAGTGTGTGTAGAGGGTGTTAAAACAGATAACACTGCAGAGAAGGGTTTGAATTTAGAAATGGTCATGATAAATGCGAAACCAACTGCTTTTTGGGACATCTCTGCCTCTTTTGACATGGAATTGACCAAAGAACCCCAACCAAAGTGACATCGAGGTGTCTCTGGAAGGCCAATTTAGATGCAGCTGTCCTCTGAACTCATGTTATAGTTCTGAATGTGTGTGGCAGTAGTTCCTCCCTGTGTCCCAGCTGCATGTAGCAGCCCAGCCTGCGTGGCTGTGTGTGCTGTGGAACAATGCTCCAGTTAGCCAGGCTTTGTGGTGGAGGCTGTGGCAGGAAGGCAGGCGGTGGGTGGTTGTGATAAGGGGCCTGCATTTACCCACAGGCCAGGAGGACAATAGCTGTGCGGGGCCTTGTGGCAGCCTAGCCGCGCTGCCTCTCCTTTGTCTGGACCAACGTTCCCAGTGACAGATGGCCGGGACGCCGTGGAATATTTGTTACCTTTCCCAGTGACGTGCAATATGTCCTCTCCTACCCGACCGACCACAGAGAGACGGCAGCTGTCCTTCCCTCACACACACCTCACACACCCTCACACACACCCTCACACACACCCTCACACACCCTCACACACACCCTGACACACACCCTCACACACCCTCACACACACCATCACACACCCTCATCCCAGAGGGAAGGAGCAAAACACACACATCCAGGCATCTTGGAAGGCACACATTGAGAATATTGATAATCCTTTTATTTTTATCTGAACCATATATCTGTTAAAACAAATGGCCTGCTTGTCTAATACTAAAGTATCCTGCTGGCAACAATTAACATGAAACATTTTTAATGAACAACAAAACTCACTCCACTAAATCAAGTGACTATTCATCCTAAAAACAAACTCCACATCTTCAAGCCGTTATGCTCTTCTACAAAGCCACCTTTATCTTTTCATCCTTTTCTGCATTTCAGAGGAAAGTGTTTATTATGGTTTCATATCTTGCTCAAACCTTCCAGCCAAACTGTGCAGAATAATAATGTGGAATTACATAACCTACGTTTTTAAGGGCAGCCTCTCTTCTCCAATCTCCAGCCAAGTAGATCAACAGAATGAGCCATTTTGATGGACGCCTGATTTACTTGAGACCTCTTCAGACTAATTCATAAAGAGCAACGTACCTGAGTTAGACTGTTCACAGTGGAACAGCCTCCATACACTGTGTGTGCATGTCTCCCATCCCACTGCCTGGGATTTGTCACAGTGTGGGTCTAGCGAGGGCCTTTAGAGGCAGGGGGGGAGCTGATCTGAATTGTGTGTACTGTTATTGATTTATGGCCCAGCTAGAGGTTAATGACAGTGTCGCTCATTGCTGCTTGTTCTTCCTACAGTAACAGCATTCTAAAGACTCAGAGCCAAAACCCACAGGATTGCTTCCTCTCCCCCAGACTCTTATCTCTCCACCATCACCTCTGACACCTAACCTGGAATCTAGCCTTCATTAACCCACCATGTAAACCCTAACATTCTCTGAACAATCCAGGTGAGATGTAATGCTAGATTACTGTATCTATCTTGGTAAAATAGTCAGTAATAGAACATCCACACACACACACACACACTGATCAATGGGCCAGTGGATCCTGACAGGGCTCACCTGTGCGTGTCTCTGGAAGCAGGGTTGTCTGTCCTACGCTGCCCCAAAAGGCTGTATCATCAACCCAGGAGAGAGGGTGTCTGTCTGGGCATGGAGGCAGGCCTGTCACCCGCCCCACTGCTCCCACCTCTGGTCTCCCCCAGCCTCCCCCCGCTCCCCCTGCCTCCACCATCACTACCTGCCCAAGACAGACACAGACAGGAGGTTCATACAGAAAGGGTATGTGGTGTAGAAAGAGCTGGAGTTGAAAAGTCTCTCACACACAGTTATTATACCTGTGCAAGTATGTACTTGAGCATGCATGTAGGCACGCACACAAAAGCACAACTTTCTCTTTCCATTTCCCTATCCAATTAAGAAATAAACTTTTATAAAAAGTTCTACATTCAGAAATATGTATATATATATATATATATGTATATATATATATTTGTTGACTCAACTGATTTGAAAGATTTTCCACTCCTGTCGAATTCTTGCCACAGCAGCAGTGTGACGGGAGGCAGCTACAGTAGAGCCTAATGTCGGGGGAAGAAAATGTCCAAAGTATTTACAAAACAACCATGGTGTATGTCAGTCAAATCAGAGTTGTCTCGGTGTTTGAAGTCAGCAATTGATGGTTCCAACACGTCGGCAAAGAGAATTCAGTAGTACTGGGGTTCGTCAGCTGGGGATTGGATTTTCAACTTTTATTAAATGAAATATCTGTGTGGTTCTCTCCCAAGAAACACTCATAAATGTGAATCACTTTGACACATTTTCACAAGCATGAAAGGGTTCTCTCTTGCTCTCATTCTTACTCGTTCTTCGTTTTTCCCCGCCTTTTTGTTGTTTCAATCAAATTTTTCAATGAAGCCCGAAAGTTTGCTGAGATAACTTTTGATGCCCAATCTGTATGGGATTAGCAGAGAGACAGGCTCCAGAGGAGCTTCTCTCCTCTTCCCTCTCATGTTTTCTTTCCCCTCTCTGTTTCTGCTCTCTCTTGAAGAAACTGCTAAATGTCAAACCTCTTCTATCGTCATAAGGTCTCCTTTCCATGTCTCACTAGGAATCGTGTTCAATATGAGTGAATAAGTGTTCTGAAAGATCGAGTGTCTTATCATGTCATTACACATAGATCAGAACAGGATATGAATGGCTGATGATGTGATGTATTTACTCCTCGATTTTGTAAGGTGTGTAGACGCAACATGAGGAAGCGGGTGCTGATACCTCAGTGTAGCTCTGTGAGAAGACCAACACACACACACGCACACACACACACACGCACACACACACACACACACACACACACACACACACAGCCATCTGTCACACACTACAGCAGTACAGAGGCCACTTACAGTACTGCACATGGAATTGGGACAGTAAAAACCCCATTTCAGATTCAGCTATGATCCTGTGGAAGATGCCCTTTATGCAGGAATAGAAGTGGCTGAAGGCTGGACCTCTGGACTTTTTATTTGAGGACGAAGAGACAATAGCACCACATGTCTCCCTGTACAGCTTATTGTTGACACAATGATATTCAAAATGGTTTCTCATTATGTGCAGAAATACATATATAAACAAAAAGGATATTAGAATATTGCATCTAAGTCTCTTTATTGCCTTCTAATGATGAGAAACTGAAATGAGAAATGTTACTTTTAGGCAGGATTGCTTGAAACGTGGTACACACCTTCTGTCTGCATGCTCTCTGTGCAGCTGGGGAACAAACACCAAATGATGATTTAGAGAATATGTCCTTTTCTGCCTATACTCAATGAGTATAGCAGAAAACATTAGCATAATTCAATGTGCTCTATTTGCATAAATTATTTCACGGTATTGGTTTTCTGCAGCTTTTGATGGATGACTGCCGTGTCTGGTGTGGTTCATTGTCTGAGTGTGTGTTCATGTAGCAGGTTGTGTTTGGCCTCAAAAGGGGTTGGGGTTGAAGGGTGGAGGGTCGAGGTTAGGCAGGGGGGTTACGGTCTGCCATGACGTCTGTCTTTGTTGAATAATCAGCAGCCTTCTGCTGGGGTCAAGGTTGGTTAAGGTCAGGGGTCGACAACAACAGTCAAGGTGGTGCGTCTGCTACGTTTGCTGGGTCTGTTACATACACACACACACACACACAGACACACACACACACAAACTCACACACACTACCCCCAACAAGCCCTATCTGGCGGGCGCAGGCAGACCTAACAGCCAGGTGTCTACCCTGGATCTTAGACTCATGTTTAAACTGACACGCTTATATTTCTGATCTCCATACCAAATTCACACCCTCTGACCTTTACCCCGCCCCATCCACACACAGTCAACACACACACACACACATTCAAACCTTTAACCCAGTCCCCAACCAACACAGACACACACAAGCCCCCCTGTCACACACACACACATGCACCCCCAAAGCCCCACCCTCTCCTAATCTTCTCCACCATTCCATCTTGGTTTCCTTGGTTAGCCCCTTCATCTCACACTCACTCTCTGTCCTTCTTCCTTCATCCTTGTCCTTCCATTCTCCTCTCACGCGCCCCCTTCCTCTCTCCTCTCTCCTCTCTCCTCTTTTCTTCCTTTCTGCTTGGTTCAGTGATAAGAGGAACTGATGAGAGTAGAAAGAGGCTGCTAGACAACAATCTTCTCAGCACCTGCCCTTCCCCCTCCGCCCGTCCTCACATCCCTCCCCCTCCTCCCCAGCCCTGTGTACTGAGGGAGTTAGCTGGAGGGCTGGTTGGGGTGTGTGGGGGAAGCAGGGGGAGCCAGGGGTAGGGGGGGAGGGCGAGGATACGGAAGGGGGAGGGGGTGAATGAGGTCGTCTGAGTGTGCCGCACGTGCCGGGTGGCTGCTGCTGATTCACACAACCCCCCCTAAACACACAAGCTGGCACACTTACTCACACACACACACACAGACACACACACACACACGGACAAACACTAACATTTCATTATGTTGGTCTGCATCCATCTATCTATGAATATGTATACTATTACAATACTAATATGAATGCTCAAAATAATGCAGATCCACATACAGAAACACATACACACATACACACACACACACACACACGTATATACACACCAAACCAGGACCTGATTGGCTGTTTGGAACAGGCAGGGGGGAATTAAGGTCACATGATTGTTGCTACTGTAATCCTTCATTGCACCCAAGGACAGGTTGGTCTCCCTGCATGTTCACTCAGGAAGGCGGGAGGGAAAGGAGGAGTGTGACTCGGACTGAGGAGGAGAGAGGAGGCAGTGTGTGAGTGTGTCAGGGCTGGAGTAGCTAACAGAGTATCTCCCAGGCAGATCAGATGGGTTTTATCCTCAGGTGTCAGGACAGCTAGCCTCACCGCGCGCTATGACACTCTGCCATCAGCAGCTACTCAAAATGCTTACTGACAATGCACGGTTTTGTGTGTGTGTGTGTGTGTGTGTGGAGGAGAAAATGAGATAAAGGAAAATAATTGAGAATTGGGATGAAACTGTACCTCCTTATCCCTCCGCTCGGTCTCATATATCTCTCTCTCTTTCTTTCATTCCCCCCGCCACCTTACATTCCCACAGCACAACGGCCAGTTGCCATGGAAACTGGAGGATGGGGTGTATCTTTTTAGCAAAGTGTATGTACTGTATGACTGTGTGTGTGTGTACAAAGAGGCAGAGGTTGATTCAACCCACCCTTTAAATTTGGTTTGAAATCCCTTCTAACATTGTGAAGACGTGTGATTGCTTGTAAAAAAAACCTGCATTGAATGCAATAAATCTTGTGGGAGAGCAGTGTGGTGGGAGTCAGATGTACATGTGTCAAATCTTCCTCCCACATGAGGCAGGACCAGTCAATGATTAGTGGAAGACAATTGAGGCCATTCTGTTGTTTATCCGAGTATCTGGATGTGGCCACCGTTCAACAGCATTATCACTGTCACCTCCCTCCCTCCCTCACCCCCTTCCTCCTACCCCCCCTCCCTCCCCCAACCCCAAAACCTCTCACCCACCCCTCCCTCACCCACTCCCTCATCCCCTTCATACCCTTACAATCCTTTATCTGAGACAGCCATTTAACCTTCAATTGGTTAATGATTGTTTGCGTGTGTATGTGTGATTGTTTGTGCATGTGTGTGTGTGTGAGTGTTTGTATGCAAGCAATGTGTGTGTCAGTATGTGAATGTGTTTTAATTCCCCTGAATCAGCAGATTGCGGGTAAACAGAGGCAGGTCTAGTTGAAATTACCCTGTTAATTGATAGGAAACAAAAAAGGCCTAATTAGGTGCGATGAGGCAATGAGCCCAGTGGCACTGTGGACTTAATGATGCTACACAGACAGCACCAGGCCTGCTGCTAACACACATACCCACTCCTCTGAATAAAGAGACAGAGAACACGAAAGACTGAGAGAGAGAGAGAGAGAGAGAGAGAGAGAGAGAGAGAGAAAGAGAGAAAGAGAGAGAGAGAGAGAGAGAGAGAGAGAGAGAGAGAGAGAGAGAGAGAGAGAGAGAGAGAGAGAGAGAGAGAGAGAGAGAGAGAGAGAGAGAGAGAAGAGAGAGAGAGAGAGACACACAGACACAGAGTGAGTGTGTTTTTAGGGGTTGGAGTGGAAAATAATAAAAGCAAGACTTTTCAATGGTCACTCCAGTAAGTATGTTTTCCAGCTGCCAGGGTCTCTAGTCGTTTAACTAGAGTGTAATACACTGAGTCTAGCATAAATATCTTAAGCATTTATTTCTCTTCCTGTTTATGCTGCCATAGCAATATTGAATAGCTAAAACAAAGAGCAGGAGAGCAAGAGGAAGAGAGCGAAACAGGCAGAGAAAGAGATGAGTTTGTGCTTCGACAGTGAAACATGTTGCAAAATCCAATCGATATGGTATAGCAAGAGCAAACAGTGCTCCTAATAAAGCAGTATTTATAGAGCACATGGAAACCTTCCCTCAACAAACTTGGCAGGTAAATAAGAAATACGGTCAGTACAGTCTATTTGGCATCGAATACATGGGCATCGCATCTCTCTTGCCTTTGTTGGTTTGGTTTCAGATACAATCAAATGATATCATTATATTAACACTACCACCTGCTCAGGGTAGAATGCCCCCGCCCCCTTCTGTCCTTCCTTCTCTCTTCTCCGTTCAGCCCTGGTGCGGTTATTGCAGTTATATTTTTCCTCTTCCATCCCCAAGGTAATTTGGCTGGTGAAATTGCACCTTTTTTTCCCAGCTCCTTCCCTGTATGCTCCTCTTCGATTTCCTGTCCGGGTGGTTGCCATCACTCGCGCCTCGTCCTTGCTGCTCGACCTTGGCAGCAGACACCCCCACATAACTATCGTCATGGAGACAACCCCACAAATCTATCACTGTGGAAACACCCCTTTGCATAGATATGTATTGCAGACCCATAAGAATCACCAGCACACACACACACACACACACACTCACACACACACACAAATGCTGTAAAAGTTCAGTGAGTAATCGCTCCAGGGTATTCCTATATGTGATGTTCCTAGTTTGGTATTCTTGTGTTGGCAGTAAGAAACTCTAGAAGACTCAAGGTCAAGAAATCTGAATTCATGGATTTTTAATACAAGTTTTTCACAAAGAGCCAAAAAAAAACTCAACTTTATGACATAAATTACTCACATTGATGTCTGTGATTAAAGAAGAGAGAGATAAGGATGGAATGAAATGAAAGAGATGGGAGAAGAGAGTGAAGGAGATAGACAGATAAAAGGAGAAAGGACTTTTTAGGCAACTTGATCAATTTTTTGGAATGAAACATTCGCACATCTATTCTCTGAGATTGTCACTGAAAAAGAGCCAAAAGTCAAATGCTAATTTGTTATCATCATTGTCATCATGACACCACACATAATGACACCACCATTATCAGCACCACATATAATGATCACCCCCACCATCATTATCACCACCATCATTATCACCACCATCATTATCACCACCACCACCATCATCACCACCATCATTATCACCATCACCACCACCATCATTATCACCATCACCACCACCATCATTATCACCATCACCACCACCATTATCACCATCACCACCACCATCATTATCATCACCACCACCGTTATCACCATCACCACCACCATCATTATCACCACCACCATCATTATCACCATCACCACCACCATTATCACCACCACCATCATCACCACCATTATCATCACCACCACCATTATCACCATCACCACCACCATCATTATCACCACTATCAGTGTCACCATTATGCTGCTGATACTTATTCTGCTACATTAAACAGTATCCTGTGGTACATAATACTATACAATACCTTGCAGTACTTTACATGGTATTGAACAGGATTGTACTATCATATTAGTTTTATACTATTTAATATATCATACTGTGCAAAACTAGACAGTGCTATGCATGGTTTTATACAGTTTAATTTATAGACACAGAACATGCGTGTGATGTGTGTGATTTTTTGGTGGTGTATTATTCATCTTTTTGTATGTGTATGTCTATGCATGCATGTGATGATGTTTGTTCGTTTGACTGATTCCACTGACATTTCCATAAGACACATGACATCCATGTCTATCAGTCACACCCATCCAACCCAATCTACATCAGTGCACTGCATCGCAGTAGGGTCTACATATGTGTGTGTGCGAGGGAGACGAGTGAGTGTGCATGCTTGTGTGTGTGTTTGTGTAGATGTGTGTGTCATTTGCACACACATGCTTGTGTGTGTTTTTGTGTGTGTGTTACATGCCAAGTTGCCAAATATACTGCTAACACCCATCTGTTGCTTGATCTGTTGCTGTTTGCCATGGCACGTGCCTCTCTTTTATTTAAACCTAACCAACACTAAACCTAGAGAAAGAGGCAGGGAGGGAGGACAGGAACGAGGCTGGCTAGCAAAGAAATAACTCTCCTTCTCTCCCTCTCAAGAAAAACGAATGAAAAAACCCACAAAGCCATTGTGAGGTGCCAGTACCACTCATGCGTACACTTATGCAAATGTCCCACTTCGATGTCAACGGTTGCCGTGTTAACAGGGGGAGAAGTAGAGCGCGGGCCCTCGTCGCAGCAGAGACATCATTTGTTTAAGTCATTGGAACAAAAAGCAGGGGAGAGAGGCCTGTCATGATTGGTGAAATACTGTATGCTGGTGTTGGGCCGCTGCAGTGGAATAATGGTGGCAGCATTACTTCTGGCCAGGCTTGCTTGTGTGCGCCAGAGGCTGTATGGCCATTTCCTGCCTGCTCTCAGTGAATGTGTAGGATGTTTATTCATGAGAGCTGTGAGGAGCCTCTGGTGTTGCTCCAACATAGGCTGGATGCCACAGAGAGAGAGAAAATAGAGAGAGACAGAGAGAAAGTAGAGAGAACGAGAGATAGAGAGGGAGAGAGAGAGAGAGAGAGAGAGAGAGAGAGAGAGAGAGAGAGAGAGAGAGAGAGAGAGAGAGAGAGAGAGAGAGAGAGAGAAAGAGAGAGAGAGGGGGGGATGGGGCCAGGTGGAGAGAAGAGCCGGGAAAGAAAAAGAAAGACTTTCAATAGAGAGGCCACAGCGTCTATTCAGATCCGAAAACATACCATTCCGTATTTACCCTCTGTCCTTATACAGCGAAGTGTGTACAACACACCAGGCCATAGAGTTTGAGGTGGCCCATTCTCTTGCCCATAGTTCAATTAGGTGAAGAGAGGAGGAAATGGATGGTTAACACCTTACCAACCTGCGTTACAGTATTCTGAATAGAAACAAATTCCTTTGACATAACCAGAATTTGAAGGACCCTAACTCAAGGTTGATATTTTCGTAACTTTTGTCCATTTATCTGCATTGTCTTGACATTTTACTGCATGCCAACACAGCTTGAGGTATTTTTACTTACATTTACATGTATTCATTTAGCAGATGCTTTTATCCAAAGCGTCTTACAAGAGAGAGCATAGGTCAATGATCATAAACATTGAGATAGCCCCAAAAACAATGCGAGTAGCCAAAAGATGAAGCATACATTGTAAAAGGCAAATAAGTGCCAATGGGTAGAACCAGAAGAGAATGTAGTACATTTCAGTTAAACAACATGATCTTCGTAAGTGCTAGAGTGTACCTGGAGGATAGCAAGCAATAATAACATAATTCACAGCGAACACAAGCAGTTACAATAAATCAGTTACAACTAACCAACAAGTGCAGTAAGTCCCTCAATAAGTGTCATTGTGTTACTGGAGGAAATAAACCTTATCCAACATCTGATCCAACAAGTCCTTCTTACCGTAAGTACCTTTGTACTCCCGGAACAAGTGCATCTTTAGCCTTCTCTTGACGGTGGAGAGACAGTCAGTATCTCTGATGGAGGTGGGGAGATGATTCCACCACTGGGGGGCCAGACAGGAGAAGAGCTTGGGTTGAGAGCGGGCGCACTTGAGAGGTGGGATTACCAGACGGTTGTTCGAAGAAGACCGTAGGTGGCGGGTGGGGGTGTAATGCTGGACGAGAGACTGGATGTAGGCAGGTGCAGTCCCGTTCACCGGTCAGTACCAGGGCCTTGAATCTGATGCGGGCCGTGATGGGTTAGCCAATGGAGGGAGTAGGGTAACATGGGAGCATCTGGGTAGGTTGTAGATCAGGCGGGCTGCTGCGTTCTGAATCCTCTGGAGAGGGCGGGTTGTGCATGCTGGGAGACTGGCGGGAAGCGCGTTCTCGTGGTCCAACTTGGAGAGGACTTCAGTTTACTACTTAAGTGGCAAAGTTCTGCATACAGCGTACAAATGTGCTACTCTAATAGTCTCTTAAATTAGACAGCGTGACCCTGTGGTCATATAATGCACCTAACACGATGCATAGACATTGTATTTTGGACGGAAGATGACTTCAGAGAGCCTTTGGAAGAGATCCAGTCCCGTTGTCTGTGTGCTCCTGCAGCAGGTGTGCTACTGTGATGCCAGAGGTAAGATGAAACCGTTTTCCTCATAATGAACCAGAATGATCCAGCTGAAGATGATCAGAGACCAGCAGCACCACAGTGAGAGGAAAAGACACCAGGCTGACAATGTATGCTCACCATGGACTGATCATCTGTGGGATTGTTTCTTGATCCCCCCCCCCTCCTTCTCTCTCATTTAACACAGGCCTGATTAGAACTCAGAGAGAACAGCCACACAAAGACGATCAAAGAGACAGGGTAGTGTGTGTGTGTGTACTCTATGTGTTTGTGTGTGTGCCTGCCTGCCTGTCTGTGTTTGGTGTGTGTCTTAGCTTGAAGAGCTAAGTTTCCCCCTCTGCCCCCCCCCCCCCCCCCCCCCCCACCCCCATGTTTTAACAGCGAACTTACAGCAGCCTATGAGAAGCTCTGATTGGCAGGCGAGCTCAATTAGAAGCCTGTCTGGCGAACACATCAAGAGAGTCTTTCACAGAAGCCTGTCACTCACAGCCATGATGACATGCAGATCTCTCTCCCAACACTCCTTTTCCCTCATTCCTTCTCCTCCATCTCCTTCTTCCTGTTCCTCCTCACCCCCTTGCATTTCTTGCTCATTATCAGTGTGAGAAATCATGTTATCTCTGCGTGGACTGCAAACATCCCTGAACCCTGTCAGGAGACGTTTAGTTGTTTAGTTAAAGGGCTCGTTTTCCTCAGCCTGAACATGTCCTCGCAGTTCCGCTCCAACAGGACGCAGTGTTGAATACTTACATGCGTACACACGTATTAATTATTCATGTGTACACACACATTAAAATGCAAACACACATTGCCATACACCTGCATCAAATCTCCCACACCCTCCAAGCAACACTTCATTCCCTCTTATCTATTTCTATGGAGCATCAATCTGAGGCCAAACAAACAGCAACATGGTATGTGACAGCAAGGTAAACATGCCCTCGCGGGAAAGCATGAGCCAGTGCAGAGACAAGCAAAGCCTGTTCATGGCTTTGGCGTTGAAGCGAAGCAGGCTGGACATCTTCCATCACCAGGCGTTAAACTCCCCTGTGGAGGGCACGGCTCTCAGGGCACGGCTCTCAGGGCACGGCTCTCAGGGCACGGCTCTCAGGGCACGGCTCTCAGGGACGGCTCTCAGGGCACGGCTCTCAGGGCACGGCTCTCAGGGACGGCTCTCAGGGCACGGCTCTCAGGGCACGGCTCTCAGGGACGGCTCTCAGGGCACGGCTCTCAGGGAC
Organism: Hypomesus transpacificus; assembly: GCF_021917145.1. Taxonomy (NCBI): domain Eukaryota; kingdom Metazoa; phylum Chordata; class Actinopteri; order Osmeriformes; family Osmeridae; genus Hypomesus; species Hypomesus transpacificus. Next base: position 7,612,419 of record NC_061077.1, read on the forward strand.
GGCTCTCAGGGCACGGCTCTCAGGGCACGGCTCTCAGGGCACGGCTCTCAGGGACGGCTCTCAGGGCACGGCTCTCAGGGACGGCTCTCAGGGCACGGCTCTCAGGGACGGCTCTCAGGGCACGGCTCTCAGGGCACGGCTCTCAGGGCACGGCTCTCAGGGCACGGCTCTCAGGGACGGCTCTCAGGCCAGCCGTGGGTCGGGGGATGTGTGTGTTCTCCTGCTGCCTGGTCGTAGCTGCCTCCTCCAGGAGGCTGCCCGGGCCCAGTGGCACGGCTATCCAGCCAGATGTGAACCGCGCAGGGGTTAGGAACAGCCGGGGGAGCGCTGCTGAGATGGGCTGTTGTCTACACACCAGCCAGGCGGAAGCAACTGTATGTGCTGCTTATCAGCGCAGTGCTGTGAGCACGCAGTTGTTCCTTGCAATCCCACTTATTATTCTACAATGTGCCGTCTTGTTGTTCAGTGTCTTTGATGTGGGGAGGCTTTGTTTGTGTTGGTCTTCTTTGGTTGGGAGAACAAAAGTGAATGCTGACAACACACTGCCAAAATAGCCTGGGCATTCCGCTTGGGTGTGTGGAGTAATCTGGTAATAGCTTTCTGTTCAACAGAAAAGGTTGAAGGGAGGAGGATGTGTGTGCGTTTCAACAGGGCATGTCTATGTGTGTACGTGTAGTATAATATGACCATTTGTGTTGAATATGAGTTGGATTTGCATATGCGTCGTGTTTGTGTGTGTGGTGTGCATGTGTTTGTCTTTGTGTGCATGCGTGTGTTTGTATGCACATGCGCGTGTGAGAGGCAGAAGAGTATGCAAGCTAATTCAGATGAGAGGCTGCGTCGGTTATCGGTGTTGAACACGCGCCACTGTTGGTGCGCAGGCCTTTGTTTGCGGGTAGTGCTGTTTAGTAATGAGAGAGGCTCTGTCGCCTCCGCGTGAGCTGAGGAGGGAGAGGAGACAAGCGTGCAGCGGCCCCCCAGCCCCCCAGCTCCCCAGCCCCCTCCTCATCCCTGCCTTCTGTCTCCATACACCTCACTGTTATTGAGATGAGCTGGGTGCGCAGAGCAAAATGGATTATAACTCAATCATGAATCACATTATTACACATCGTCCTTGTATTTCCTAATCGTGTTTCCCTTGGAACAAATCTTCAGGAATAAAATTCTAACATCATGTTTGCTAGGAAACAGAATGTACTCTCTGTTTTGGGGTGTCACATTTCCAGAGAATGAATGTGGAGCGCTCTGTGTACCTGACCTCAAGCACATCCTTGGAGAAAGTAGCCATGCTTAGTGAGTGACTGATAAACAAACACAACTCTAATAAGAATCCCCAGGATCCACAAACACATCTTAGTCTCGTAGAACCGACTCCACCTCAGTAGGACGTGATGAGGCACTGAGCGTTTCCAGCAGCCTTTAAGGACCTCAGCCATATCATGGGCGCTGCCTGCTAGCGAGGGCTACCTGCCTGGAACCTCAGACAAAGGCTGTGTGGCTAGACAGGATTCATCACAGTAGGACTCTTCCTTCTGCATCTTTGTGCAACGAGATAAAGAATCCTAACTAACACCAACATACACACGCGTCTGCCTGATGAATAGGCTTATGAAGACCACATATCCTAATGGATTGATACTCCAGCACTGGGGGTCAGAGAGGCGGGGAGAGGGAGGGGGGATGGGTGGGTAGATGGATGGTGAGATGGAGGACAGAGGCGGGATAAGGAGGGAGGTTGGACCTGAGGTCACTGGGTGGGGGTGTTGAGAGAGCATCGAGGGAGAGGGGAGAAGAGGGAGGTGTGGAGAGCGGAGAACTTTACACCAAGCGTCTCTTGAGCCATTCAGGGCCGACCTTGCAATCAAAGAGAGTTAGAAAGCAATTAACTCGGACAATTATAGTGGGGAGAGAAGGCTGAATGGTTGGCTAAGTAAAGCAGTGTGTCATTGAATTGAGATTAATTGGTGAGGGGAGTATCTCAAGGTCTTTATTTGATTCCTCTAGAAGTTGTAGACTAAGAAGGTGTACTGTAGGGCCGGGAGCTTATAATGGCTATGGATGGAGTCTCCCTGATCCATCCAAGAGACAACGACACACCGGACCTGCATACTTTATCAAGTGACTCTGTTTTGTTATTATAAGTCACCTAGCTTTTCAGAGAAACTAACCGTTTGTTGTCCACAACAGATAGATATTGGCCCAATTTGAACCCATAACAGTGATCTTATGAGGATCCATAATGGTGAGTTTAGTTCCTGCTGAAGCTCATGATATGTAGTGAAAAACCGTCAAATCTCTGGCTGGGAGAAGAACACCACTAACCCTCTTGACTACAGCCAATCAGATTGTCTGTACTCTGTGAGGCTGTACTGTGACTGGACAGAATCTCCTTCCTAATGTGGTGCGATGTAAAGCCTAGATGCCAAAGCCTTCTTTAAGAAATCCCATAGAGGAGACTTTGGGGAAATAAGCCAATCTCACATAACAAGCTTTTCACGAGGACAGGGTAAATGCTAGCCGTTTAACATTTCAGATTTTCTTTTGGATTTTAGAGAAGAGGGGAGGCAGATGAAGAGAGGATGTTGTGTGATCAGATGGGGATATCAGCCTCTAAAGTGGAGTGGTAGATCTGTCAGCTTGTCTAAGATGAAGAGCAGAAAACATGTCAGTTAAAAGGTCAGCTAGTTCATGTTGTTTAGCATGAGAATCACAGGGGAGTCTCTGTTTACAATGTTTACACTGGGAATGATGAACATGCCCACTAATGAGTGCTTAAAATTACTAATTCCCTCTGTCTCTCTCTCTCTCTCTCTCTCTCTCTCTCTCTCTCTCTCTCTCTCTCAGAGAGACACACATATTTTTCACTGGGATTTTTCAATAATTCAACACATTACAAGATAGACAAAAATGATGTGGTTATGTTTTTTCTTTTGTTGAGAGACAGTCAGTCCAATTAAAATTAGAAGCAGGGTTTCCGATTCCCAGTTTCTCCAGATTAATTGGGGCCTGTTAAAATGGAGGCCGAGTGAAGAGTGTTTTCTCTCTGCCTAGTTATCAGTGAGGGCCAGCCATCCTCCCGTCTCACTCGGCCTCACACTCAGTCAACGAGAACAAACAGCCAAGAGAACCCTGTCACTCTCTCACACACACACACACAAACACATACACACCATTTTTTGTGACGTGATTAAAAATTAGGCCCATTTTTGTTCAGTATCATCTTCATCCCATCCTGCCAGAGGGTACAGTTTTCATGCCTCTATCTACTGGAGGTTCTTTGTATCTATTTTCCCTCCCTTTCCCTCACATTCCCCCTCAGCTATCAACCCTCGCACTCATGCTCTCTTTTAGATTCTCATTTGGACCCTCCCTTCATCTGTTTCTTCCTTTCCATCGCTCTTCTCTCCTCTTCTCTTCAGACCCACTGGTTCATCTCTTTGTTCCGGAGGGGGCTGTTCTGAAGGAATGATTCTAGATTGTGGTTTAGCATTGGTATGGATAACAAGCCAATTACAGCGGTGCGACGGGTATTAAGTTAGGGGAATTATTCATGAGTTGTATTCTGGGTGCTGTTTGATTAGACTGTGAAACTGAAGATCCACTTTTTGATAATTGTGGGTCCACTCTGCCTCTGCAATGCTCCTAAGATCTGGAATCAACCTCTAAACTTGCTGGAATTTGTGTTCCTCTTAAAATCCAAGCACAAGATTCATGAGAATCCACAGCAGCACTTAATAAGTTGCAGTAATGAAGCAAATGTGTTCCGCTTTGGCTGCATAGCACAAGGCGGCCACTGAAATGCCTCACCCTCTTGACATTGAGACATAGAGCCAATGATCTCTATTAGCCTAATTAAACCAATTAACCCAGTGTAACAATCCAACATGGCCTCGGCAGCAACTCCTCAACCTCAGCAGTGAGTGGGAGCCTGAAGGTACAGCACAGAGTTGTGGGTACGACGGATCCACTCCCAGATACACCAAAAGGACAAGCACTGTTTCATATCATTAGCATAAACAAATTAGGGCATCACTCCCTCGTTAAGCCAAATATGTCTCGTTAGTGCCACAGCTGAACAAACCTCCTGATTAGGCCCCACTGTCTCCCTTTGAAGCCCGCAAAAGGAGAGTCTATTTTTTTATTAAGCTCATTTGCATTTTACAAATGAGACGCTAATTAATGAGACTCATTTGCTGGGGCTTTCCTGTTTGGCAGGAAGCTGCGAAACCATGTCTACCTGCACCGAGAGAAAGAAAGACAGAAAAAGGGCAAACAGGTCTGTTATGTTATCAAAGATTTTTTTTCCTAGTATTGTAATTGTCTTCAATCACAAGATCATCTATAGGTAGTATTAATATTTATGGCATACTATGTAGCTTTCCATAACAGGGTGACTAAATAACTTTGAGCAATCAGGATACATGCTCCTGATATGTAGAAATGTCTAGATATTGAGACATTTTGTTGTGTACGTTTGTGTAAATTCTCACACAATCCTCCTCCTGTATCTCACTGTTAGTTGTAGCTTTTTCCTTGTGTATGAATCCCTCTGGTAGCAGATATTGATTTGACTTGTTTTTCTTGGCTGATAGAGGCTTGGAGCCACCCGCAGGGGAGTCCAAGGTGTCTGGGAGGGGGGAGAAGGGAGGAGAGGGAGAAGGAAAGGGAAGATGGGGAAGCAGGCAAATAGTGGTGTGTCGGTCCAAGACCATACGGGTACAAGGAGGTGACAGGGCAAGCAGTGTCTGTAAGTATGTGTGTGTGTGTCAGTGTGTGTGTACTTTATGTGCTTGACAGAGAGAGAAAGAGTCTGAGGTGTGATATCATCAATTAAATAAGCCTCCCACACAGCATCTGGTGCTCCCTCCTTGTCCGTCTGTCTCGCCCTCTTTCTCCCTCTTTCTCTTTCTCTCTTTCTCGCTCGTGCTCCTCTCTTTCTTTTCCGCTTATTTGCTGTCACTTCATAGCTCCGTGTCTTTTTCTCTCTCGCTGTCTTTCCTGTGATTCTTCACTGTGCCCTTCATTCTCCATCTATTACATCTGTCCTGCCTCCCTCAACCTCTGAAGCACACGTCCCTCCTTTCTTCATCGCCTCCATGCTTCAATCGAAAGTTTAAAACAACAACCCGAAGGACGAAAAGAGTCAACAATGGAACAGGAGGAGGAGGAGAGGAGTAGGAGGAGAAGCAGAAGGAGAGAGAGGGAGAAAAAGAACAAGTGAAAAAACAGGAGAGCGGAACTCTTGAGGGAACCCAGTGACCGCACGTTAACTGACAGATGTGCATATTCTCATTATGACACTAATTAATTCCCAACTCATTCTGTTAACTCTGCTAGTTTGGTTTGTGCTCACTGCATGATTCGATTAGACCCTTCACTATGCTAATGAGAGTACTGGCCATACTTCACTTTGCACTTAGTTTGGAGCACACTGTGTGTATGTGTGTTGATGGGGGTGAAGCCTACTGAACATGTACCTCTATCTATCTATCTATCTATCTATATCCAGCTATCTATATATCTATCTATCCACCCTCTCTCTCTCTCTCTCTCTCTCTCTCTTACTCTCTCTGTATGCTAGAGAACTCTATCTGATGGTGCAGATTTGTAAAACCAGATTGGTCCTCCAACAGTGGTATGGGAGATTTAAAGACATGAATGAACCTTTTATATTTGAATCCAATTATAGTTTGTTTGATGCTGTATAACTAGTAGGAAAAATGAATCTGCATATCAACAATTCAGTTTGATGTGAGATTCCAGGGAGGGAGAGACTGTGTGTGTGTGTGGGTGAGAGAGAGAGAGAGAGAGAGAGAGAGAGAGAGAGAGAGAGAGAGAGAGAGAGAGAGAGAGAGAGAGAGAGAGAGAGAGAGAGAGAGAGAGAGAGAGAGAGAGAGAGAGAGAGAGAGTATTGGGGGTTTAAGCATTGAAAATAAGAGTTAGATTTGAGGAGAACTTGAGGAAGAGAATATCTGAGGTATAGTGGTGTGGTGTGACCTAACATGATACTGGTTGGGGGAAGTTTCAAAGCCCATCTGTAACACGGGGTAACTCTCTTATGGCAAAACAGGCCTTGGAGGATTGAGAATTAATCATGCTTCATGCTTTGGTTACTAAATCTACTGAAATAAAAATTCTATCATTTCAGTTTGGCACATTCTTTTCTAATCTTTTTTGCTACAATATAAAAAATATATTTGCATCAATTGGTTGCTGACATGTTACTGTTATCAAATATGCCTTGTTTATTTGCTGAATTTAAACTGAACTGACCAACTGTTTTTGTGAAATACATCTGGACAGATTCTGCATGTAGATTGAAATGCTCAATGGAAGAGACAGAACATCTGTCTAATCACAGTCAGCTGACTATTACCAAAAAGAACAAACAACACTAATGATGATGATCAGTAGCAATGTTAGTGCAAAAACAACGTGTTTACGTTCATTTATTTGTGTGCATGTGTGTGTGTGTACATGTGTGTAAATATGATTCAACAATTTAAAACAGTATCTCTTTTTGGCGAGTACTCGTGTACATGTGTATGTCTAGTGCGTGTGCATGCTTGCGTGCGTGCCTGTGTGTGCGTGATTTTGAAATCTAGGTCAAAGCTTTGAATTCGGCAGTGAGCTGTGGAGCAGAAATCTGCATGACTCTGCCTGGTTACGGCAGGGCCCTCCGGTGAGGATTCACTCACGTACACAGACACACACACACACACACACACAAAGACACACGTTACCTTCTTTTGACAGTGATCATTAGAATGGGAGCAATTTCTCAACATTTAAGTTTGCTGAGAATTGCAGGAGTGTGTGAAAGAGTCTTTGTTGTAGAAACACTCTTGGTTAATGATACAGCTCTCCCATGCAACCATGGAGCCTCCCTCTCAGCACAACTCCATAACAAGGATACAGGCAGCCCAAACTGCACATACAGATGCCCTGACTGCCCTCGAATGCTTGTTCAAACTGTCTGATGTTATTATAAGTGCCAGGTTGACTCACACCTAAACATTACTAGCCTATTAGGATGCACAACCCAAACAAACCATAGCCTTTTGGCTTCAATGTGTGTGTGTGTGTGTGTGTGTATACTTGTGTGTGTGCGTGTGTAATTGTGCATGCGCATGTGTGTGTGGATGTGTACTTTCTGCATTTGTGTGACTCAAAGGACGGACAGCGATGGGTGACTTATATGCCTCGTGTGTTTGACTCACTCAAATCATGGGTTTACTTCACGCTTTACCATGTATTCTACATGGTGTGTATGGGGTATGAGTGGTATGTCTGTGTGTGTGTGTGTGTATGTGTGTGTGTGTGTTGTCCCTCTCCAGAGGAGCATGCTCTGATGGATGTTAATGTGGACTGACGCAAGGGTGTCCCCCAAGGGAGGGAACATGGCCAACGAGGGAGGAAGAGGAGGGGGATACACACTCCTCTAATCCGCTCCCTTCTTCGCAGAGCCAGAGAAAAGAAGAGGCACTGAACCGCCCAATGAATAAATAACAGCCTGAACCCCCCTCCAGCCTTCAGCTCTGCACAGGAGCACTTAAAAGCATTTTAACAAGAGAGTCACTTCATTAAATATGGACTTCCTGTCCACAAAAACCCTGGAAGGAAAACTCTCGGTGACTTTCCACTTTAAAGGAGAGATCGAGAGAAACCCAGAGAAAGTGAACAGGAGAGAACGATGGGATGAGGGACAAAAGAAGAGGAACAGAGGGAGAGAAGAGGACATTTTCGAGGGCTTGTGTGACGAGAGAAAGAATGCACATAAAGGGTGAAGAAGAAGAAAGCAGCAACATGCACGCACACAACGGCAGACAACATGCATCAGGTCACTGGGTTCTCCTGCTTGAGCCATGTCCTTATGTCCTCGGCTTGGTCTCGCTGACAGAGGTAGCTTGTACTGAGTGGTCTGCCTCCAAAGCCTTGACAGCAAACAACCATCTTCGGTGAGAAGTCAGCAACCATGGACACATTCTATGTACTCATATGAAAAATTAAGGGGTTTCAGTACAACTCACTTGCCAAGGGCTGAATTGGATTGGTCAGATATTCATGATATTACATGCAATACATAATAAATTGCTTATTCACAGTGCATCAGATAAAACTACATATTTATTGACATATTATTTAAAAGTTAAAGGGTATGCTATTACAGGAAATGCATTTGACATTTTTGCTCCAATGAGACAAGGAGAATACACGCTGGAAATCAGTGACCCTTCATCTCCATGGCGACGGGCTCACGATGATGGACAGACATCTTCAGTCAGCTTTAGTGACAGCTCATTCTTAGTGTGATTAGCACTCAGACTCTTAGTCTTCGCCATGTTTACCTGACCTTCACTCATGAGAGATAAGGAACACAGTTGAAGAGATGTAAAGCAGAAGAGTCACAAGATTCTACCTTGGTCACAGTTCAGTTGAATTACATGCTAGCTTTCCTGATTTTCTTTTCGTTTGTGAATCACCCAGCCGGCCTCAGAGATGGAGGGGGACTGCGGCACCTTTAAGGGGTGCGAATGGGACTCCAAAGTGGGTCAGAGTAAAAATATCTTCAACAATTATTCATGGGACCCCGCCCATCTTCACAACCCCCACCTTCTACAAAATCTGCATTGCACTGCAGTGAGGAGAGAGAAAGAAAAAGCAAGAGAGAGAAAGAAAGAAAGACAAAAAGAAAGAGAGAGACACAAAGAAAGAAAGAGAGAGACAGAGAGAAAGAGGGAAAAAGTGAGGATCGTGGGGAATGATGGGGAAGAAAAGTGTGTGTTTTGGACTAGAGAGAACATTTAGAGAGGTATAGACGCCCATGCTGACAAGGTACATGATGAAATGTGGGTGCAATCCATAAGGCTCTTCAGTCACCAGTTACACACTGACTGTTTTCCGTGTCCAGTGTTGACCACACACACACTGCGCCATGGCGATGACTTACCACTGCAGGTTTGGGGAAGCGCACACCAACTCAACGGACACCAACACACCAAGCATTATGAACTCAATAATTCTTCAAGCAAAACCAAATACCTTCTGATTGGATGATTTAACTAAATAGAAATCTCTGATTGGTAGGAAACAATTTTAATATTTGTGTCTTGAGTGAGTGGCCTTGAATATGCCATTTCCTGAATGCTTTGTTGGATGAGTGTTGCGATTGGCCAGTGAGGGAGTGTGAGGCTTGCGATTGGTGACTTGGGGAGGGAGACAGGACTGCAGCAGAAGGGTGTCATGGCTGCCAGGTCCCTGTAGGTCTCAACTGTAAATCCCCACATTAATCAGACTTGGCGGGAAGAGATCAAAGAAGCCTGCTCCTTCGTTACTCAGAGCAGCACTTTGAAGACAGAGATAGTGTGTTTGTGAGTGTGTGTGTGTGTGTGTGTGTGTGTGTGTGTGTGTGTGTGTGTGTGTGTGTGTGTGTGTGTGTGTGGGTGTGTGGGTGTGAGAATATGTGTGGGAGAGTGTGTGAGTGGGTGTGAGAGTGTGTCAGAAACTGCTTGGAAAGAAAGACTGGTCCTGTATAGCGTTTAGGAGACCTACAGTGTCCTTAGCCCTCTAGAAGACCCTCAGTAACCCAAGGCTGACAACAAAAAGGAATATAAAACCACATATTATATATGGCAGTGAGAATGTAGTCTCTATATTCAGATATGGGATCTGGTCACCCAACCAATATTTATGTGTGTGTGTGTTGGGGTGTGCGTATGTGCGTGTGTGTGTGTGTGTGTGTATGTGTGTGTAAGAGAGAGAAAGAGAGAAAGAGAGAGAGACATAAAGTCTGTAATGAGGGTTCTTCAGCGTTGAAAAGAGGAGTTATACTGCCTCCCTGAAACCCCACTCTGCCACTGCAGCCCCCTGACTCCCATGCTCAGTGCCAAATGGACTGACACCTTTACATGGTGCCTAGGCCTAGGTAACCATGGCAACAGAGAGCTGCAGCCCAGCCTGAATGTTATCTATTATTTGTTGTTCTGTTGACACATTGACTGCCTCTCACTCTCTGCCTGTCATTTACTTTCACATTGATAAAAAGAAGAAGAAGGTAAATATAATAATACTGAGAGTACTTCATGTACCAGCGATGATTTGACCTAGCACACACTTTAGACATTTGACAATGTCAAATGCAATCCATGTGGAATCAATAAAATTGTATGGTATTTATAGTGACACTGTCTTAAAGTCTGTCTATTTGTATGCATTCTAGAACCTTGAACTACAACATCAGTAGAAAATATATGTTTAAACATACAAACATTAACACTACCTGTATGAACAAACCTGGATACCTGTCTACACTGTAAACTGAGACGCCTTCCAAAAGACCTTTGGTTTCAGACCAGCTGTTCTTGCTTGAGAATCCTGCCACCTGCTGGTTATTGTTTTATTTGTACTGAGTATTAGAATTACATCTGGAGCTAACCATGTAAATACTACAACTGACACCTCTGATGCTTTAACTTTGCATGTCATAGTACAACTATGTTGTCCGGTGACTCCACCACCTGCATGGTCCAAAGATAAGGCAGAACAATGGTAAAGACCTGGTGGTTGAAACTGTATTTTGCTCAACATAAAAAGCTTTATTATGAAAGGACATTAATCGAGGACGAAGCTTTCTACTGGGAAAGCTTAAAATACACAATTTTCAAAATAACAATCTTTGGGGCAATTTACGGTAGCCTAATTGAAACTCAAAATGATGGTGTACGGTGGAGTGTTAACCACAAGATGGCAGTCTGGTCTTTCTGAATTTTGCAGAATATGCCGAAGACATTTTTATGTACTCAGCACTCAGGGGTAGGTCTTTAATGAACGACTACCATACAGACTGTGTCTTGTTTATTCATTTTTGACAGATGATAGGCTCATGATAGGCTGATGAAAGGCTGATAGCAACTTGACTGCTTGACAAATCGACTATCCACTGGCAGGCCTATACATAAAGCCGCGCAGCCACAAAACAGCAACCCAAAGGATTGGGGCACACAGCAAATGTGTGATGCAACCTATGCAGATGGTGGTGAAGTGGGTAGGCTGTAGATAGTAGATTTAATGAAATAATTAAATAGGCCTAATTTATGAGGTAAGAAATGGTGAAACCATTTATAAAAACTAGTTCAGGCTGAGTGTGTGCTCAATCTGGACTGTTAACCGCTGAGGATTTGGTACTGAAACTGCTCATGTGCGTGGTGAACCGCGCCTTGGGCCCCGGTTCTTTCGCTAAGCCCTGTTTCTGGGGTCCTTCCAGGCAACGCACTTATTATCACCCGTCTCTCTCTCTCTCTCCCTTTCTCTCCCTCTCTATCTCACATTGCGCTTTCTAGACACAGAGCTGCTTCTGGTGCTGAAGTGGTTAAATAATATCACTCTTTGCATGGCAAGTTTGCAGATTTTTATCAAAAGTTCTTCTACATGCCTTTAGAATGTTTGGCTTTTTTTGGTACTATAGCCTATATATCATTTTCTGTATAAATATATCAGAGCTGTTTGCACATGCTGTAGGCTACATAAAAACCATATACGTATTTGTCTATCTGAGAGGATCTCCTCCTGGGACAAATGAACGCTGGAGATGACGGTTACAGTAGACAGAAGAATCTTGCTATTTGAAGCCTATAAGATCTGAAAATTGACTAGGCTGGGATTTTAGTGTGAGACAGTAAGCCTACTTAGAATTTTTGTTTCAGACGAACATCTAAAAGTTGAGTCTTACCTATACGTCTATTCGTATACTACTGTATAAATATTAATTGACTGCTCTCACAAAAAGCTTATATAGTTTCACAAGAATGGCACAGACGCAAACCTTCAAGTCTTTATTCAGTAGTATGCTCAACAAAAATATGGACATTTGGCTTTTTGGTTGCAGTTACCATGATTGAAATTAGGGCCATGCCGGTGTACTAACCGAGTAATTAAAACGCCCCCCTGATTGGACAGAGAGATAATCCCGACGGGCCTCGCGCTCCTACTAACGCGCGAGTGGAAGGGAGCGCGAGTCACAATCTGCCCAGGGCGAGGGCAAGACGCATGCGAGGAAACGACAAGGAGACAAGCGTTCTAGTCTCGTCTACGCGTTTTCGCGTCGCTTAGCTCTACACAATTACAGAAGTGCTCTTAAACGTTAATACGCGGAGGGGAATCGTTTACAAGAGTACAGAGGGGGTACAAGTGGTCATCTCTGTTCAGACTCACGACTCTTATTTGAAAAAGAGCCACAGTGAGTTGAAGAAAGAGCGCTTTGAAAGTGAAAGTGCTTTGAAAAGCAGGACTCGAAGAACTTGTGAGTAGGCTACTTTTCTCCGCAAAGAGGGAAAGACAAACGGATAGATTCATACCTGCCTCAGATTCCCATCAAAGTGTTTCGTTGTTACGTAGAAATATGAATGCTGGGGAAGAGAACCTGCTGAAGTCTATCAGCAATGACACACTATTGGACCTAACTCAGCGCTATGGCCAGTCAGCCTTCGGGTTTGGTGCTGGCCATGGTCCTGGAGCTCCTGGTCGCTATCCCCTCACACCCGCCGCCGATTTCCTCTCGGGTCAGACCACCAAATCGAATGAAAGCGGCGGGGAGCAGACAAGTGAAGACGACGACAGTTTTGACACTCTAGAGTCCCGGAAGAGGGGCTCGGGGTTCGACGATGACAAGCACGGGGGTCCACTTGCCAAGAAACCCAAAGAGCAGCGGTCTTTGCGTCTTAGTATCAACGCTCGGGAGAGGAGAAGAATGCACGACCTCAACGACGCACTTGACGGCCTGCGCTCTGTTATCCCGTATGCTCACAGCCCATCGGTGAGAAAACTCTCCAAAATCGCCACTCTCCTCCTAGCCAAGAACTATATCCTCATGCAGGCTCAAGCCCTGGAGGAAATGAGGCGGCTGGTGGCGTATTTAAACCAGGGACAGACCATAACCTCGCCAATCCCCACTGCGCTGGCACCCTTTGGACAGGCGGCCGTTTACCCGTTCTCAGGCTCGACACTTGCCACCTGCGCCGAGAAGTGCACCACATACTCTGGAACACCTTCGAGTCTTTTCAAACACTGCAACGACAAGCCTTGATTTATTTTTTCTGTTTCTGAACTTTACCTTCTGCATCCATGTTGGCCTCTCACCCTCTCTATAGGCTACTTTTTAAAAACACCGAGAGGGCTTGGGGACCTTGTCCTATGCGTAATCCTAAACTATGTTTAAATAATTACTGCAATGTTTCATCCAGATTTAACAAATAGCTTATATGGAAAATAAAACCAGTGTTTACTAAAGCTTAGGCTAATTTATGACAAATCGCCGTTTAACCTGTTGTGTTTCTCTTCAACCCTAAAATAAACCATCTGTTGGGCTACTGTAACTGACACATTTGAATTATTGTCCAGACTCCTGTGATTAAGGTTTAGAATGGTAATCATTTCATTTTCTTGTTAACTATGCAACATGGTACAACAAAACAGAAACTAACTGAAGAGTTGACAAGGATGTGACAGCAATTAAAAGTTTGTTTGTTTTGCAGCATTGTCGACCCCCCCCCCCCCCCCCCCCCCCCCCCTTTCAAGATTCTTATTTTATCTTACAGATAAAATATGGGGAAAGACACGTATGACGTACTTTATATTTTTGCAAGTTAAGGATTTAGTTAAATTTTTATTTTTGGTTGTTGTTATTGCACAATTCACATGATTGTAGCCTATATTGTACTACTGTGGAAAAGGACTTGCTTTAAGTAGGCTACGTGTATCGGTTACATAATATCAGCCTGTATAAAGATGGAGCATTTGGTTGTGTTGCAACACGAATTTCATATTGTTTATATGTCTTTATAATTAAAACATATATCTATGCTTGGAGAAGACTTATTTTCTAATTAATTAGTCTATAACTGGACGCTGCTTCACAATAAAGAAAAGCAGACATAACAAAACCAATAGACAAAACCAATCTCATTACAACTGCCAACATATTTTCGCAGGCCTGCGGGACTGACATAAATATGCCTATTTTGTGTACCAAATTAAGGCCTAGGCCTATTTAATAAGATATTGACATTCTATATTTTGCAGATCAGATCACGTAAAAGTGACGTAGTTTTTAGTTGAATACATTATATACTGTTGCCCTATTTAGGAAGCAACCATTACAATTTTAAATAGGGTATTAGACAATTAGAAATTGATTAATAGGCCTACAACTGTAATACTAAAGCAGAAGGCATGTGTGCTTGTTTACATGGATAACAAAACCCCGAATATTCCTAAAGTTGTGGAAGAAATGACTTAAAATGAGTTCGAAACTTCTTGAGTGCTCCGCTCTATTTCCTCTTGTGATCAACCTTTGACATGAAGAGATAGGCCTACATCTATATCTATTAAACGAGCCTTGTCTGGCTGGTGGGGCCCGTTGGCGTTCGGTGGGGTCGTTGGCGCTGAGGGGAAGGGCGCAAAAGGCACCCCGGGCGCCTAGGACCTGTCTCCCGGTATTTGGGTGATTGCGAAGTCTCGTTGGACCCATACCAAGGCCAGTTATTAACACGATTTCAACTCCTGTCTCCTTCTTCTCTTTAATGCAACGAACGTTATAGTGGCAATTTTGATTCGAAAGACGGGCAATGGCATTCTAGGCACTATGGATAGACTACAGTTCTTGCCTGCCCACTTGAGAGAAACTACGAACGAGGTTTTCCGGTAGACTTAATACATATATTTTTTACAACTTTACAAATTGTTAATTGTTATTAGCCTACGCTTTTGCCAATATGACCGTCATCAGCTAGCTAATAGGCCTACGAGACCTAAATATAACTTAATGTGTTGTTTGCTCTGTAGCCCAACTGTCGAATAAGCTTCTTTTTGTACGCTGTTTTTCAGGGAGAGAACGTTATAGAAACAGATAGTAGCTAGGATATAGGGCCAAGTAGCCTAAAAGGCCTACTCATATACAGGTGATCGGTTGTTGTTCCATATGTCACCTGGGAATGGAAATGGTAATGTCTGACTATTCTGCTCCTCTGTCAAATTGTTTGTCATAAAATCAGTCTACATGGGGTTACCACGCAATCACTCTTTAACAGTTTAGCTGAATGTCATAACCGTAACAGGCCGCCACCCATGGCATCTCAAATTGGCTTTCTGATGACATATGACTCCTCAGCAGCCTCATGTGACAGTCGGAGGATTGGGGATTCGTTGTGACAAAGGCTGTCGCTGTTGAGAGGCCATGGGCCCTAAGTTCACTCACTTCCCGCTCGGACTAATTGGCTGAGATGAGACGGTTGTCTTTTTGCACGGGCTCGTGACTGGTCAGTTTCCCTATACGATTGTAAGGGCAGAAAAGTGTGCATTCATGTTAAGATATATTATCTTAATGGCCGTCAACAAGTAAGAGAAATTGTATCCTATTTCGCCGTAGGTTATTTGATTCACTGAGATCTTTTTTTTTCAGAAACATCACTGACCTTTAACTCAGAAATATATTCACTTAAACATGTTCCATTTATGAATGAAGTTTTTGGCTTATGTTCAGTCTTACGAAGACAATAATTTTGTCTGTTTATGTTATGGTCAAAACATTTACTGTTATTACTGTCTTTCCTTTATCCAGTTCATTCATTACATTTTATGAGGAATGTACTGTAAACAAATGTCTTAATATTTCAAAGGTCTGTAGCGCTTGTAAATATGCCTATACGGTATTCTGTATTGTACCTCACTGCAGGTTATTCAGTTATAAATCAAGTATTCTCGGCAGTTCACACTCACAGTCACACATTCTGAATCCATACCATAACACACGTAATATCCATAGCAATGGCATGCAGACTCACACACTACACTCGTAGAGAAAAGCAGCAGGCTCTGCTGTCTGTAAACATTTGTGGTTGTTCTCCGCAGCATCAGATAGGAGTGATTTCATTAGCAAGGCTTGGAGCTCTGAGGTATGTTTTTGTGCTTTTCTCCAACCCGATGGTGTAGTACTAAAACCATATGCCCTTAAGTGCCTACCTCTCCCTAATGCTTCTGACAGCCCTGTTTTCTTTAATTAAACTCTCATAGAGGGTGGCCTCCGTGGCTGATGCACATTGTGCTTCAGATTTGTATACATAGAGGACAAATACACACACACTCGCTTTCACAAACACACACTGGAGGCCTAGGCGTCCAAACACATAGTGCTGCCGGGGGTGGAGGCAGCAAATGTGGATGGGGTGGGGGGTAGTGGTGCTTCTGAAGAAGGTTCTGTGGAGTTTTTATTTTTTCAAATCTGCTCAGGGAGGCAAAATATGCCATCAGATGCCAAGTGACACTGCAGACTGGGTGTTAGGGCAGGTTGAAGAGGGGGAAGGGGTTGGATAAACAACAGGGCCAGACATCTTAATGTATGTGTGTGTGTGTGTGTGTGTGGGATTGTATCTATGCGTGTGCTCATTGTATGTGTGTGTGTCAGGGGGGCTGGTTGATGTGTTTCAGAGACGGAGAGAAGCGCTGATGCCTCTCTGTTATTGTGCCCGTGGTGCCACTGGAAAAGACCCCCCAGTGTTTCCTTCCTCTATGACATCACAGACTGTCGTCCCTCCCAGCCCCGCCTTGTCGGAAGCGATGAGGGGGTGAGTCAGTTGGTTCCGAGGAGCCATGTGATTTGGGGCGACGTTGCTGCATGTGCAGAGGGATGAGCTTGGATCCTCCAATTGTTAATCAGACAACAGACAGGGAACAGTGTGTGTGTGTGTGACTGTGTGTGTGTGATTGTGTGTGTGGCGTGTGTGAGCCTGTGTGAGTGAACGGGGTATGGGGGTTGTGTGCTCATATGGCCGCAAACCTTCCAAACATGGCAGCCAGGCAAAGCGTTTTTCCTATCGCCACAAGGCACCTGACACCAGGCGTGGTGAGCCAGACTCCCCGGGCCTGCTGGGAGGGAGGGGAGGACAGAGGCAACAGCCGTAGGAAACACTGGATGGAATCACGGGGGAGCAATCCCTCACAGTTTGGGGCAGTGTTGAAGATGATGCTGTGTGGAGGAGATTGAATTAGATCCTCTCTCAGAGGTGCCTGTGTTGGGCAACATGCCTTGTGTTGATGCCTGTGATGGATCAAACCAATGTTGAAAATACTGGTTGTACCAGTAATACAGATTGTTGTGCCTGGTAACCTTGGATAACCTCCTGTCCCTCCTACCACTTTTAATTGTACATCTAAATGTCTATCCTGTACTGTCCCTTCTCCCTCCCTCCATGTCCCTCCCTCCCTCTTGGCTTGTGGTCTTGACAGAGGATGTGAGCTGACAAACGGGGGCATCCGTTACCTTGGCACAGCCTAATCTCTGTAATGGTCCCTCAGATTCAGGACTGGTGGGGAACTTTGAGGGGAAAAAGAGAAAGGGGGCCAGAGACAGACACTACACACACACACACACACACAAACGCACACACACTGGGGCCTGCACCCCTTTGCCTGCCTGGTACCAGCTGAGGAGGGCTATAGTTTGTGGGGAGCAGGGGGAGCTCGTTATCCTCATTAATTAATGACAAAAGCCATGTAATTGGCCATCCATAATCCTCCATGCATAGAGCCAGTGACAGGCAGAGCCGCCAGATCCTCCACTCTAATACATAAACACATGCGAGGAGATGAAGATGCATTTCATTCTCTTCATTTGTGTGTGTGTGAATGTGTGTTTGTGTGTAGTGTATCTGTTGACATTAACCCACATTTCCAATCTTGTTGTTGTTTAATTCTCTGCAGTAACATTTGTCTCATCATTCCTTGAGTGTATTTGGTGACTACTTCATCAGACGTAACCTGTTTCCAAGGTGCTCCCAGGTGTAGGCAGTTCCAGGAGGTTCCCCTCTGGGTCGAGTCCTCCCAGCAGGTCCAGGAGGTTCCCCTCTGGGTCGAGTCCTCCCACCAGGTCCAGGAGGTTCCCCTCTGGGTCGAGTCCTCCCAGCAGGTCCAGGAGGTTCCCCTCTGGGTCGAGTCCTCCCACCTGGTCCAGGAGGTTCCCCTCTGGGTCGAGTCCTCCCAGCAGGTCCAGGAGGTTCCCCTCTGGGTCGAGTCCTCCCAGCAGGGTCAGGAGGTTCCCCTCTGGGTCGAGTCCTCCCAGCAGGGTCAGGAGGATGGTGGCGTCAGAGTCTACTGGGTCCTGCTAGTAAATGGGACCAGGGCTGCAATACTCTCTGAATGAAAGACAAGATTAATGGTGTTTCCTGTCGCAGATCGTCTCTTGCTCGTCTAATTAAAACCATTGGAACATGCACGTGGCCAAGGATCAGTGGCTTTTAATGAGGAGCTTGTAGGCTGATTTGGGTCTCATTTTCTGCTTAATAAGGCCGGTTTAAAAAGTAATTTTGGAAGGATGTGACTCCTTTAAACCTGCTCATTATCAATGATAGCGCTTCACTTAAGTACTTCAGGAAACGCTGTGTTTAATTAATATTGCGGCGTGCACGTGGATTAGCTGACAGGCTGGAATGGTAAAGCAAGCGAGCGAGAGAGGGGGTTGAAATTGATGAAGAACTTTCAAGGGCACTGATTTCATTAAGCAGCTTCATTACGACCCAAATAACTCTTCATGTCATTTCAATGCTCCAGTTGCTCCAGACTCACACACACACACAAGCACACACACACACGCATAGGCACACACACTCTCATATACTGAATGCATACACACACACACACACACAGACAGACAAACATTTACATTCAAGTTTTGTGCTGCACTGTTATTGTAAGGAAAAAGCATTAAGTAGATGTGAAACATGGATAAAATATCAGGAATCCAAGCAACTACAATTTAGATGTGTATGTTCCAAATGATGGGCCACATCACATTTTTCCATTCTCTTTCAACATTGTCCATTGTTTTGGCAGATACTTTCCTTTTGTTTTTCTTAGAACTGGATGATGAGGTCACAGAGAGCTTTGAGGCTCATCCTCTTTACAGTAAAAGCAGGCATGAAAGAATGCTTAGCCCTGGACTCCGCTGTTCAATATCTACAACTAAGGAAAGTGATGGACTTTAGGGGCTTTGTAAAGCTAAATCTCATGGATTCTCTTCTCGTCTTTAGGACCAATTAGCAGGAAGCAGGATGCTTAGGAAAGTAATTGTTAGTTGGGGGGACACGTCTTACAGTACCTGAAGAGTTAGCTAAATACTCTGTTTGCAAGTCAATAATCTGTCCAAATACCATTTAGATAAGTATTCACTGCTACTCCTGAAACTCATTCTTTCAAGTGTGCCCACGATGGAGAGGCTGTGAGGCTGAGCTGCTATTGTGTCCTCACATCTCCTCTCCGGTTGTCCCTTTTACTCTCTCCACACACCAAGTTTAAAGGCTTTGTTGGATGAGTTATAGGGTAGAGAGATGAAATAAATGCTTCCTAATCCTGAGAACTGGAATGAATGGATCATAATCGACTCTGAATGGGAGGAAAGTGGAGGAGGGGAGAGGGGGAGAGTTTGTAGAGAGAAGAGGAGGAGCAGGAGACTCACTCTAATCATCTCAGTGGGGACCTACTTACATTATTTTGCTGTGACTTGTTGATAGCAGTCACACTGCCCAGCTGAGTATCAGGTAATATCATCCAGTCTTTGAAGGATTAGCAGGAGTAAGAGGCGATTTACCCTGGTTTGTGGAGGGGATAAGTCCTTTGAAATATTCTAATATGGAAAATGGATTTATTTTCTTTTTTTTTCCTGTGAAAGGTTTCTCAAGAATAATAAGATAGCATACAGGATGGTGGCCCATATCATGGAAAATAGAGAGAGAGAGAGGGAGAGAGAGAGAGAGAGAGAGAGAGAGAGAGAGAGGGAGAAAGAGGGAGAGAAATACGGAACAGGAATATTTTAACTTGGTCCCTGCATTGATTGAGATGGAGTGGGAGACAGAGACAGATAGACAGATGAAGGTGTTGTTTCTCTTCTGAACACAGAGGTAGCTCTGACCAGTGAGTTGGCTTAGTGACTGCTAAAGTTAATGCCTTGTACGGGCGCTGATGCTGTATCTGGATAAGCCATGGCACAAGTATATTGTTATTCTTTTTCATAAAACGCAAATAAGAGGATAATAACACAGGAATGCACGATCCTGTAACACCGTTATTGTTTCCTGATTGTTTTGTTCTGGAATGAAACAACAGAAAAACACCTATTGTTTTGATTGTGAGGGTTTTTATCATCCTACAGACATCTGTGTGTTTTGACCGCTATAGTGAAAAAGTTCTGAAACCTATGTAGTAGAATCCAAATATCTCAAACAAACAACTTGAGAGTGCATGTTTTTCGAACGTGATGACAATTATTGATGACCATAATTCAAATAGCCTAATCATAGATAAATGATGTGTTATAAATCAACAGAGCAGTATATTATCTCCCAGTTCTTATCTCCTGAACCCCCCTCCCCTCCTCAGGCCTTCAAGGTTGATCTGAACAGACTGAGGACAGGAGACAGCTGCCCATCAGTCTCTCTTTACAGGACCAGTCTATTCAAACAGAAGTGTGAGTGTGTGTGTGTTTGTGTGTGTGTGAGTTTCAGTTATAATTACAGAAGAGGTCTGTTAATGAAGTAAATGACTTTGGTGTTGGGATGCTGGCTAAATGACACTTTCCTATCACCTCAAACAGATCCAGGCAGAGGGTCTGTGTCGTGGGTGTGAGAGAGGGAGGGAGGGAAGCGTGACCGAGGAAAGGGAGGGAGAGGGAGAAAAGTGAGAGGGAACATTTGAGCGGAATGAGAAGGAAACAAAGCAGGAAGCAGTAATTGGATGAAACTGTTCATGAATGAAGGTGTGCATATGTGTGCATGCACGAGAGTGTTGGAGTGAAGGTATGTACGGGTGTGTTTGTGTGTATGTTTGTGTGTCTGTGTGTAAATGGAGTTCCATACTGGATGTTGCTTTGTCCAAGTCACCTGCCGTTCCCTCTGTTGTGTTAAGGATTATCCCAGGAAGTCCAGTGAAGCAGCAGTAATATGGAGTGTGGCTCTTACCGTAAGACTGAACCTGAACACACACACACACATACATTGTTTGGAAAATCTGAACATAGGGATTTGTGGGAATGATTTGTTAAAGTTTGTGTTTGGGTTCAGATGCCATCACATGTACCTGGAAAATAAACAGCTCTACAGATAAACAAATGTTTATTTGGTGATGGAAAGATTTATTTGGTCAAAGGCAAACAGAAAGCTAATCCGCTACCTGCATCTTCTTTCTACTGATATTGCAAACAATGGAAAAAAACAATATTTTATGATCACTATCAGGGAATTACATGACATACACACACACATGCAGACACATCATGCTCACAATACATGGCTGATCTTCCTTGTATTGTGAACATTTCCCAACTCAATTTTCATTTTAATCATGACAATGGGATGAGCTTTGCAGGAGGGGCTGGTCTTGGGCGGCTAGATTGTTCTGATTGAGCTTCTTGTGTTTGGCAGATATGTATTATGTCTAGGTTAAGAGGATTTAACATCGGGCTCACTGGATTGTGAGATTTAATCATGTTTGCAGAGGTAAAGCAGTGGTAGTCTGCTGGCTGACAGGACTGTGAGATGGGGATCTCAGGGGGGTGGAAGGGGGGGCAGATTAGATGGGATGTATTGATATGTTGGTGTGGGGAGGAAGCCATGGACAATATACTGTTAGGAATTTGGGCAGAACCATGGCAGTTCATTTGGATGAGAGGGTGTGGATGGGGTAGGCTACGGGATGTTACAGGGGTTTTGAGGCTTGAAGTAGGATGTGTGGGATTTGTGTTATGGGGATGCAGGTGGGGAGGGGGGGGGGTGCCGAGTCACATGCACACAATGGGATTACAAGAGTTGGGGTAGAATGTAGAGAGAGGAGGAGGGCTGGTGACCCTAATTCTGTGGATTAGAGTGGAGAGGGGCAGAGAGAAAGGGATTCTTATCTTCAACTTTTTAATGGGGGGTGGCAGAGCTAACAAAGACATGGATTAGTTGCAGTAATGTTCCTTGATGGATGGCGAGACAGACTACACATCAACGGATGGGTGAGAGTAAGTAGGGATGGGATGAAAAAGCCTCGAGAAGAGAAAGGAGAAGGCGGTGAAACCCTGGCAGGAAGCCTGAAGACGACAGACAGGCAGACAGACAGGGGGGCTAGCCCATGGCTGTGAAGGTGTCTGTCAGTGTCTGTTGGTGAAATGGCAACTGACCCCTCGTGTGTCATAGTTGAGCCTGCCACTGTGAGGATTAACGAAGCAGGGGGTGGCAGCAAGTGTGTGGTGATGATGTGGATTATACCCTCCTAGTGACCCAGCAGCATGTTAACCTAAGAGCATGGACCCCAGCTGTGCCTCCTGTAAATAATGCAACTACACACTCTACACACACAGACACACACACACACACACATATATATATATACACACACCTGCCTGTCTGTCACACACTCGGTCCCTGACTCCACCATGTGTCAGAATAATAGGGACTAGGTGTTAGGCTGATCTGAGAGGCTCATTGACATGGCTGTAGATGTACCAGGGGCTTAGACACGCAGCACTCCTGAATGTTTCTTTCAGCTGACCCCTTAATGATCTAATCCTCTTTATCCTATCAAACCATCCAACACCTCCTCCCCCGTGACTCACTCTCACTATTGTTGTCATCTGTGTTCACAAGTGTGTCTGTGTGTGTGTGTGAGTCCTGAACAGACATGATATCCCATTCTTTTAGACAAACCCCCCTCCCACACACACACATATCCCCTCCAACAACCCTTACCATTCCAAGTGCATGCAGTAGTGTACATGTCCACATTGACATGGCCTGGTTCTGATGTCTTCATGTGTGCCTCTGCTAGGTTCAAGTGGCTGACCCTGGACACCAGTGCTGTGGAACACTACCACATGTTTGGTAGATGTGTTCTTATGGCAAATTGGAGGCCATAGCGTGCACAAGTTTATGGACCTGTCTGTTCTTGAGATGAGCTTGCGCGTCCTCTTTCCAAAATGATTGAATATATTACCTGGCACTGTTGGTGGGGGCCATTGATTATTTTCAATGACTGTAGACATAGAATGTGAGCTAGTTACAAGATAATTATTGAATTATGTACTGTTGTACCATACTTGCATTTTCTGTAACTTCTGTGTGTGTGTGTGGTGTGTGTGTGCACAGTGCCCTGGCTTAGCCAGCAGTTGGCTCCGCCAGGCTCAACTCAGATTGCTCCAGATTAGGAGATGGGGGCACTCTGAGAGAAACCATGATCCATATTAAAGCTGCATAAAATGAAAATTGAAAAGATTTAGAGACAGATCATGGGCCATGGCGAATTTAATCACAACCTGGTTGTGTGTGTCTGTGTGTGTGTTTGTGTGGGTGTGCTTTGTTTGTGTATGTATGCATGTGTGTGCGTGCGTGAATGGATATGTGTGTGTGTGTTCCTCATTTGCATAATTCAAAAGCCATAGCGACATCAGGATTAGAGATGTAGGCTGTATTTACTTACCAGCCAAGTGCTCAGAGTTGTATGACAACATTTCTCTGTTTCCCCTCTCTCTATACTGACAAGGAGTATGATGACACATTAAAAAGATGACCACCTTCTGGAGTTAATAGATATTTAAATATACAATAAATGATGCTGGGTGGGGCTGTGTGTGTGTGTGTGTGTCTGTCTGTGTGGGAGGGGGGGAGGTTGCTTGTGTGTGTGTTTGTGTCTGTGGGAAGTGTGTGTGTAGAGATGATAAGGTTCCTGTGTTCTCTACACTTGTAATCCCCTAAAGCTTTAAATGCTGTCCTACTGTAGTGAAATGGTAGTCTAGTAATTATTGGTGCACTGCGGTGTAGTTTCCAACACTATGCCCTGCACAAATCTAATTGTCATCATATTTACCTCAATCATTGTTATTGGTAAAAGTATTAAAGCATCTATTGCTGCACACATTTTTATTGTTTGTTTTAACCTCTAGAGACCATGAATCTACGCTTGCTTGAGTGTATACAATGTGTATGTGTTTGTGTATTGGTCTGTGTCAGTGTGTGTGTGTGCATGTGTGCGTGAAAATGTGTGTGCATGTGTGCGTGCCACAGGCTATGTGGCTGGCATCCCGGGTTTTGGCAAGACACTTTGAGACAAGATTCATGACTCTGTGTCCTATTTGTGCTCACCTGTATCTGTGTCGACCAAGACAACTAAACACATATGATGTGTTGCCTGAGTAAATATCTCAGATTTTGCTCTGTTCACTTTTCTCTGTGAGCTTTGCTGTTGCACATCTCGTTCTTTCATTTTCACTCATTTTCTTTCTGCTTTCTGTCAACCTGTCCTCCTCTCTCTGTCCCTCTCTCTTTAGCGTGCCCTGTCCCAATATCACATTGTCTGTGTCACAGGCTACACACACACACACACACACACACACACACACACACACACACACATGCACAGAACACAGACATAGAGTGAGCAGATGGTGACCGTATTCATTTTTTCTCTGACTTACACTACCCGTTTATTATAGATAGCAGGCTAAGCCAATCCATTCCCACCCACCCACCAACCCACCCAAAGACACACACACACACACACCCACACGCACACACACACGCACACACACACACCACTGCCCCTTCTTCTGGTCCCCCAGACAGCAAGGCTCAGACACTCAGTGTTGACTCCATCCTGATATCCCTCACCTCCTCTCTTCCGGGACACAATGTGAAGGATCTCTCGCTCTTTCAGCCGCTCACTCTCTCTCTTGCTTTTTCTCTCACACTCTGTCTTTCCCTCTGTCTTTCTCCTCTTCGGGTTTCTCTTTCTATTCTTTTTTCTATTTCTTTCTCCAGTTCTCTCTGCCTGTCTCTCCCTCCACTCTCCCTCTCTCCATCCCTCTCCATCTCTCTGTAATCAAAATGGGAAAAACCTAAAACCTGTTAGCCAGTAAATCAGGTTTAATCTCTGGCTCGAAGAAAAGATGAACATTAATCCACATCTGTCCATACAAATGTTTACCGCTCATATTTCAGACCTCATTCAGTCCTGCTAGATAAGCTGCATGCATACATGTGTGCGTGTGTGTTCATATGTGTGCGTATGTATGTGTTTCTGCAAATTGAATGATGTCCTGTGTGTGTCTAATGACTGTAGGTGCTTAATGTGTATGGATCTGGACATGTGTGAGGTGAGATCTTGCTCTGCTACAGATGTGTACACATGCAGCTTGGCTGAGTCTTGGCTGCTGTTTCTAACCTTCAGTCAATGTCAATTGTCGTTGGAGTGTGTGTATCTCCAGACAAAAGTTTGTACTGTATGTGTACGACAAGTGTGCTTTGTGAGTGTGTGGGTGCTCTGTGTGTGTGTGTGGGGGGGGGGAGTGTGTATATATGTGTTTGGCCATAAGTGCATACTGTGTGTGTGCTTGTGTGCACAGCGTAGCTCCTTGTGGAGACAACTCTGTGAGGAGGAGTTGTGTAGATGTGTTGTGACGTTGGGGATTGGGAAGGTTGGCCAAGCTGGGAACTCTGGCACACTTAAACTAATGAGAGTTTTCGAAGCAGTCGGAGAAAGTGTGAGTTAGTGCCCCTGGGCCGCCCGCTGGACATCAATCGCCCTGCAGCCTGAAGGCTTTACTCAGTCCCCTCCGTGACCTCTGAACCCTGTCCACATTACACCAGTCCACAGTCACCTGCTGGACAATATAGGATACAAATATTAGACAGTCAGAGGACTCCCATCAATGATGATTCAGAGAGTATTGGTAGCTTGTTGATCCTTGACAATGTGCTTATATTAAAAGCGCTGTGTTGATTTGACCATGCTAAAGTTTGGAGACTTTGTTATTTTTGCTGAATAATTCCATTCTGCTAATATATGAGCACTCTAGGGTGATGTTAAAAACACATTAAACAAGCATGCAACTCTAGATGAAGCCTCGGTCATTGTGTTCCCTCTCACAAAATAGGACTAAATCTTTTTCTCTCTCTCTGTGTGTGTCATTCCATATGCCTCTTCCTGTCGTCTCCTCACCATCCTTCTTTCATTGCACTCCCCTCTCACACACACCTACAGAATGTCTGTGTCCCTCTATTTCTCTGTGTCATTCAGCATCTCAGTCTCTCCATCCCTCCTGTCCTCCTCTCCAGTCTCTTCCTGCTCCCTGGCTCTCTCTTCTAGCACCCCCACCCTCACACACACCTACACACAGAGTGGTCTGCCACCTGGCTCCTGTGGAATTCTCCCATCCGGTTGCACAACCAGGGTACCCATCAGCAATGGGCAGTTTAAGATCAATCTCTTATTAATGTGTGTGTGTGTGTGTGTGTATATATGTGTGTGTGTCTGCATATGCACACGTGTGTGAGGGTGCGTGTCTCAACCACGTCCACACTTAATCTTGTATGTCTGTGTCGCCCCCCCCACCCCACCCCCCAACATGCACTCACACCGATAAAAGGAGAAAAACTCTACCTTCTTTTCTCCTTGCTCCCCCCCCTCCCCCTTCTTCAGCCCACAGTCACCCCAGTGCCCTAAAACTGTCCTAAATGACTTAATCTGCCGGGAGACAGTTCCCTGAGAGGATGCTGGATGAGGCCACTGCTGGCTGCTGTAAAGGGATTGCTGTAATTACTGTGATCTGTGCACCGTATTTATCTTTTCAAGGGATGGGTGATCCTGCCATAAAAAGCCCAACATTTGGCACTTAACTAATGCACACCATTAGATTGATTGTGTTGGATTTGTGTTTTACTGGAGCACTTTTTGTGTGCGTGTGTCTGTGTGTTTGTGTGTATGTTTGTTTGTGTGTATGTGTATGTCTGTGTGTGTGTGTCCCATATTCTTTCCCCTCTCAGCATGCTGATGTCCTGGCCTATGATGTCTGTTAAATAATGGTTGTGTATTCCCTGTAATCCTGATTAAATGGGGGTTAATGTGTGTCTGTTATAATGTTTCAGTAGGGAGTCTCTATTTATGACCTTCTATGACAACAGTGCTTGAATAAATGAACTGGCTCATGATGAGACTCTGGAGTGTAGCTCCAAAATGTGTCTGGATTCACATTTTGTTTCTGTAAGAAACATAGGTAAAGATACTTTGTTTCTGAAAAACGGAATGTAATATCTGAAAATACATACAAAAATCTTAAACTTCAGTAGGATACTAAGAGACCAAAAAAACATATATAATGAAATAAAAGGCAAATCTCAGTCTTGGACGTGGCAGTGGTACAAACAGATTGACCACACTCTGAATTCCAAAATCCTCCCCCGTGCAGGCAACACTTCCCTCACGTCCATCTTGGCAGTTTTTTCCACAGTGGTGTTAGTGTGTGTGTGTGTGTGTGTGTGTGTGTATGTTCATGTGTTTGTGTGCGTTGTATGTGTGCTTGCCTGTCATTGTGTCAAGTGAGAGAACGTGAAAGGCTTCACCGGGCTTCAGGCTGTCCGGCCTACACACAACCCTCCCCGTCGTCACACCTACCTCTCACCCACCATCCCCTCAACGGTGAGCACGGAGGTGTGTGTGTGGGCATTTGGCTTATTAGTTCAACACACACATTCCACGTCTCAGGATGGACACCCGTCCCTTGGTCTCTCTACTTCCCAGCCAATCTTGTTCTGTTGCTCTCAGCTGAAGCTAATTCTGAAGCCCCACTGTGAAATGGGGCGCTATGTGAACATAGGACTGAGCAGGGCCAAGCCAGGGTTAAACGCTGTACTCACTGGCACACTTCCTGTCACCTGTCTATTGTCCTCTATCTCAATAAACTGCTTTCACATTTCTTCCCCTCTCCTTCACTCTTTTTCTTCTTCTATCTCTCTCTCTCTCAACCCCCCCTATATCTCGTTCACTTGTTCATGATTAAGTTTTATGTTTCCGACCTAGAGAAGGGGGATGAGTACACAGATATATTACAGTAATTATCTAATTTTACTGTGCCTTTAAATGTCTGTTGGAGCCAGAATTATGGCGTTAATACAATAAAGAGGGCTTGGGCCGTGGGGATGATAACTTCCTGGTGGACTGTGCTGAGGGTCCTTGGTGAGACACTGCAGCAGCATGTCTGCAATGCAGCTTCCCCAGATCATTCCTCCATCTGAACTTCTGTTAAGATCTACAGTCTAATAAAACAAACAAATCAGCTGAGGATTTTCTATGAAGATAAACAAATAAGATGAATCTAAGATTGTCCTCTAGAAGTCCCTTACAGAGGAGGTTCACTGCAATGCAAGGTAGCCATTTATATGATTGTTCATCCTCAGATCTTAAAACAAACAATAAATAATCCACAAATTCTATGTCAGGAGAATGTAGGATTGGCACAACTTGCATCACAATGCTAATGAGCAATGCAGGATGCATTACAACATAGCATGAATGCTTTGCTATTTTACCTCTGTTTTCATGTAAAATTCTGAACAACGATATTTAGATTCTCCTCGCTGTGCAGAAACCTGGCTGGCTATGGTGTTATTTACTAAGGGACTGAGGCACATTTGGGATCTGTTCAAATTCAAAGCTTTGCCAATCAACTCTTTCTTTTTGGTGCCCCCCCCCCCCCCTCTCTCTCTCTCTCTCTCTCTCTCTCTCTCACTCTCACTCTCTCGTTGTCTCTGTGTCTCTGTCCTGATAGATGGAGATGTGAAATATTTAAACACACTTTGTTGTTTGGGGACAATGCACTCAGCAGATGGGTCTGCCCTGCACAGACCCAATGTATGCAAATCTCCATACAAAGCAGCCCAGGATGTTTTCAATATAACACGAGGGCCTCGGGCCCTGTTTTAATCCCTCTTTACCCACAGCCAGAGCCTCGTTTCATCCAGTCAAACGCCTTAAGCGCTATGTCAACTTGGACATCTGGCCGCACGACTGAACCCAAAATAAAAAGTGTGTTGGTAAAGGAGAGTGTGTGGGGTAGAAGGGGGGTGATGATGAATACTGTTGGGCTGAATATCCTGAGATGAAAACAGAACACTGGATCGAGACCCATCAGACCAGATCAAAGGAGCAAGCCAATCAAAATGCTGTGCACATCTCAGGAACTGGGATCCCTCCCCTACCTCTTGCTGTCTCGATGGAAATAAACAAGACAAGGTGTCAGTGGTCATTGTCCACACTTCTCTATCGTTCTATCTGCTCCATTTTGGGTGTTTTTCCTCAAGTTGTTTTTCCCACCCCTTTGCCCTCTAAGAATACACTGCACCTGTAAAACACACTCACACACTCACACACTCACACACTCACACACGTACATCTCAACAGAACACATGTGCACCGCCTGCAGCCACCTTCTCTTCCCTGTTCTGACGACTGATTTTTGCCGTTGTGACATCTGAAGGGTGCTACAGCACAGCCAGACACCTGGATACACATGGCATCTTTCACTACTTGTGTGTCTGTGTTTACAAATGAGTGTGTGTGCATGTGCATGTGTGTGCTAGGTGTGTGTGCGTGTGTTTATGTGTGCATGTGTGTGTTTGTGCATGTGTGTGTGTGGCTATGTGTGTGTGACTGTGTGTGTGTGTGCATGTGTGCATATGTGTGTGTGGCTATGTGTGTGTGACTGTGTGTGTGTGTGCATGTGTGCATATGTGTGTGTGGCTATGTGTGTGTGACTGTGTGTGTGTGTGCATGTGTGCATATGTGTGTGTGGCTATGTGTGTGTGACTGTGTGTGTGTGTGCATGTGTGCATATGTGTGTGTGGCTATGTGTGTGCGTGTGTGTGCATGTGTGCATATGTGTGTGTGGCTATGTGTGTGCGTGTGTGTGCATGTGTGCATATGTGTGTGTGGCTATGTGTGTGCGTGTGTGTGCATGTGTGCATATGTGTGTGTGGCTATGTGTGTGCGTGTGTGTGCATGTGTGCATATGTGTGTGTGGCTATGTGTGTGTGACTGTGTGTGTGTGTGCATGTGTGCATATGTGTGTGTGGCTATGTGTGTGTGACTGTGTGTGTGTGTGCATGTGTGCATATGTGTGTGTGGCTATGTGTGTGCGTGTGTGTGCATGTGTGCATATTTGTGTGTGGCTATGTGTGTGCGTGTGTGTGCATGTGTGCATATGTGTGTGTGGCTATGTGTGTGTGACTGTGTGTGTGTGTGCATGTGTGCATATGTGTGTGTGGCTATGTGTGTGTGACTGTGTGTGTGTGTGCATGTGTGCATATGTGTGTGTGGCTATGTGTGTGTGACTGTGTGTGTGTGTGCATGTGTGCATATGTGTGTGTGGCTATGTGTGTGTGACTGTGTGTGTGTGTGCATGTGTGCATATGTGTGTGTGGCTATGTGTGTGCGTGTGTGTGCTAGGTGTGGCAGAAGGTGTTACATCTCCTGAGGCTAGTTCAGCAGGTTTCCAGGATGGATCAGTAGTTCAGTTGCTTGTGGCGATGTTGCATGTACTCACTGACCTACATGATATGGAACTAAGCACTCATACACACATATACTTCACATACTACGCTGTAGCATTTGAAACATTTAAGGTGTCTGATTAAGTATCTACACAAATATTAATATCCCCAATAATAATTATAATGATATTTAATAATCACATATACGTTGACTTTATTTGAAGACTTAGTATTGAGGAGCTGATACAATTCTAACTTCCTATGAGTGTCAAGTGCATTTAGTATAAGATGTGTGATGATGTCGTCCACTCTTTGATCATACACAGAGAGAGGAGGGGACTGTCTGCAGGTTGTACCATCGTTTGGAGACTGTGGATGGGTAGTGTCATAGAATAGGGTGTCTGTATGCTTTGCAACCCCAGGCTCTGAAGGTTTTGTGTGTGTGTATGTATGTTTGTGTGTGTATGTGTGTGTATGTGTGTGTGTGCGTGTGGACCAGCGCAGGTGAGTATGGAGGGCAGAGCTACCTGTCAGTTCCACAGCTGGCTCTCTGGCTGCTTGCCTCTGGCTGAAACAGTGTGACACTCAGCATCACAGCACCATAGCACAGGGCCTAGACTCAACACATACACACACATCCACACAAACGCAGACACACACACACTCCAGCTCTCCTTCTGTGATGATGTTTTTACTTGGAATCTTCTGTGTCTGGGTAAGCCTCACCTGATGGGCCTGCGACCCAGGGAGCCATGGAGTTACAGCTGGTCTGAGAACGGCAGAAAAAAACCAAACCAAATCTGTGTGTCTCAATGCAAGTGTGAACATGACAGAACAGATTGCTTGGCAATAGAGTGACCACCATCCTCGTGTAGAGAGAAAGAGCGAGGCAGGGAGAGAAAAAGAGAGTGAGAGAGAGAGAGAGACAGGAAAAAGGGACATGTTATGAGGAAAACAGTGACTTCAACAGAGATGCATTTATTACGATGGATGCTGATCTCTACTATAAGCAACAATTATCTTAGTCTTTACATCAGGAGATGGTGCTCCTACCCCCAAGCCTCGTTAAGGGACTCTCCTCACAGCATCTACCCAATAAGGGGGGACTTTCTGTGGATAGAGTGCCTGAGGCAATGCCCCTACCTTCCTTATCCCTACACACTGACCCATGCTTTGAGACAATAGTCAATCGGTGATGAGAGAGATGTACTGTATCTTTATATAATAGGGTTTTCCCTACAGTGAAAACTGCAGTGTCCACTGAATCAGGTATGTACAATGATTTGTAAAATGTGTTTGAATTGAATGATATGCAGTATATATGTTATTTAACAGGGCATAAACAGAGACCGTGTGCAACATTAACACATCTGTTAAAGTATAGCTAATGGAGACATATTTTAAACCTTCAGTGGTTTATTCTTCCCCTATAGAAGATTAACAAGAACCGGTGGAGATAAACATTGTAACATTCAGCTGACATTCAACTAGAAATAACAAAATGGAGTCAATAGAGTAAAAAAAAAGTATGAGCGTTGACAGGAGAAGTGAAACTGAGTTGTGACTCTAGCTGTCAGGGGACGTTCCCTTCCACACGTCTAAAGTTTCTAAGATTAAATGACTATGCGCCCCAGTGGCCCTGCCTCATGTCTGTGCAAGTGTGTTTTTGTTTGTGTGTATGTTTGTGTGTGTATTAGTGCGTGAACGTAGTGTGTCCATGTGTATGTGTGTAGCGATCAACTTCAGCTAAATACTAATTACTGAATACTTAGTACGGGTGCCCTTTCTATTGGGTCCCTTTAGTATAAACATTCATTATGCCTATTTTTCTCCTTTGTAGCTCCGTCATCATTATTCCACCGCATCCCCCCGAGGAGAGAGCGAGCTGAGGCCAGGGTTGGGCCGGACCGGGCTGCCGAGGAAAAATACACTTGGAACCAGAGCACCAGGACCTGGGAATGCACACAAGTGATATTTGTGCGCTGAGATCAAAAAACATTTACCTTTAGATGTTTCCCCGATATGAATATTCAATGTCCTTATTGAAATCTAATTTGGGTCTCCTTGTCTCAGGGGTCTTTTCATCAGTGCCTGTTGCCCGAGGCCACAGCTGATTGACAGCCAAACTTTAGTAAAGAGAGAGGAGGGAAAAAGGTGGGGGGTTTTGGTGGTGTGGAGATGTGAGCTGTGTGAAGCCATGGAGGGCTGAAAAAGACATGAGTGGAGGGGCGGAGAGGTGGAGAACAGGAGGGGGTATTTAACCTCCTCCTGCATGCAGACACACAATGCCGTCGTATATTAGCCTCTTTTAGAGAAAAAGCGATGGAGCCATGAACTATTATATTTTATCCTCTGTTTCTTCACGTCTGTGGGAGAATATTCACTAATGTAGTGGGTAGCTTAGTTTGGCAAAATTGATGACAGATCAACCAAAACGACATTAATTAATTAACATAATATTACCATGTTATAATCAAAGTAATGGGTATTACTGGTATCTGTCCCAGGTGAGGCAAGATTAGTGATATTTAACAATAAATAATGTTTGATAATGTAAGTGAAAACAATCTCTTGAATAAATGTGTAATTGGTTACAGTTGCAGTGGCACTATTACTGACAGTATTTATACATTTTTTTGTGAGGGATTGTTTTATATTCATTTTAAAACTGAACATACGATGACTCTATGCCAGAGGCTATGCACCATATTGTTTTCTATAATTATATTTGTTCAGATGGCGATTTTTCTATTACTGACTCTTGAAGTCTGTGGTTGTCATTCATTTAGCAAAACTAAAAATCTATTTAGCTTATGTACAAACTAATGTATTTTACAGATATTTTTCAAGTGAATGTTTTCCTTATAAATGTATTTGTCCCTTTCCTCTCTACCTCTCCCTCTCTCTGGCTTCAGGGAAGAGGTAGATTGGGTTGTGTGTCTCTGTGGTTCTAACTCAGAAGAAGCCATAGAATATCATTCAATATCAATTGTCCATTTCTAAGGACTGCCTGGAGTGACATCCTGTTTTCCGCCTGGCTTGGCTGTGAAGCGAGCAGACACAAACAGACGCACCTGTGGGGTCAAACAGACACACCTGTGGGGTCAAACAGACACACCTGTCGGGTCAATGCAGGACTTTTCCCCCTAAGTTGAGTTGTTGAGTACATATGCAGTGGGTCAAGCAGTTTCATAGTTGTTTACTGAACTAGATATAACCTCACAATTATTAGCATGAATAGCAGTTTGACTGTGCTAACAGACAGATGCCAGGAGGGTTCATTTGTCTCTTGGAAACAGCAGAGCTGCCCTGTAGCAGAGAGGGCTGAAGAGAAATGCAAAGATGGGAGGAGACGCATGCAGAGATATTAAAGGGGGGAAAACACACACACACACACACACACCAGGCTGTCCTCATCTGGCCACAGGGCTGACGGTGATTTCATGTTATTAATGCGCAGGTGTGGGTCCTGTCCCAGAGGGTTGTATTAAAATGCTGCCCCTTTCAATGCCTGCACCATTTGCTCTTTATATTTAACAGAGGCCATATGTCTAGCAGGAGGCAAACAGCTGATGGAGTTTAATTGACAAAAATCTGCCTAAATTTGCGTATGTGTGTGAGTGTGTGCATGTGTGTGTGTGTGTGTGTGTGTGTGTGTGTGTAAATAAAACTAGTGAGAAGTAGAAAAAGGTATAAGTCAGCAGAGCATGGCATACATGGGATGCAACCTGCTGCATGGGAGTGTATATTGTTGGAGCTGAGAGTCTTCCCCTTCTAGAGACACCGCTGTGTTCATAGTGTAAACATGTTTCATCTCAGCTCACAGAGACAGTGGTGACCAACGTTTCCATTGAATGGGGTCAATTTAGACAATTGGACTGGCAGTGGACAGATTTAAACACAGTGGGGAACCTACAACAAATGTGGGAACATTAACGCTCAAGCTTTGAACATAATCAAAGCCGTAATTCAGATATCTCAGTGTGCGTGGGACATTGCAGTTGGACACTGTCATTTGATACGTATAGTATTTCTTTAATATTTCATGTAAAAAATATTGATGTGCAGTCATGGAGAGGGACCTACGCCGGGCTAACAGGCACAACACAATTAGCTCTAAAACTGCTGAAGCCTTGCAATACAAAGAGTCTCAAAGGACCTAGACTTATAATGCCTTCTGATCCATTACTAGTGAGTTATTAATCCTGCACACACAATGCAGTGTCTTTAACTGGGCCTTGATGTCGTTAGTTTTGTAAGAGGGCTCTTCCTAGCGCTACGCTAATTAGCATTCGTATCAGGGACGAGGGAGAGAGAGGCCCTCCGCCACGGAGGAAGGACAAGGCATGAGACGGCGACACGGTGACATTGTCATTAACTTGATGTTAATTACTAATTAAGGGGGCTATTTCATTTACATGTATCTGTGGCTCTCTGACGGCCTGGGCCTTGGTGGGTTACTGTCCCAGTCTCCACCAGGCTCTCAACACGGGGGAGGTTCCTCCCCTCTTCTCTTCCCTTCCAATGCTTCATTTCCACTAATTAAATGGCAAGCCACTCATCATGATTATGTCTTTTAGTGTTTTAAGACCGTCATTTACTGTCACTGTGAAAGTCCTCATGTAAGGACTAGCAGCCTACTCTAACAGTAGGGCTGAGCCTCTCTGTGCATCTACCTACACTGACTTCTGGATTCGCAGTAACAGTACAAACATCATGATCCGTGACCCCTCCCCTTTTCCCCATTGTCACAACAATGGGCGCAAGCCACCCGTCTCCATGGTAACCTGAGCCGTTGAGTCCCGTGAGAGGGGCTGGGTTGGGTTGACTGGCGTCAGGCCCTTCACAAGTTGGCGTTGCCAGTTAGCCAACATGGCACACAGCGTCCTGCCATATGGTGCCACCCTTTAAGTCCCACTGGCCTGGGCTGGGGAGCTGGGCCTGTAGTGGACTGGAAGTGTGAATGGGACAGACCTGCACCAGTAACAGAGAGCATCTACTATCACAACTGAAACACACAAACACTTACACTCTACCTGGTTTGACCAAGTTACTCTAAGGCAGGGGTGTCGAACTCCGGTCCTCGAGGGCCGCTGTCCTGCATGTTTTAGATGTTTCCCTGCTCCAACACACCTGATTCAATTAAAAGGGTTGTTATAACGACCATTCATTCGAATCAGGTGAGCTGGATCAGGGAAACATCTAAAACATGCAGGACAGCGGCCCTCGAGGACCGGAGCTCGACACCCCTGCTCTAAGGCATCTAGTTGTAACAGCTATGGTGTAAGTTGCTGGACAGGTATTGTGGCAATACCTGCCACAAGTATGCTAAACTCAATTACTCATAAAGACACAAAGATGTACCTCATGTTTCAGAAGCTATATACAGTGGGACATGCATATTTGTTTTGATTGTACAAGTAGTCTCAGTGGTTCTTCAAATGAGCCATGGTACTTGCAAACATCCTCACATTACTGGCACTGTGCTGCCTCTCAGTGGCCTGAGAGTGACAGTACACCATGACCAGGTGTGGATAGATTCGCTGAGGCCAAACTAATGGGGATCCAAATAAAGAAATAACAAATACTACCGTTTGGTATTACTTGATGTCTTCCCAAGCAGGCTGGAGACCTCCTCAGGAATGAAGTAAAGAACCACAGCACAATCAACTCAATCCAATTGACAAAATAGATGTAGATTTATAAAATAGATTTATTTAAAAATTCAAAAAAATATGCATACAAATACATCTTTGTAGCAGTAGAACACTGCATTTATTTCCCATTAACTTTAAATAAATGGTATAGCATATCATACATTATCTTATCAAAACAAATATTGTCAAAGCTTTCAGTATCTTACAACACAGTTGGTGCATTACAACAGTGTTGTGTCTTGTTAATTAAGTATCGGGCAGGAATGAAAACATCATAAACCAAAGTAACAAAATCAGACAAGTAATGAACGCAGCTGAAGGGCATTAAAGCAGCTGAAGGGCATTAATGTAATTACTACGCTTTTTTCCTTTAACGCTGCCTACTACAGAGGAATCAACAATGAATAGGGAGCTTGTAAAGTATGTTATTTGTATGCTTCCTACTTTCTGCATTAAACCAAAAATAAAAATTATGAGATTAACTACAGGTATTTACTTAGCAGTTTCAAACTAGCGATACGTCATTCTACTAATTTATTGCTTAACTGTCCATCCTACATTAATTGAGTCTGTATACTGTATAATGTATGTCTTCAGTAACAAGAGACCATCTTATTCAGGAAGGTATTTTTGAACTTCTCTGTTCTGTTTGTCATGATCTCACGGTAACTAGGTTCCCACAAAACAGCTGCCAATCTTTAAATACTATGATAATACAGTAACTTTTCGATTGAATGTTGCTTTTGCCTTTGCAGTGAGGCTTGGAAGGTAAGGAGGGCCAAATGATATGAACTGTCAAAGACAACATTTACAATCTAACAGTAACAGTTTTATACACAACATTTCCAGGCTACTCTCTCTGCAGAGAAGTACCATTGGAGACAGCTTGCGAATGTGCCCTGACTTCACTGAAAACACATGACCAGCTCAAAACGTACAGTAAGAACATATACAGAATACATATCTAGAATTATCTGGTACTGATGAAACATCAGTAATGAAACAGAAGGCCATACAATTAACCATGTATTAAAGACTATCATAAATACATTGGATTGAAGGTGTATAGACAAGTTAGGAGGTCCCAAGACCTGATACAGATATGTATTTCCTAATCTTCAATTATCTTTAAATATGTGTACATAAGTAATGTGCTGCACAGCAGTCAGGTATTGAGCTTTTGTTGGATGGGGATGGTAAAGAAGGTTAGACACTACAGAGATATTTTGCATCTGAAGCATTGGAAAGAACAGTGAGAAACTGAACAGGGACATTCCTATTGATATGGGAGTTATGGTCCCTCCTCCCTAATGACCACACTTCCTGTCTTGACTAGGAAGTAACCACAACATGATAGAATCTCTACATTGAACACACTTTTTATCCCCATATAAAGCCTTCAGATGGTTAGGAGGCTAGGAAGGGCAGCATCAGGCTATTGCTACATTCTACAGCATGTCATACACTTCATCTCTAATATGTATGATATATACGATAAGACTTGACAGATCTATTTGATAATTATTATAAATATAAATAATCCAAACTGAAGTGAGGTATTTGTTATTGAATGCATCATGCATGATAGTAAAAATAAATAGAAAAATTATATTTGGTCTTCAAAATATCTGACACTGAAACTGAAGGTTTTGAAGCTGGTGCTGTGCAGCTATAACAAAGCCCAGTGACACGCAATGATATGACAAGCCTGTAACTATGGAGATGGGGGCCATAGCAGGTGAACTGAGCAGGACGTGAGGGGGGGCTGGTAATTAGTCACTTGGTAATTAGGTTTCAGTCACAAACAAGTCCTGTCTATAGAATTGAGTGGTGGACAGTGGACTAGAACCCTCAAGGTGCGACAGCATTCGCACCCCCTCACCCTTCCAACACACACCTCTTCCTCTGAATACATCACATCTTGGTCTGTCCCAACTGCCAGAGAGCTGACAGGACTAACACTTGTGTCACTTCCTATGTGGCTTGGGTGTGGAGAGAATGAGATCACAGTTAACTGTCTAAGCTGTGACTTTCGGTCAGTATTTCCATGACTGAACTAAAGTCTCAGACAGTCAGAAATGGCCGAGGATCAAGAGTGAACAAGAACCATGTCCCTAAAGTACAACACTGTGTTAATCAAGCACAGTCATGAAGGGATCACACACTTTCTGCATGGGTCTGACTAGAACTCAAATACACTCACCTTTCTCACAGGCAAATGGGCCAGCTTTGGACTGTAACACACATATTTACGTAATAGTTTCAAGTTCTGCACTGAGGCCTGGGGGATGTTAAAGGCAGTTCAGTAACATTCCAGGGCACTTGAGAGGATTCAGTGTGCTCTCATATTCTGGAATGACAACGCTGTCATGTTGTTTCTTTCCCACAGTTCAGGATCTGGTCTGAGGGTGCTGGTTCTGGGCCTGACCCACGACGGATTCTGTCAGATGTGAATGTTGTGGTAGCGGACCTTGGCAGAGTCGATGTCGACCCGGCGGGCCTCTGCGAAGGCCAGGAAGGTGCAGAGGCCCAAAAGATTCACCACGGAGATGAGGGCAAACACTGTTGCCCATGAACCCGTGGTCTCAATCAGGTATCCAGAGAAGTATACCATCAGAACTCCTGCATGGAACACACACACACGCTCAGACCCGTGTGTCTAACACCACAGACTACCAGACCAACAAACATAAACAATACAAATCCATGTAACACTCTTGTTACGAGGCACCGTACAGCTATATCTTAGTAATGGCTTCAGAGCCGCTCTGAACTTCACTAATATGTAAGCATAGTTACTCAATGCTAATGCTTCAGGCACATCCTCCCCTCCCAGCTGAATGCCTTAACTATATACTAATGAATAACTGGAAGAGAAATGACAAAAAGCTCATTCTTGGTCTCCCAGAGGAGCAGTAACTGTCATCTCCTATTCTCTCAATTATTCATCAGACACTAACTTTATTATCTATCCATGATGAAATGTGCATCATGGAACTTTGGTGTCAGTGTGACTGACAGCAGACACACAGCTCAAAGTTTTTCCTTCAGAAAGATTAATCACAGATTTTCTCAACACTTTTCACTCGAACTTAGGAACTCACCCGAGAAAGCACCACAAGTATTCATA
This sequence comes from Hypomesus transpacificus, assembly GCF_021917145.1. Classification (NCBI taxonomy): domain Eukaryota; kingdom Metazoa; phylum Chordata; class Actinopteri; order Osmeriformes; family Osmeridae; genus Hypomesus; species Hypomesus transpacificus. The sequence goes on from NC_061077.1 coordinate 7,651,544, forward strand.
ACTCCTGCAATGAAGAGACATGCTTCATTAATGTTCCTCTTACTCATGTTCATAAGGTGCATTAACTCAACAGACATTTTCAAAATCTGATGTTGAAAGAGCAGAGGTGAATCAATAGAAATAAGAGCCAGGTGGGTGACACCAACCAAGCAATAATACAATAATATATATATATATTCTTTTTCATTTTCATTTTTTTAAAGTATTTAACTGGAGTTAACTGTGTTTTTTATACGGTCATATATACTGAAGGTTTCATAGGAACCTTAAAACGTACCAAACAAAGCCCCAGCACAAGACGGAGCCAGATCCTGAACGTTCACCGACACACCACTACAAAACAATCACACAAAGAAAACACTTCCTTCATTTACATTAGATCTACACAGACTGACTCATAGCCTAAATGAGTCACAGTAAAACACTAACTTGAATATGGAGTCATAAAGTGATGAGAGTAATAGAACAGCAGCATAGCAACACCGTTCCCTAGAAGCCTTTGTGTCCATAAAGATACAACAGCCAGCTCCTGGAAAGTTGCATGACATGCCAGGTGGTTTGAGCGCATGGATGTAGGCCTGGGCATCAGTACCTGTGGCTGAAGGTGGTTAGGCCCATGGTGGCAGACACAAAGGCTATGGCCCAGGGGAAGGTGGAGGTGCCACACAGCAGGAGGGTAAACACACTGGACACACCCATGGAGAAGAACTGACAGGTGGAAATGGAGAGAGCACACCAACACAGACTTCCAGTTTAGGGCATGATTGCAGTGGCTAGGTTTCGTTCATTCAGGGAGATGTTGCTCATATTAAGGTTAAAACTCCATTTGTAATACAACACAGGCTGAAACCAGCTACAATACCTGCATCAACTTTCTCACTGCAGCAGTATCAAAGCCTAGAGCAAGAGAGTGGGAAACAAGAGTTAGAGAAGAGTCAAGAAGCAGCTAAATGACACTCCATGTGTTGTCTTGTATTTCCGTATGCAAATGAAAGGGTTGCTTTACCCTGACTGATGAGGTGGTCAGAGAGACAGCCGCTGAAGAGGGAAGAGGGGATGGCCACTAGCCAGGGAACCACGTTGAACACCCAACCCTGACAAGGAACAACAAAAACACACGAGGAAATACTTTAACACGGGTTACCAAGGATGGACATTACCGGCTTGTCTATCCCATAAGTTGACCTTAAAAGTACTGCAAAAGTAATGCTGTTTATAGTGACCACTGCTGGATAACCATTTGGTGCTACAAACTGTGACGTAACAGTACACTGCTGCTAAACCTTACAGTGACTCAAATTGACAGTCCTTAACCTTGCCCTAAACATTTCAAATACTAAGAACTACTGTAGCCTCCTCAAACTCGTTTTCCTTGGTTTGATCTAATTCTCCTGCCTGTTAGTTCTGTCATGCCATGCTTGTTGTATAAAGGTTGCTTTTGCTTTGAGAGCAGGGGCTAACATACTTACCCTGGCTTCTGGGAAAGTATCCTTGAAGAAGGTTGGAAGCCATGACAACAGTGTAAAGAAGGTGCTCGCGGTGCAAAGGTGGGTGACAATAACAGCACTGTAAGGAAAACTTAGATTAAATAAAACGTGACACCCAGCATGTCCCAGATCATCTTATTAAAAAGCTACACAATAGTGGTTCCTGTTAAGAACTGTGGCATGTTTGACAAACGATCCAAATCCCCAGTAAATTAAAATGCAAGGAAGAATCACCATTCTGTGTGCTGGGTCGACGGTAATATGAGCATTTTTATCTTTAGTTACTCAGAGATGCAATTTTGTGTGACATTGAGAACGTCACTTTCTCACACAAGCACACTTCTAGAAACTCAGGGGTTGTTTTACTCTAGGGGAAAAGCTAAGCTATGAAAGAGAATGAAACCAACCATTTGTCAGGTAAAACAGCACAGATCAGTTGCACAGCCAAGAGCTTCTATAAATAACTGTCCCTCAGAGACCAGACAGAGCACAGAGGACATGAATGAACTCATTATCTGAGAACATTCTATCAGCAGATAGCTGAGCTGACTGACCACAGACTCAACCGCCTGGCTTCCTCTCCTGGGTACAGATAAGGGCTTTATCTAATTAGTAATAGGTGTGCAACTGAACCCAGCAAAACACAGAGAAGGTAAACTGCTCATTCATCTAAACCCAGTTACACAGGCTGCCATTCACACCCACACAGACAGACGGAGACACAATCAAACCAAACACGAGCCAATCCAAAAGCGAACGAATGAACAGACAGTAGAATTCCCCATTGTCTTTGCTTCTTATCTCACCAGACAGCGGGTTGTTTGAAGAGGCGCAGCCAGTGTCTCCTGGACAGCTTGGACTGAGTGCCCCCGCTACCCAGAGACTCTAGAGTGATGATAGGTCCTGGAACACACACACACGATTTGTCTGTATGGCTCTCTCTTTAGAACAATGATGCAGAAAAGGCAATGCGAGTACATTCACAACTCCTCACACACCACTTACCTTCCCCTTTGAGTAGATATTTCCACATGCAGTATGCCCACAGGACAGAGAGCAGGCCAGACGCATAGAAGACACTCTCCCAGCCATACAGGTCTAACATGAGGGAGCCAGCTGCTCCGATCACCAGTGTTCTAAAGGACACAGGGAACAATAAAAGCCACACGCAAACTTCAAAGGCGTTTCCACAATGTCCCACGACAGGTTTTTCAGCATCAGTGACGGATAATTGCTTGTTTTTCCTGCCCCATGAAGAGACAGTAGTCAAACCATGCCAAGTACTTGTAGGTTGATCAGCAGAGCCTGCTTTCATTTATCAATAACCAGTAGGAGGTGAACCATAAGACTGGCCCCAGGTAAGTATCAAAGACCAACCGTGTTAGTGAAAACAGGATGTGTGTGTGATGCAGACTCACCCCAGGTAGGAGCCACTGCCCACCGTGCTCATGAGGAAGCCCCTCTCACTCTCCACCACCTTCTGAGAACACAGGCTGGCTAGCGATGGGTAGTGCACACCTTCACATTTGAAAAAGAAAATGATGTATTGTATTCTCAAGGTAAAATACAAGGATTAAGTACCAACAAAAAAATGAAAGAGCAGACTAAGAACATAACATTATCCAAAATCACAGGGGGGTTCCCTAGTTCACAGAAAAGTCAACAGCAACATTTTTCTTATCTTGACCATACATAGGCCTACACAGGTTTTACAATAGCCCCGAGGTTAATTGCAAACAAAACCAAACTGAACCTTGACCACTGGCAGCTATCAGAATCCGAAGGGGTTTTAATCGCCATGAAAGTTTGCACAGACAAGGAATTTACTTTGGCAAGAAGGTGCATACATTCAACATACACTTAAATAAATAAACAAGTCTAACTATATCATACAAGGTGCAAAGTCTAATTAACTAATACTAAGTATGTAAAATAAACTAAATATAAAGTATAAAATAGGTATAATGTACAATATAAATATAATTCACAATGTTACAGTCAGATGCTTTAAATACAACTAAACCCTTATCTAACAAGGTTGCTTCATGTTAATCTGTCTTCGGAACTGAAATATCAATGTGGCATTAGGGCAACTCTTCCCCCTCACCTTGCAGCAGCCCCATCAGGAAGCGAGCAAGTGTCATGGAGAAGATGGGCTGGTTGCAGAGGCGGGCCAGGACCGGGGTAAAGGCTGTCATAGCCCCCCAGGCTGCTGCTGACAGCAGCATCACCTTCTCTCCCCCCACCCTGAGAGCAAAAACATGATAGTACATCATACTCAGATCACTGTTCCATCTTGGTTTCAACCTAGTGGAGGGACACATACTCAAAAGCTGTGGGTACAGGGTTTCCCCTGACTAGTGCAGAATCATACATCCATCTGGAAATGTCTATTGTTGGGTAATAGATAACCATGGGTGTCTTCCTTGAGTATGCAGCCTGAAGTGCTACATTATTAAAGTCTTAACTGTGACATCATTATCCAATGTTTGCAATGTTGCAATGATGCTGGCACCTGGGCCTCACCCACCAGAAGCAGCTGGTAGAGCTGTCTGTTTTTAGTGCTTCTCTGCAAACATTCACATCAAACAATATTACCCTGTTTCCGTGAGTAAATATGTTTGTAGTGTGCATCATTATAGAATTATATTTTCTTTTGACAGTTCACACCCAAACCAAGTATTTGCCTTCCATCAGTGCAAACAGACCAATGGACCCAGTGTGTGGAGTACTGGTCAAAATCATCACCCACCTGTCACTGACGTAACCCCCGATGACTTGGGTGAAGCAGTAGCCCCAGAAAAAGCTGCCCAGCACCATGCCTGTCTCTCTCTTGCTCCAGCTGAACTGCTCTGCCAGGCTGACCGCACAAATGGGCATGGCTACACGGGCACAGTACAGCAGGCAGGTCCCCAACAGCAGCACGACCGTCCAGATTCGTGCCAGTGGCCTGTACAGAGTACAAATGTACTAATTAAATGATACATTGTTGTTTGTTAGGTAGTGTGTAAGCCAGCTTGTAATAGTGGAAGGAATGTGTGTTTGTGTGTGTGTGTGTGTATGCACGCGTGAAAGATAATTCCCTTTAAACTCCCTTTTTACATTTAGCATAATGGAAATACAGGTTTACAAACTGGTTTACATTGCATTTCAGTTAACAGGGACAATTGGTTATGTTCTGTTTCAAAATTGAGCTTGAATTCAGTTAAGTATATGTCAACACATATCTTGTGACATCAGTACATTTTCTTAAACTTATTTAGCACAGGAACAGTCAAACCACGAAAACGAAACTGGGTACACTAGGCCAGCTACAGTTTGTGCTTCTCGGGACCACCAGCTGACAGCCATTTCAGAAGTCAATGGGTAAGCTATATGTGCCTGAAAGCTGTCTAACTTAACTTTAAAGAAGGTACAAAGTAACAAACACATACACATGGGTGTATGCTGAGTAGCATTGCTTACGTCAAAACTGGAAGTAAATGTGCAGTGAGAAAAAAGTGCAAATGACTGCCATCAACTGAGCCCTCATCGGCAATTTTGCTATGAATCTAGTTGCCACAAACATCCTTCCATTTGTTGCCATTAATACTTTGCAATGACCTTACCTTGACCAGTTCGTATTCAGTTCAGACCCCTTCTTCTGACATCCAGCGGCACCGATTTTATCTGTAGGATGGTTTTCTTTGAGACAGACCAAATCTGGACTAGAGTTCTTTCCATGTTTTTGAAGAATTGCCATTCAACGAGAGGGATAAATATTTACTGACGTTCTCCGTTGGCTACTCAAATTCACAATCCAGCGTTTTCTCGTACGTAGCAGAACTGAAAGATGACAAAACAAAGCCTTACGTTCAGATGAAACTGGCGTATAATTTCCTTCCGATTAGATTCATATCTGGTCACATTACAGTGTGGTGAAGAGAAGCGCGCGGGATAAAGTAAGACAGAACTGAGGAGAGAATCTGTTTTTACCGGTGCTGCCTCTGAGGGTTGATAATCCACGTGTCAGTTTCCAGTTACAGCCACGCAGTTCTTCTAGCCATCGGTAGGGTAACCTTGTTCAGGAAGTAAAGACGTGACTCAGTCTTTTTTAAACAGCGTGTATATGAAAGGGAGTGAACTCCATCGATTCCCTTGCATGTCTCTCCCAAACATAAAAAGCGCTCCAGCATGTCAGATGAAAGCATTACAGCTCCGATATTATTACATAGTAAAACAGTAGACTAGATTGAAAAGATACCATGATTCAGTCGTTTTCTTTACGCTTTGCGTTGCTCTTGACAGATGGATGATGATAATGACCCTGTTCTCTGATGCTCTTGGTTGGCTGTTGTCAGTATTTCTCAGACAAGGCAGCGATGCTGCGCAGTAGTTTCAGTTACTGCTCCCGTGCCGGATGCTCAGCTGAGCTGGCATTGGTCAGATGAGGAACCAAGAATTACATAACATCCCGCAATGTCGTCTTGAATGTTGCGTGGTCTTATGGTGCCTTGAAAATAAATAAATAAACTTTTGTGGCAAGTCTTGCGATTATAAATCCACACATCTACTTTTTAATTAGATTTTATTGCAAAATAATATCAGCTAAGCAAAACATGGGTTCCAAAAAGATTTTGTTCCAAAAGAAGTATATTTTTTATCTTCCCTCTATCAGTTCAGGCAGATATGAATTCACATTATTGTATAGTGTTGTCAAGAGATGACACGGGATGAAAAGCAAGACCCAGCTCAGTGGAAAGTCAAGCATTAAGATGTTCCTGCTTTTACCATGTTCTAACATTGATGACAAGCATGTGTATATCTGTGACACAGATATACACATTGGACAACCAATCCTTCAGCATCAACTATAAAGCTTCTTTCACTCCATTTCAAGGTCAATACATAAGTCTTACAAGCCTAATTTAGGCTTTATTCTCACCCTTCATATGCAAACAGTGTTAACTTTCCCTGCCGACTGACAGAAAAAAAAATCTAATAACTGAAATACGTAAAATGATAAATCATCACACAACTTTACATCACAGGCTTGAACAAAGCATACAATGTACCTCATAAAAAAAAGCATTATATCTTGGAAGTTGTAATTTCTGGCATTAAAGTCACTTTAAAACGTCAACCGTCCACTTTGCACTGTCTTTTGTTATCAAAGAGTCCCCAAAAAAACACCTAAAAAAAAGAAAGAAAAGGTTGTCTGGCACGAGTCAGTCTCTGCTTGGGTATAAATAGATCACAGGAGAGTGGTGTGTCCATCTTGGCACAAAGCTGTTCTCACTTTGGGTCCTCAATAGTTCCCTTGCTGAGGTCTGTCATTTTGGGATACTTCACTTTCTTTTGGTCAAGTTCATTCTGAGCCCACAGGAGCAGCTTCAGGAGCTTGGCCAGTTTGGGTGTAGACTCTCTATTCTCATAGTCCAGGACAGACTGGTTCACCTCACTCCACACCTTGAAGAGAATGGAGACAGTGCTACATAAGTAAGGAAAAGTCATAATAATTGAAACAAGGACAAATGTCTAGGTTTGAAAATATATTGGTCCTTCCCATTCATGGCTCATCATGTGTTCACTTGACCTCACCTTCTGCCTTTGCATCATGTTGAGCAGATCTCCAAAGGGTGACTCCTCAGGGTTGTCGAACGCCAGCAGAGCCAGGGTTCTCTCCATCTCAGTCAGACATTCGCGGCTCTCCTCCCCTTGCTCAGCCAGCTGGGACTGGGCAAACTCCAGCGCTGCCTCAGTCTCCCTCAGGCGGATCAGCTCGATCAGGTGCTGCTGCTGCACAGGGGAAAGGGTTTTCAAGATATTAGTCAGAGGCAGGAAGGCATTAAAAAGTGTGACACATGCGGTAACAAAACAAACATATGAAAGTTGACTTCAAAAGGGGCTGAAGGAGAATGAATTATATGTGCAGAAAAGAAACAAATAATCAATAAATCAAAGGAGGCCCTTTTTGTTACCTGTAGATGAAAGTACAGGTAGCGGTTGGTGTCCAACAGCTCTGGGTGCAGGCTATTTATCAGTGCGATGGCTTCCTGGATCTGTCCTTTTAAGATCATCTCTCTGATCTTTATTCTCTCGTCCAGAGAGTCCAGGTCCACGCTGGGCTCAATCCCAGACTCCATACGGAACTTCTCAGCTGCCTCCTTGAAACCCTCTAGTACATTTAGTCATAATAACGGTTAGACTTTGTACTGGGAGTGTGAATTATTGATTTAAAAAGGCATAGAGTTGTTAGGATTAATCAATATATTGCTGTTCAAAATGCACAATTAAGAATAAGATACTATACATCTCTTCTAAACCTAAACAAAAGACAGGATTATGTAAAAATGTGGTTCTGCATCATACCTGTCACAAGGTAATTCATTATGAGCCTGTTCATGTCAGCTCTCTGAATGTGGACATTGTTGAGTTTATCCATCCACTCTTCTCTCGTTATGTCCTCCGGCTTTTCAGCATAACTCATAATGAATGGTCCTGCATTGGGGGAATCGAAATAACATGTATTATTACAATAAATTTAACTCAAGCTGTAACTTTTTAAAATGTGTTTTAGATTGACAATTTTGACTGATCTGCAGTCGTTGTATGAGTGCATTTAACTAAATGTAAGCAAAGGGATAACACATGTTGCCAAGCATTCTGCATCTTAAATATATTTTCGCAAATAAAACAAGTTATTTGAATATCCACTGGTCAAGGTACAACAAGCCACCGGAACCTTGCGGTACTGAGGCCCACGTCGAAAAGAACAACATTGAAGCCCGACTCGTTTCAGAATCAAAACAAAGCAGTTTTTCAATCAATATAATGGCATCAAAACACCAAAATCAGTACAATTGAACGGAGCAATGTTGTGCTGATATTCTAGTGTGTGTCATCTCTGTCTTAAAATATAATAGAGGTTATTTTAGATTCGGTACCTGAAATGCTGCTACTCCTCAGCGGCAGCAATTGAAAATATGTGCACTGCTCGCGATATTACCGAGGGGCGAGAACGGGATCTCTCCGCGGTTGCCAGGTTCGAAAAACCACATTCTGATTGAGGTGACAGAACCAGCGCATAGGAAATTCAGTGAAAGCAGAATTGTTTTAATGAAATATTTATTCAAACTATTTAAATGTATTTGTAGAGTTTAAATGTGTTTACACTTGATTATGTGCCTGATTACTCATATCATGCAATACACTTACACACAGATATCCTAAAACTCTTTTCTTTTTATGTATATATATTCTTTAACATGGATATAATGTAAAGTTGACATGATGTGTCAGTTACACTTCACATGCCTCTATTTAGTGTATTAATAAGTAATCAGATAACCCAGCTGATGAATTAATGCTGTATGGCTGGCTAGTTGACCGTTTCTATAGCAACATAATTGTTTACCATCTCTATCGCAATTCACTTTCGTGCTTTGTAAAATCCAGAAGTGAGAGCTACATGAGAGCACAAATCAGTTTTAGCAACAAATAGGAGGTACGTTTTGTTGCACTTATAGCAGCCTATATGCATTTCACTTTCAAACAATTAGTTTGTACTAATAGGCCCGATTTTTCCTAGCCACTCGGTGCGTTTAAGTTAGCTAGAGCTAGGCTAGTTAGAGTATTTTACTGTGCTGTACCACTAATGTCTAGCAAGCAGACCCTGTCTTAATGTCTTTGACTACAAATGTAGGTGCGAGATGTCTACCTTCGCGGGGGTGTTGAAACCACCCCTAGGAGAAGGCTTGAACAACTACCCTGTCCTGCCCCCCATCCCAAACACACCTGTCCAGGACGGCGCTATGGGGCTGAGTGGTGCGGAGGAGCGGATGACAGTACAGAGGAAACTCCTGCGCCACAGGAGAAGTAAAAAGCAGCAACATCAGTTGCATAAGATAGTGTAAGTATATAAATTTTAGGCACTGCTCTCTGAATATGAACCTATTGTACTAATGCTACGGTGTATGTTATTTGACTGTTCAAGTGTTTCTAGTGCAATACAGGCCTACAAACGTGCAAAGGATATGACACCTACTAGGGCTCCCCTGTCACCCGAGCCTGAGTTTCCTCCTTCAGTAAGAATGCTTTATTTTCTGGTCCTCTTGAATGATTTTTAATTGACAACATGTATTTTTTTTTCATTTAGTCTCAATTTCGCTATTAATATTTAACATGTGTGTTTCTTTTTTATCTTACAGATGAGCAGCAAAGATAGAAAGAGAAGAGTAAGAACGGTTTTGGAACACAATATTTGCTCAGATGTCTTTTGAAATATTCCTTTCTTCATGGCTGCATCTTTGTGTTTTTACTTGCAGTTGAACTACATGTTCTTAAAGCAGTGTGTGGAGGGCAGTCCTATTGTGCCTATCCAGCAGCAGTGGCTGGATGCCATGTTGACCCGTGTTCCACTGCAGCTTAGAGAGGGCCCAGGGAGAGATGAGCTGCTGCAGGAACTCTGCAGGGAGGTCAGCGACAACTTCCTCAGCGGAATGGTCAAACACACAGGTTCGCCAACAACCACTGTGTGCTTGTGAGATTGTGTGTGTTTGCATTTGGATTTGACACTGTCCTAATGTTTGGCCCCTTCAGTAAATTATGTGCTGGAAAAGCCACAAACAAAGGGTACAGTAACAACAATACAGAGAAGTCCATCAGCAAAGTGAGTTTATTAATGATTCACAACCAGCATCTTCAAATCTATCATCATCATCATCTTGCTAGTAATGCAAACATCTTTTTTATTCTAGTTTATATGAACATTCTCCCCATACTTTTTGCAGGGTTCTTGATTTCTCCAGACCCTGGCAAGACAGTTTTGTTAGGAGTCGCAAGGAGATCAAGGACAATTTGCACATTCTTCACCCAGTAATGCGCATCATTTTAGATATGGGATACATAACATTCTCCCACCTTCTCTTAGTGGACCTCTCTGACTGCAGGTAATGGATGCATCATTACATCATTAGTGTTATTAACACCAAATTGTTCCGTTACCTCATATGTGAAATACATTTTCCTCTTGCTTTAACATAAAGGTCCACAGGCCCTGTAGACTGTGAGAGTCTGAAGAATAAAGTGGTTGTTGAGTGTGAGAAAATAGAGGAGAGAGTCAGGAACACCTGGTTCCCCAAAGTCATCCACCTGCTGACCAGTAAGGACACTCTACAGGGGGTCAGGCCTGAGAAATTGGACTCCTTTTACAACTGTGTCTCTACTCTCATCTCCAACCAGGTAAGAGTAGTTTGTGATCAATTATTTCAAGATCAGAGTTTGGTGTTATTTCAAGTGTAATCAGTCTTATTATGACAGCTCATAGCTTAATAATAATAATAACAAAAAGTTCACGGTTAGTTATTCATGATTGATAACTATGTTGTTGTTTTTTACATATCTTTATTATTTTTTGTCAATTTTTCCACAGCTGAGATCCTTGGTTGAGAGAAGTGTTGAAGAGTTTGTCAGCTTATTTGATCTTTGCAACAACCATCGTTTGCCTTTATTTCGCATGGATCTAACATTTGATGATGAGAAGATGGAATTCTATCCCAGCTTCCAGGATCTTGAAGAGGCTGTTTTACAAATTCTTAAACAAATTACTCTCACCATGCAGGTCAGGATGGGAGAAAATACGATGGAATAGTTTGCTAGTATGGTATCGGTTTCACCAATCAATGTGCTGTTTGGTGTAATCAACTCTATTGTTGCCTCTGATGTCTATCCATAGAAGGTGCAAACTGTCCAGTCATGGCTAGGTGAGGCTAACCAGTCTTTTGTGGATGCCAAACTGGCAGACCATGTCCTGGTATGGGCACAGACCACTGTGAGGACTGCTGTGAGGAAGAACCTAGAGGAACCTAATGAACACTTTCAGAGTTATGGTGAGGGGCTGACAGGAGACTGTTCTAAAAACCTGTTCATTATTATTGTGTTATTGTGTTCCTCACAATAGGCTGTTTTACAGTGTTTCTCATTTTTTAAACACTAAACTAACTGGAAACTAAAATGAAAATAGATCATATAATCCATGACACATGTCTTCTTCATCTCTCCACAGTTAAACACTATGACTGGCTGGTCAATGGAACAGCACAGGCCCAAGTGGAGGACTTCATGAAGGAAAACCATTCTTTTGATGAATACACTAAGGTAACACAGTGGAGTCAAATTGACTTTATTCCTGTGAATAACTTCATGCAACTAGTGTGTTGATGCTTGAGTTTCAACTATCGGTAGTTGAACTTTCTATTTCTTTTCTTCTCAGCAAGTGGAGCAGTTCCGTGTTCTATCCAAACAGATTGTAAGCCTCCCAGCGATTGCCCACTTTGCCATGGTCCGTCTGGACTGTGAGGAGCTGAAGCAGGGACTGGCTAAGAAGGCCAAGACTTTTGCTGAGATCCTTGTGGAGCAACTAATCACTAGCCACCGCGAGCACAGTCTACAGTGAGCTGCATACAGTTGACACTTTGTATTTCCCTTGTCTAGCTGGTTCTTTGATGTGCTTGGGGTCACAGAAAAAATGTACGCCTCATTAAACGTTCCCTTTTTGTGCCTTAAAGGATCTGCCAAGAGTTTGAGACCATCAAAGAGAAAGCCCTCAAGGTTCCAGAGACCACTGAGGACATGACAGAGATGATAGCTTACATCAGTCACATTAAGACAAAGGGAATTCAGGAGCTTAATGCAAAAATAATGGTAAGTAGAAATCTCAAATTATTTAGAGATCTTAAACAATTTAAACCCAAATCAGTTATGAGTTTTTGTCTTTCCTTTTCTGTACCTCCAGGAGACCCACCATAGACTTAACTACCTGTTGGACGTTCACATATTTGATCAAGAGGATCTGCAGTTAAACTCGACAGTTCTTCTCTGCCCATATAATATCGACCCAGTGTTTGAGCTCAATGATGAGGTGATGCCTATATACTTCCTACCCCTCAAAGTTAACATGAGGGTGCTGGAACAGCTCATGTCCTAATGCTTTTTTCTCCCTAGGTGATGGGCAAGGCCAAGCTAAAGGGAGAGCAAGAGTTGCTTGGTCGAAGGGAGAAGTTAATGCTGGAGCTTGATAAGTTGGGGAGAAGGATGGAGGAGTTTGCAGAGTGCTCTGAGTTAGACATGATGCAGCAGGTGTGCTTTCACTGCTATGCCTCTGCCACACACTATCACACTGTCACCAAGGGGAGTGCCAGCTAACTGCCATGATGTTCAGTTGTATTATGCCTCATAGTTACTTTTTGAATTTTGAACAGTATGTAACAGATGTGAGAACAGTCCAGAAGCGTCTCCAGGACGCTGAGGAGGCTATAGTCTTCATCAACAAAGAAGAAAACTTGTACAAATGGGACCAAACATTTTATCCTGGAGTGGAGGTTATCAAGGAGAGCATCGAACCTTACCAGAAGCTGTTTGCACTGGTGCTGAAGTGGCAACGCACTGAGAAGAGGTTTGTGCTGCGGATATTGAATAGTTTTGTGAGTGGTTGAATACTGTCAGTAACCAGAATTTAACTTTTTTTCTCTCTCTTCAGAACAAGGTGAAATGAAATAATTCTACACATCTAACCCCTAATTGTGTTTGAATCCAGATGGATCGACGGCTCCTTCCTGGACCTGAATGGAGAGAGCATGGAAGTAGAGGTTGATGAGTTCTTCAGGGAGATCTTCAAGATGCTTAAGTTCTTCCAGCAGAAGCAGAAGAAAGCCGAACAGGAGAGAGACAAGATGGCAGGAGTGGCTAAGAAGAAGCCTGCGGAGGAGGCCGCAGGGAAACAGGAGAGCCCTACAGCACTCATCTGTTCCAGGGTTATGGAGCAAGTTAAGGACTTCAGGGTACATAACTTTTAAATATCCATAAATCAAGTGAACATATCCAGTGTATATACAAAATGATGTCTGCTAATGCTAATCGTGCTGAATGTGCATATGTCAACAGGAGCACATCCCTATGGTGTCCATCCTGTGTAACCCAGGTGTTAGGTCTCGCCATTGGGAACAGATGTCTACAATAGTGGACTATGACCTCACTCCTGACTCCGGCACTACTCTACGGAAAGTTCTCAAACAGAACCTGGCCCCTTACTTGACGCAGTTTGAGGCCATCAGTGCTTCTGCCAGCAAGGTTAGGAAACAGTTTTAAAATACTCCGTTTGCGGAGCACTTTAAGAGATTGACACTTTATTTACTGTCTTTTTTCACTTTCTCAGTTTTTTTTACTCTCGTTTTCATCCCTCTGTCTTTGTTATTTTTTATCTTCACAGGAGTTTTCCTTGGAGAAAGCCATGCAGACCATGGTGGAGATGTGGGAAGGAATCTCCTTCCACTACCACCCCTACAGAGAGTCTGGAGTCTCTATCCTCACAGCTGTGGATGAGATCCAGACCATGCTGGACGACCAGATTGTCAAGACCCAGACCATGAGGAGCTCACCTTTCATCAAGCCCTTCGAGAACGAGATCAAGGTGGGTTCATGTCGGAGCACAGTGAGGTCATGTGGTTAAATCAAGCTCCTACAGGCTTCCAGTGTAAGTTCAACGTCTCCTTCTCCCACCTTCCTTGCCCCTTAGTCTTGGGAGGAGCGTCTGATACGTATCCAGGAGACCATAGATGAGTGGCTGAAGGTGCAGGCTCAGTGGCTCTATCTGGAGCCCATCTTCTCCTCTGAGGACATCATGCAGCAGATGCCCGAGGAGGGACGTCTCTTCCAGACTGTTGACAAGCTGTGGAAGGAGGTCATGAGGCACTGTGTCAAGGACCCCAAGGTAGGAAGAGGTTGTATTGGTGACCTCACTACTGACCGGCCTCCACGATGCGTTAACTAACTGAACATGATTGGTTGCTGCAGGTCCTGCCTGCCACCTCTCTACCAGGCTTGCTTGAAAGACTGCAAGATTCCAACAACCTTCTGGACAAGATCTTGAAGGGACTCAATGCTTATCTGGAAAAGAAACGTCTCTTCTTCCCTCGGTATTTAAATCAATACTTTGATACTAAGACCTTTTTTAGTTAATTACTTGACATGGCTCTAACATTGCAACATACTGTACTGCCCTCTACTCCAGGTTCTTCTTCCTGTCTAATGATGAGATGCTGGAGATCCTGTCTGAGACCAAGGATCCCCTGCGTGTGCAGCCCCACCTGAAGAAGTGCTTTGAAGGCATTGCCAAGCTGGACTTCCTTCCCAACCTGGAAATTCAGGTAGACATTTCTGTCATCAAAAGAGAAGTATTTTCAATTCAAGTCTTGAACAATAAAGTTATGGCTTGGGATCTCCCTTCATGAGTTCACATGTCACACACGTAATGGATGTAGAATGAGAACACAAGCGTCAAGTGAAAACAAATCACGTCCACGAACATACTTTTTCTCGACCCCTGTTATCCACCGTCTGTCCTACCATGCAGGCCATGTACAGCAGTGAGGGCGAGCGTGTGCAGCTCATCCAGCTCATCTCGACGTCCGAGGCCCGGGGCGCCGTGGAGAAGTGGCTGGTGCAGGTGGAGGATGTGATGCTGCGCAGTGTCAGGGATGTGGTGGCCCGCTCCAGAGTGGTGAGGACCTTGCACTTCACTACCCACACAAGGACGTGTCGCCTACTATGCATCCTTAATAATAGTGCCATACTAAGGAACTTTTTCTGAGTGTGTGTCAACGTTTTAGTCATTTCTGAGTCATTCCTGAGAGGTTTTTCTGTGCAGGCCTATGGTGAGACACCCCGTAAACAGTGGGTGAAGGAGTGGCCTGGCCAGGTGGTGCTCTGCACCTCCCAGATCTTCTGGACCCTGGAGGTTCATGAGGCCATCAGTGGAGGAAAGGAGGTACGGAGAGGAGAAGCCCACACTGTACAGTCATTATGATCCTACAGTAACAAATTGCTCATACTGTGTGTGTTTGCTATATACAGGGGCTGAAGAATTACTATGAACAGCTGCAGTCTCAGCTTAAAGACATTGTGGAGCTGGTAAGAGGAAAACTGCCGAAGCAGACCCGCACCACGCTGGGGGCTTTGGTAACCATTGACGTGCATGCCAGAGATGTGGTCATGGACCTGATAAACAAAGGTAGTGTTCCTCAGCAATCTTAAACCCACACTGTACCCCAGGACCGCCCACATGGCCCAATGTTTCCCCAATCACAAAATATTTAGACCGACGATTCAGGTACTCCTATGTGAATTTTTGTATTTGGTGATTGTTGGTTGACTGGATGCTGGTTGTTTTGTGATGCCTCCCTCCTCTGCAGGTGTGTCTCAGGATACAGACTTCCAGTGGTTGTCCCAGCTCAGGTACTATTGGCACAATGAGAATGTGCGTGTTCGCATCATCAACTGTGACGTCAAGTATGCCTATGAGTACCTGGGCAACTCCCCCAGGCTGGTTATCACACCACTGACGGACAGATGCTACCGCACCCTGGTAACTTCCTAGCAGGGAATACAGACAATACTTAACACTGGTGACACACAAACGTGGGTTGAACGTTGATCTACTTAATGCCCCTCTTTCACTTTTCTTTCCCTCTAACTTGTCTTTCTTTTCCGTCTGTCTTAGATTGGGGCCTTCTACCTGAGCCTGGGGGGAGCCCCTGAGGGTCCGGCCGGAACAGGGAAAACTGAGACCACCAAAGACTTGGCCAAAGCTCTTGCTGTGCAGTGTGTGGTTTTCAACTGCTCTGATGGCCTGGACTACCTGGCTATGGGGAAGGTGAATGGAACTTCACAGTTCTCTGTACTATGGCAGGGTTTTGTTTACTCATGTTTAGTTGATGGGTTTCAATGTGCTGTACTCCTGTTTCAGTTCTTTAAAGGCCTGGCTTCATCTGGAGCGTGGGCGTGCTTCGACGAGTTCAACCGGATTGAGCTGGAGGTGTTGTCCGTGGTGGCCCAGCAGGTCCTGTGCATCCAAAGAGCCATTGAGTTGAAGATGGAGTACTTTGACTTTGAGGGAACCATGCTGAAGCTCAACCCCAACTGCTTTGTCTCCATCACCATGAACCCAGGATATGCTGGTCGATCAGAACTCCCTGACAACCTAAAGGTACTGTAGTCCCTACCTTTAAAGGGGCAATTGACTGGGTTTTTTGGGTATTTCACACTGTTCCTTAAGGTCTCCGAAAAGGGTATGTAACATTGGTTGGGTTGAAAATGGCCCGGGTGCTGTTCTATGCCCTCTTACAGATCGTTTGAAATGTTCCCGGGAAAAAACACTAGCTTTTCTCCTTTTATGGTATGCTCATTAATATTTAGATAAGCTGCGCGCTGATTGGTTGGTTATCAACGAGTGAAGCTGGGGGCAAAAACGCAACACGGCCAACAGCAGCACTCGCTGAAACACTGAAGTTGGAGACTTGAAATTAAAACGCGCAAATAAATATATTGTGTCTACACAACACTGTTTTCAACAGATTGACTATATAACATTTGAAATGATAACATTACTTGTTTCCACTTCTGTTGTTGAAGCAAACTGGATTGACTTAGGTGGGTAGAACATTAGGCTACAGCTTAGCAACCAAACGTTGTTGCAATCGTGATTCTACTCGGCTTCAGTTAGCTAGCTAGGCTAGCTTACGGTGGCCCTGAAGTGCAAATGACACCCCCTAATATGAGTACATCCCCCAAATGAAAATACTCCCCCCCAATACGAGTCAACTCCCCCCAAATCGGATGACTTGTTCACCTCCCCCCAAAAATGAAAATACTCCCCCCCAATACGAGCCAACTCCCCCCAAATCGGATGACTTGTTCACCTCCCCCCAATACAAAAACGCGCTCCCCCCCCCAATACAAGTCAACTCCCCCCAAATCGGATGACTTGTTCACCTCCCCCCAATACAAAAACGCGCTCCCCCAAATGGAAAACGACATTACATTAACTCAAAAACACATTACATTAACTCTGAACGGAAAGGGTAGGTACTACACTTTAGCGCTGATTGGATGCAGTAGGCTAACTGACAAGAAATAAGAAATTGATTGACAGAAGTACAAAATGCAATAGCCTGACAGAGTTATGTGCACCAGGACATTTATTTGGGTATCGAAGCATGTAGCATAGGCTATGTATGCAAAAGCATAAATTGCTATGTTAAACGTAAACATCGATAGCCAAACAACTAGTCCACGTAACTCTGTCATTATCATGAAATTAATCGTTTTGATTTGAAGGAAAGAGGAAACATTAATGTTTACAATTCAGAGTCATTACACTACTCTTTATTTTAATCAGGGTCATTCCTATGAAATAATCTTAGATCTGCTGTTAACGTTTCACAATATAAGTAGCCTATGCGCACGCTAAAAACGCAGTTGAAGGAATCAGGACTTTTCAGAAGAAAAAACTGATAGTCCACTACAGAAGAATGAAATGCCACAATGACAGAGTAACGTGGACCAGGATAGTTGTTTGGCTATCGATTTTTACATTTAACTCGAAATACTTTTGCCTAAGAAGCCTACTATTTGCTACATTCTTCGATAGCCAAACAAATGTTCTGGTGCACGTAACTCTGCCAGGCTATTGCATTTTGTACTTCTGTCGATCAATTTCTTATTTCTTGTTAGTTAGCCTACTGCATCCAATCAGCGCTAAAGTGTAGTACCTACCCTTTCCGTTCAGAGTTAATGTAATGTGTTTTTGAGTTAATGTAATGTCGTTTTCCATTTGGGGGAGCGCGTTTTTGTATTGGGGGGAGGTGAACAAGTCATCCGATTTGGGGGGAGTTGACTTGTATTGGGGGGGGAGCGCGTTTTTGTATTGGGGGGAGGTGAACAAGTCATCTGATTTGGGGGGAGTTGACTCGTATTGGGGGGGAGTATTTTCATTTTTGGGGGGAGGTGAACAAGTCATCCGATTTGGGGGGAGTTGACTCGTATTGGGGGGGAGTATTTTCATTTGGGGGATGTACTCATATTAGGGGGTGTCATTTGCACTTCAGGGCCACCGTACTAGCTCTAGATATCTTGCTGTAAAATAACATGACAAAGATCTGGACAAACATGCATCGTGAATTGTAGATTTTCATTACACAGGTTATTTATTTGAATGAAACACAGTCAGGAACATGAATCAACGTTAGCCCCTAAACTAGGCTAAATTATCACACATTCTATGCTCTTGCGTTAACTAGCAAGCTAAACTTGTTTACATGCCTACAGTCTAGGTGTTACTAGTAACAGTTACTAGCAATGCTAATCCTGTATCTAAAACCTGCCTTTCTCCAGTTCTTTCAAATAGATTATCTAGACAGGCGTTAGCAATAAGCCAGACTGCAGTTCGTTTTCTGGCTATTTTTCGGAAGCTTCCCTTCTAATGCCGACTACAGCTGGTCTAGCTAGAGTCATTTGATGTGTGTCTGTAGAAACGTATTTAGCATTCTACCTGGTATGCTATATACAGGAAACGTTAGCATTGCTAATAACTGTTAGCACAACATCTTACTGTCCTTATAGCTTGCGGTTGCAATGAGCATACGGTTGGAACAGCACCTCTTTCCAGGTTCAGCTTCCTAGCATATCCTGCTTGAAATTGTCCAAGGTTGTCAAAACTGTCTTGGGTGAAATGTTCAGAGCAAATGAATGATTGAGTGTCGAACTTCGCCTGGATCTTCTCATAGACAACAGCAGCCATGCCTGTTGAATGTTTGGCTCCTTGGGAAGACTGTAAGTGTTAGCCTTCCCTGTACAGCCTGGAACACAGCATTTACGACCGTGGTCCATAATCAATATCCTTGTTATAATTCAAAACGTTCTTCTTTGTAATTCCTTATAAGTAGGCTAGCCTACACAGAGCAGCGCGCAGCTAAACTAGTATCGGAGATAGACGCTACCTCTGGCTGGTCTGGATGTAAATTCTGGGGCGTGACAAAGACACAGACCAGAGCCAATAAGAGGGCGATCACCGGTCCTACGTAGAACCGGTGGCTTTGTTGAAAAGCTAGCGTTTTACAGCCAATTTTTTTCTTTTTGAGATTTGAATAGGAAAGAGGTGTCAATAGACTTTGATATTCACGGTATGTTCAGTTTACCCTCCGAACTGTCGTTTTTCAACAATGACAAGGTAAAATCGGTTTTGCAGTCAATTGCCCCTTTAAAACTGTTTTCTATTTCTTCATTGTGGGTTTTGGTTTTAAAGTTGGCATTCATAACAATTTCTGTCAATGGGTCTATCAATGTTACATTGTAATCTTCACCTGATTTATTCTTTGTCTCTCGTGGATCACCCCAGGTGTTGTTCAGAACAGTAGCCATGATGGTGCCGAACTACGCGCTGATAGCAGAGATCTCCCTTTACTCCTATGGCTTCCTGAATGCCAAGCCCCTGTCAGTCAAGATAGTGATGACCTACAGGCTGTGCTCAGAGCAGCTCTCCTCCCAGTTCCACTATGACTATGGCATGAGGGCTGTCAAAGCTGTGCTGGTTGCGGCGGGAAACCTCAAGCTAAAGTTCCCCAATGAGAATGAAGATATACTGGTATGTACAGATTAAGAACACCGAGATTCTGAGGCACTGTAAAAAAGCATAAATCTAACCCTAATCACACTAACTGATTTTGGTATGTTGATGTGAATGATGACTCACCCTTTACTTCCCTCCAGCTCCTAAGGTCCATCAAGGATGTGAATGAGCCCAAGTTCCTCTCTCATGATATTCCGCTGTTCAATGGCATAACCAGTGATCTCTTTCCTGGCATCTCGCTCCCTGTGGCGGACTACAAGGTTAGACAAGGGCTTCTTTTTATGAACCTTCTTTTTACTGCAATACTGTGTCATCATCTTGCCATGTGTTTCTTCAGCTGTTTCTGGAGTGTGCTGAGGAGTGCAGTAAGATTCACAACGTTCAGCCAGTCCAGGTCTTCCTGGAGAAGATCATCCAGACCTATGAAATGATGATTGTCCGCCATGGGTAATTTATCGTTTACACCAATCCCCATGGGTCCATTTATTGAAACACATTCACAAAAATCAGAGTGTTAAATGTGATATTGTGTTGGATACCTGATGAGTGATCTTCGCCCTGTCTGTCTTGTATCCAGGTTCATGCTGGTGGGAGAGCCCTTTGCTGGGAAGACCAAAGTGCTGCATGTGCTGGCTGACACCCTGTGTCTGATGAATGACAAGGGCTTTAATGAGGAGGAGAAAGTGTACTTCCGGACAGTCAACCCCAAGTCTATAACCATGGGACAGCTCTTTGGCCAGTTTGACCCTGTCTCCCATGAGGTGGGGATCTAAATCACCATCCTTTAGTCATCCCTACGAGAAGAACTGTTGAACCAAGGAACCAACTATACCCTGTATCTCCCTGTTGTGTGTCCTTGTGTGTGTGTGTGTTACAGTGGGCTGACGGGATTGTGGCCAACACCTTTCGAGAGTTTGCCTCTGCGGAGTCCCCAGAGCGGAAGTGGGTGGTGTTTGACGGCCCTATAGACACACTGTGGATCGAGAGCATGAACACTGTGCTTGACGACAACAAAAAGGCAAGATTGTACTGTAACTCACACTAACATGAAATATACTACAAGATAACAACCAGCCCCCAACAATTACAATGTTATTCTGTTCCTGCACAGCTGTGCTTGATGAGTGGAGAGATCATCCAGATGTCCAACCAGATGAGTCTCATATTTGAGGCTATGGACCTGTCTCAAGCTTCAGTAAGAAGACTAACCGCAGAGCACAATAACAGTGTCAACCCCTTATAGAAGGAGAAGGCATGACAGTACATATCATCTACTTTGTAGCCAGCGACAGTGAGCAGGTGTGGGATGATCTACATGGAGCCTTCCCAGCTGGGCTGGCAGCCCCTGGTGACCTCCTGGATGAACACCCTCCCAGAGCCCCTGCAGGCCCACGACCACAGCTCCCTTCTGCTGGAGCTCTTTCACTGGCTGGTGCCCCCCTCCCTCCGAATTCTACGCAAACACTGCAGGGTAGGAGGATAGGAGGCCCGAGGACTAGTCCGGACATGTATTTGCTGTCTGGCCCATTGTGGAATGTTAACGTTTTTAACTTGACCCTACTATACCCTGCATAGACTGTGTAGTGACTTATGATTGGTTGTATCTTACAGGAAGTGGTTTCCACTAGTAACAGTAACGTAGTGGTATCCCTGACTCGTCTATTTGAGATGTTGCTGACAGAACCTGTGAAAGACGATGCCGGGAACAAAAACATACGTACCTGGATCATGGTACTGCTTTCAAAATATGCTTATGTACTATACCCCAGAAAATGTGCTCTTGATCCAGGTGTTTCTATCCTAATCCCTTTTGGTCTGTGTGTCGCAGGCGACATTTGGCTTCTCCCTGGTGTGGTCTGTGGGGGGCAGCTGTGATGCAGACAGCAGGGAGAGGTTTGATGATTTCCTCAGGGAGATCCTTTTGGGAAAGTCACAGCAACACCCCATACCTGCATCTGTCTCCAAATGGGAATGTCCTTTTGAGGAGAAGGGTCTGGTCTATGATTACTCCTATGAGGTATGATAATGTCACAATACTGTTTCTTGTTGCCTCTTTTTGGGGGTAAGCCAAGTTACAGTGAAAAAAAATGAGCTTCGTTACTCCTTTAGTTCAAAGGAAAAGGCAGATGGATCCACTGGAATGAGTCAATCAAGAACATCAATCTGGGGGATAAGTACACCAAAGTCCAGGACATCATTGTTCCTACCATAGATACGGTCCGCTACACCTACCTCATGGACTGCTGCATAAACTATGGAGTGTAAGCATCCATCAGCAGCATAGGGCTCACATACTGTAGGATGCTGTACGGTGCGTACTAGACTGTGTTCTCTATGCAGGCCTCTGCTGTTTGTGGGTCCTACCGGCACCGGGAAGTCTGTCTATGTGAAGGAGAAGCTGATGAACAACTTGGACAAGGACCGCTATCTGCCCTTCTTTATCAACTTCTCAGCTCGTACCAGTGGAAACCAGAGCCAGGTCAGCACTTACCACCTGTCAAAAGAACACTGCCTTCACCATTCCATTTCTGTATGGAAGGTTTCAGACATATGAAGGCCAAAGACAATCCTAACCTAGTCTCTGAAATGATTTGTCTGTGTGTAGAACATCATCATGTCCAGGCTGGATAAGAGGAGGAAGGGGGTGTATGGCCCGCCCATGGGAAAGAAGTGTGTCATCTTTGTGGATGACATGAACATGCCGGCGCTGGAGCAGTTTGGGGCTCAGCCTCCAGTGGAGCTCCTTCGCCAGTACTTTGACCATGGCAACTGGTGAGGACTGGGCGCCGCGGAGCTACCACAGCTAGAGATGTTGTCAGTGAACAAGCCATTGAAATGATGACAGGGATTGTTCCCGCCAGAATGTCCAAGTGTTCCTTGGTTGTTTCTTGACAGGTATGACTTGAAGGACACCACCAAGATCACTCTGGTGGACCTGCAGCTCATCTCTGCCATGGGGCCCCCTGGTGGTGGAAGGAATGCTGTTACCCCTCGCTTCCTGCGTCACTTCAACATCTGCAGCATTAATGCCTTCAGTGACGATACCATGGTGTGCATCTTCTCCAACGTGGTGGCATTTTACCTGAGGAACAATGAGTTCCCTCCAGACTACTTCACTGTGGGTAACCAGATAGTTGCTGCCACCATGGAGGTGAGTCCTGAAGAGATGCAGGAAATACATATTTTAAAAAGGATTCCATTGACTACAAATATAATGCTTAATTTTAGTTGATATAAGACTGAGTTTAGATATGAAGTTAGTCAACACATTCAATGATCGTTCTACTTCCTTGCAGGTGTACAAGAAGGCCATGCAGAACCTGCTGCCCACACCAGCCAAGTCCCACTACACCTTCAACCTGCGGGACTTCTCCCGTGTGGTGCAGGGCTGCCTACTGCTCAAGAAGGAGTCTCTGGAGAACAAGCGCACCATGATCCGCCTCTTCGTACACGAGGTGTTCCGGGTCTTCTACGACCGTCTGGTGGATAACAAGGACCGTGCTTGGCTCTACAAGCTCATGAACGACATTGTCAGAGAGCACTTCAAAGAGAACTTTGAGCTGGTTTTCGAACACCTGAAGCAGGACAAAAAGACGGTGCGTAAACATAAAGTGTATGAGGTTTCGTGAGGATAGGTGAAGAATACGATCCGCAATGCTTTGAAACTTTGAGAATGCTTTGCTCTTTGTTTACATGGTGTATTTCTCTTTTCAAGCTGTGCGAAGAAAACATGTGCAACCTCCTGTTCGGGGACTACATGAACCCTGACCTAGAGGATGACGAACGGCTTTATGCAGAGGTGCCCTCCATGGAGATCTTTGGCCAGGTGGTGGAGCTCTGTCTGGACGAGTACAACCAGACGCACAAGAACCGCATGAACCTCGTCATCTTCCGGTAACGCTTCTCCCTGATGACAAGCTGTGGTCCATCACACCAAGTGCATTATATAAATACAGGAAAACAATGGAAACATCTGTAGGTAATCAATCAGACGCAAAAACGAAGTATATTCCTACTGTATGTTTGTGTGCAGCTACGTCCTGGAGCACCTGTCGCGCATCAGCCGTGTGTTGAAGCAGCCGGGGGGCAACGCCCTGCTGGTGGGGGTGGGGGGCAGCGGGCGTCAGTCCATCACCCGTCTGGCCACCTCCATGGCCAAGATGACCCTGTTCCAGCCCGAGATCTCCAAGAGCTACGGCATGAATGAATGGAGGGACGACCTCAAGGTCAAAGGAGGAGAATATTCCACTACTATTTTACATACGGGCATTTTTGAAAATGCACCTATACTATCTGTATAAATGTGGTGTATGTCTGCTTCAGGCCTGCTTTATCACAGAGCTACATGTGTTTTTGGCTGGTGTTTTGTTGATCCATTCTCCCTCCTGTTTTTTTCCATAGCTGCTCTTTAAGAATGCAGGGGTAAAAGGCCAGAAGACAGTGTTTCTGCTCACCGATGCTCAGATTAAAGAGGAAGCCTTCCTGGAGGATGTGGACAGTGTCCTGAACACAGGAGAAGTGCCCAACCTCTTTGCTGTGGATGAGAAACAGGAAATCATAGAGGTAAGGTTACCTACTGTAGGAATTTTCAGTCCATATCAGAAGGTATTTGGTCAAGAGAAAACTTGGAGCGGAATATCTTTCTAAATCAAGGCAGCTTGATGATTTATTCAGCAAAGCAGCATCGGTTACAGGAATACAGAAGAATGCTAGTGACACATCTAAAATCCCACACATATTTAGTCAACATGAACAAACTCCCCATCCCTCCTTACTCCACAATCTCCCAATACTGTCAACACAATTTACACACAGTCAGCTCCCCTTTTACCTGTATTGTTCTGTGTGCAAGTTTCCTATCTCCGATGTCAGCTCGACCTGTTCCCCATGTCCTTCTGTCCACATGTCAACAGACTCGGATGAAAACAAAAGGTGATTGTGCCTTTTCAGTTGTAGCCCCCACTCTGTGGAATAAACTGACCATTTTTACCAGCTCATTCCCACCACCGAGACATTTAAGTCTCGTCTTAAAACATATTTATATTCTTTGGCTTTCGAGTCAGTTTAAGGTCACTCATGCTTATTGTAATTGTGTTGTTTGTTTGCTGTTCCTGCTTATTGTTGTTTTGCCTTATCTGATGACTTTGTACAGCACTTTGGTCGGCATTGGCTGTTTTTAAATGTGCTCTAGAAATAAACTTGAAACTTGAAATAAATTGTACTTGACTTCTCTCCCTAGCTGGAGCGTAAGAGTGCACCCCAGCTGATTTCTCAGAGGAACAGACTATTGACCCTGGCCTCTCCTTTGAGGTTGTCTTGACAGTTCCTTTTCTTCCTTTCTTCGATTATTTATTACAAAGGAATGTGTTATTCCCAAACTCATGGCTCCACTCTTGTTCACTCATGGTCTGACCGTCTCACCGTTGGTGCCACACAAGCAGTGGCCTGCTTCGTTACTTATGGGGATTCTTACATGTTGGCCTATAGGTTGTGAGGTCAATCAACTTTAGCCACGACACCTACCTACTGAACCGCACCCCACCCTCCCGGTTTACCTTGCTTTTTATGTTTGAGGAAAAATGACATCAACAGCTAAGTAGTCTTTGACGTGTTCTCTCTCTCTCCCTCCCCTGTCCCGTCCCCCTCCCCTCCCTGTCCTCCCCTCCCTGTCCTCCCTTCCCTGTCCTCCCCTCCATGTCCTGTCCTCCCCTCCCTGTCCTCCCCTCCCTGTCCTGTCCTCCCTGTCCTGTCCTCGCCAGGCAGTGCGGCCCATCGCCCAGGCTGGTAATAAGAGTGTGGAGTTCAGCCCTCTGGCTCTGTTTTCCTTCTTTGTGACGCGCTGCCGGGCAAACCTACACATCGTGGTGGCTTTCAGCCCCATAGGAGACGCATTCCGTAACCGGTTACGTCAGTTTCCTTCACTTATCAACTGCTGCACCATCAACTGGTTCCAGGTACACATGCAGGAACATTATACACTGCTTTCCAAAAAGCCAACCTACAACGAGGGAACAACTATGCCTAGGGCATTCACCATCAATTGTAGCAACACATTCACCATGTAACACTTTTGTTTTGATGAAAGGATGAATAGAGGTTAAGCATATTGATTTACAGTATAAAAGAAGAAGAATCATGATAATGTTCTTTACATCCCTCAATGTCCATCTCTTAATCCCTCGGCTATGAATTATCCAGCCTTGGCCAGAGGAGGCGCTGGAGCGCGTGGCCAACCAGTTCCTGGAGAGCCTGGAGATGAGTGAACGCGAGAGGCAGGAGGTTATGCCCATCTGCAAGACCTTTCACACCTCCGCCATCGAGCTTTCACACAAGTACACAAACTACACAACAGATTCTACTCTTTATGGTTCAGTCCTGTGACGGAAACAGACATGCTGGTGATATCGTGAAACATAATGATGTTTCTAACGCTAGGTTCCTGTCTGAGCTGGGTCGGCATAACTATGTCACCCCCACCTCCTACCTGGAATTGATTGCTGCCTTTCGTCAGCTCCTCACCAAGAAACGAGACACGGTCATGATGGCCAAGAGGAGGTACACCAACGGTCTTGACAAGCTGGCCTTCGCTGAGTCTCAGGTACAGGACACACCTCACACTCATGAGCACGTGTACAACACTGTTATATTGTTTCAATAGCTTACAATACAGTCAACTTGTCAGTATTTAGTCATTCCATAGGCTCTGTGGATATGTGTGTCTGTAGGTGGGTGCGATGAAGAAAGAGCTTGTGGATCTGCAGCCCAAGCTGGAGCAGGCCAAGATTGACAACACCAAGATGATGAAGGTGAAAGACACTCTCATGAAACACACACACAATGACATATTGTTTCTTTTGTCGCCGTCTCAAAGTGCAGGTGCTACCTTCAACCCTGCTCCTGACAAGGGCCTGGCCTCAATGCAGCTTGGCGTGTGTCGTGTTTCAGGTGATAGAGGTGGAGTCGGTCCAGGTGGAGGCCAAGAGTAAGGTGGTGCGTGTGGATGAGGAGGCTGCCACTCTGAAAGCTAACGAGTCCCAGGCGCTGAAGGACGAGTGTGAGAGTGACCTGGCAGAGGCCATCCCAGCCCTGGAGATGGCCCTCTCTGCCCTCAACACCCTGAAGGTACACATGGCTGCCTGATTTGATCCCCAGGGCAGTACCGCAGTGTACTAACACACATGCATGCAATGACATCAACATGTGTACCAGCTGTGTGAAGTGTAAATTAAACTCCTTCCAGCCCTCTGACGTCACCATTGTGAAGTCAATGAAGAACCCTCCATCTGGTGTGAAGCTGGTGATGGCTGCTGTGTGTGTGATGAAGGATTTAAAACCAGACAAGATTGCTGATCCTGCAGGAACCGGGCAGAAGGTGAGGCCCTGTCAGTTAAATGACAACAGCATGCAAACTGTCTCTGTTAACAATGTTTTTTTTTTATTACAAACATGCAGATTCTTGACTACTGGGGTCCAAGCAAGAAACTTCTTGGAGACATGAATTTCCTCAGAGACCTGAAAGAATATGACAAAGACAACATTCCTGTAAGTTCACCCTGTCATCCAAGCTGTACCACCCATAGTGTATGAACATATACATTTGAATGACCTCTCCTCTTTTTCCACTGTCAGGTGCCAGTGATGCTTAAGATCCGAAGTGAGTACATGACCAACCCGGACTTTGACCCCACCAAGGTGGCCAAGGCCTCCTCTGCAGCCGAAGGCTTGTGCAAGTGGATCACTGCCATGGAGGTGTACGACAGAATAGCCAAGGTGGAGTGACCGGAACCTTCTCTCTTTTCAGGCAGCGCTCCTGTCTCTGCAGCCTTTTCTTTTCCTATTCCACATTTACATGTATTCATTTAGCAGACAATTTTATCCAAAGCGACTTCCAAGAGAGAGCTTTACAAAGTGCATAGGTCACTGATAATAACAACAAGATAGCCCCAAAACATTGCGAGTAGCCAAAACATGAAGCACATATTGTGAACAACCCAAATAAGTGCCACTCTTCACTCTCTCACTGTAACTCTCTACTGTCGATCTGCCCTCTTCCTGCCTCTCTCCTCTGATCTCCCGCTCCCTCCCCTCCTGTGTGATGCAGGTAGTTGCCCCTAAGAAGGCCAACCTGGCAGAAGCCCAGCAGTCCCTGGCCACCACCATGGCCCTGCTCAATGAGAAGAGAGCTGAGCTGAAGGAGGTGGAGGACCGCTTGGCCTCCCTGCAGAAGACCTTTGAGGATAAGACAGAGGAAAAGGCCCAGCTGGAGTTCCAGGTGGATCTCTGTGCCCGCAAGCTGGAGAGGGCTGAGAAACTCATTGGAGGTCTGGGAGGAGAAAAGACCAGGTGGGCTTTTGATGGTGGAGGCGATGATGATGAGAATGAAAGTGATTTGTCTGAAGGACTGACTCTCCTCCAAATTGCTGTCCGTATACAGGTGGTCTAAGGCAGCTGATGACTTACAGAACACCTATGACAACTTGACTGGAGACGTGCTCATCTCAGCTGGGGTTATTGCCTACCTGGGAGCCTTCACTGCAGGTTTCAGACAAAACTGTGCAAAGAAATGGACACAACTCTGCAAGGTATCATTTCTACATCTCTCAGTAATGGTTTCTGATCGTCTATGCAGTAGTGTGCATCACTGGCACTTGTGCATCACTGACACTTATTCTCTACACTTATCTCAAAC
Source organism: Hypomesus transpacificus (assembly GCF_021917145.1). Classification (NCBI taxonomy): domain Eukaryota; kingdom Metazoa; phylum Chordata; class Actinopteri; order Osmeriformes; family Osmeridae; genus Hypomesus; species Hypomesus transpacificus. Next base: position 7,680,162 of record NC_061077.1, read on the forward strand.
ATCCCTCTCTCCTATGCCACAAGACAAAGAATATTCCATCATCTGATGACTTCTCCTTGAGTAAGACCCTTGGAGACCCCATCAAGATCCGGGCTTGGAATATTGCTGGTTTGCCCACCGACAGCTTCTCCATCGACAATGGAGTGATTGTCAGCAACTCACGCCGATGGTGATTCCCTCTCCTTTCACAGTTGTCATAATGACATTACTCAAAACACCCACACTCTCTCTCTGCACTGTCTCTGTCTCTCTTTATCACTCTTCCTGTCTCTCTTTTTTTCTGTCTCTCTTTTTCTCTGTATCTCTTTCTCTTTCAACAGGCCCCTCATGATTGACCCCCAGGGTCAGGCCAACAAATGGGTGAAGAACTCAGAGAAGGACAACAACCTGAGTGTGATCAAGCTGACAGACGGGGACTACATGAGAACCCTGGAGAACTGCATCCAGTTTGGATCCCCTCTGCTGCTCGAGAACGTTGCAGAGGATCTGGACCCTTCTCTGGAACCCCTGCTGCTCAAACAGATCTTCAAACAAGGTTAGGGTTAACAATTCACTCAAACGTTTCACTCAAACATTGATTAGATTGTCCCAAACAAGATGCAGACTAATATTTTACATGGATTTAGGACTATTGTAATTGTATTGCCAGTTGAAGTATATCGGATTTGTGTCTGACACAAGGGGGTGTGGAATGTATTCGACTGGGGGAGAGTGTGATTGAGTATTCCCGAGACTTCCGATTCTACATCACCACTAAGCTGAGGAACCCCCACTACCTGCCGGAGCTGGCCACCAAAGTCTCCCTCCTCAACTTCATGATCACCCCGGAAGGGTTAGAGGACCAGCTACTTGGCATCGTGGTCGCTAAGGAGAGGTGGGCCCACAAAGACACAAACTTTTCTCTGTTTCTCCCTCCCTCTACTCTCAAGTGACCCTCTAGTGAGCGTTGGTACTACCTCTCATCGTCATTTCCCTTTTCCCAGGCCCGAACTGGAAGAGGAGAGGAACGCCCTCATTCTGCAGTCTGCAGCCAACAAGAAACAGCTGAAAGAGATAGAGGATAAGATCCTAGAGACGCTGTCATCGTCGGAGGGAAACATCCTAGAGGACGAAAGTGCCATTCAGGTCTTGGACTCAGCCAAGATCATGTCCAACGAGATCTCCAAGAAACAGCAGGTGAGTTTGAGGTCTCCACAGAGAGAGGAGGGAGACAGAGTGGATCTTTGGTGACTCTTCTGTCGATCTAACCGCCTCGGACATTCCACCCCCCAGATAGCAGAGAAGACAGAGATCAAGATAGCAGAGTCAAGGGAGGGCTACAGAGCCATCGCCAAGCACTCATCCATTCTGTTCTTTAGTATTGCTGACTTGGCCAACATTGACCCCATGTACCAGTATTCTCTTGGCTGGTTTGTTAACCTCTACATGAACTCCATCCAGGACAGGTGAGACATGAACATTACTAGTGACATAGGCCCAGCTATTCTGGAGCTTTTTTGACGTTCAGGATGCTCTGTGGTGGAATAATTGCATGTTGCTTGTGTTTCAGTAACAAGTCCAAGATCCTGGAGAAGAGGCTGCGATACCTGATTGACCACTTCACCTACAACCTGTACTGTAACGTGTGTCGCTCCCTGTTTGAGAAGGACAAACTCCTCTTCTCCTTCATCCTCTGCTCCAACCTTCTTCTGTAAGTCTCGATTTCCCATCGCAGAGGAGCCTTCGGTTCCCCCTAACTGATCTGTTCGTTCGATCTGTTTTAAAGCGGATTTATATACACGTGTAATCTGCATACATTCTATTGAGCCTCCACTGTTGTTAGATGGCTTGTCTATGATCTCCTGCAGAGCGAAGAAGGAGATAAAGTACTCTGACTTCATGTTCTTCCTGACTGGAGGAGTGGGCCTGCAGAACAACACACCCAACCCTGACCCCTCCTGGCTACAGGACAAGAGCTGGGATGAGATCTGCAGGGCCAGCGACCTGCCCAACCTCCAGGGACTCAAGTAGGAGACGCAGCTACCGCTAGCCTGTCGTGTCGCTTAGTATAGAACTATGTATGACAAACACCCATCGGCTTGATGGCTACTTTTCACCAATTCATAAATCTTGGTCATAATGGCCACATACATTGTCAATGAGCTCTGTTTTTTTCATTCCTCCATGTTAACCTCTAACCCTAACCCTCATTTTGCAAGGGAGAGTTTCACGAAGAACCCAGAGATGTTCCTGACCATCTATGACAGTAAGGAGCCCTACAACACCCAGCTGCCCAAACCTTGGTGTGAAACCCTCAATGACCTGCAGAAGATGATCATATACCGTGGCCTCAGGCCCGACAAGGTTAGAAAGAAGAGCCTTTTCGTCAAGGCAACTGTTCAACTATATACACCTGTGAATGAATGTTCATGTAGTACTTTACTACGTCATTTGTCAGATTGTACCAGCCATCAACAACTATGTGACTGACAAGCTGGGGAGGAAGTTTGTGGAGCCCCCTCCCTTTGACCTGAGTAAGAGCTACCTGGACTCTAACTCTACAATCCCACTGGTGTTCATACTGTCTCCAGGAGCTGACCCCATGGCCAGTGAGTGCTATCATGCTAAACCAACACTCTGTAATCTTTTAGTATTGCCAGACTGCCCACATATATATATATAAATAAACTTTTGACTGCTACTGTATATATATAACCATATATGCCATATATGGTTCATGAATGGTTTATTCAAACAGATGTGTCCTCCTTTCTCATCCAGGCTTACTAAAGTTTGCCAATGACAAAAACATGGGCGGCTCAAAGTTCCAGGCCATCTCTCTGGGTCAGGGCCAGGGTCCCATCGCTGCTAAAATGATCCGTACGGCCATGAAGGAGGGCACATGGGTGTGCCTGCAGAACTGTCACCTGGCTGTCTCCTGGATGTCCACCCTGGAGAAGATCTGTGAGGACTTCAGCCCCGAAACCTGTCACCCAGAGTTCCGCCTGTGGCTCACCAGCTATCCCTCCCCCAAGGTAGGCCTCAGCACCTGGTAGGCCCCATTCTGGTGAGATGATGAGTCTGCAGTATAATCGCACAGCATCTTCTGTATGCAGCCCAGATGTTGCAGTGATAACAGCGATGTGATTGTACATACAACACCATTAATGTGGCATCTGCCTCCCTCTCCCTATGGTCAGTTCCCAGTGATCATCCTGCAGAACGGTGTGAAGATGACCAACGAGCCTCCCACCGGCCTGAGACTGAACCTGCTGCAGTCCTACCTGACAGACCCAGTCTCTGACCCTGCCTTCTTCAGCAACTGTTCTGAAAAAGAGCTGGTGAGTGTGTAGGTCAAATATACACACACACTAAAGTCACATACACAAATATCATGTGTAATTCTGTTGTTTTTCTCAGGTGTGGGAGAAGCTCTTGTATGGAGTGTGCTTCTTTCATGCTCTGGTTCAAGAGAGGAAGAAGTTTGGGCCCCTTGGCTGGAACATTCCATATGGCTTCAATGAGTCAGATCTGCGCATCAGCATCAAACAGCTGCAGGTAATCGCACACACCAATCAACCATCCACACATCCATGTGCTTGTCCGTTGCAGGTTTCTCTCTCACCATCTCTCTCCCTCTTGGACTCCCACAGCTGTTTGTGAACGAGTATGATAGTGTGCCGTTTGAGGCCATCACTTACCTGACTGGGGAATGTAACTACGGGGGCCGGGTGACTGATGACTGGGACAGAAGACTGCTCATGACCACCCTGGCTGACTTCTACAACAAAGACATCATAGAAAATCCTCGCTACACCTTCTCCCCCAGCGGCAAATATTATGCCCCTCCCAAGTCCATATATGAGGACTATATAGACTTCATCAAGGTAGGGACTTAAGAGGGGTTTTCAGTGATGCTGTTGTAGTCGAATACAGAATTTTGTCTATAGTCTGTTCTGTTCTATAGTCTTTTCTGATACAATGAAGTATTAGATTCTATGACAGACTCTGGTTGTACGATATCTTCTAGAACCTTCCTCTCACCCAGCACCCAGAGGTGTTTGGGATGCATGAGAACGTGGACATCTCAAAGGACTTGCAGCAGACCAAGTTGCTGTTTGACTCCCTGCTACTCACTCAGGGAGGGGGCTCCAAGGGAGGGGCCAGCTCAGGAAATGACAACACACTGTTCGAGATTGCTAACGACGTCCTCACTAAGGTGACCAGTTCTTGTCAAATACTGGTGTTTTGTCCATGTATTACATTTTAGTCATTTCTAAACTCACCTAGCTTCCAAACTCACTCACCTTTTTTCCCTGTAGCTTCCAGCTAACTTTGACATTGAGGCAGCCTTAATGAAGTTCCCCGTGATGTATGAGGAGAGCATGAACACTGTGTTGGTGCAGGAGATGGAACGCTACAACACGTAAGATACAGCATAGAACTGAAAGTGAAAGAGATCAATGTATGGATCAACAAACCTCTAGGTTCAAATTGGTGTGTGTCAATCTTTTAAGCTTTAAATTATAGCTGCACTTTCTAGACTAACAGGTTTACAACTGCCATGAAGGAATAGTTACATTCAACTTCTGCAATCATTAACAAACACAGGATGTGCAAAAATAAAGTTTCTAAAGGTTTGAAAAAAGTTAGACTATGAAACGGTCTTCAGAATGTCCACTGGTGTGGTTTTCCCCTCTTGCCCAGGTTATGTGTCACCATTCGTGTAAGCCTGCAGAACCTGCAGAAGGCCATCAAGGGTCTGGTGGTGATGGATGCTGAGCTGGAGGCCTTGTCTGGCAGTCTGATGGTGGGCAAGTTGCCAGAGAAGTGGGCCAAGCGCTCCTACCCCAGCCTCAAGCCCCTGGGTAGCTACATAACAGACTTTCTTACCAGGCTCAAATTCCTGCAGGTTAGTATGTTTATATCGCATCCACTAATGGCATAACATTAGCTAAGAATATTATATATTTCACCCTCAATGTTGTTTTTCAGAGGAAGGTCAAATACATGCTTGAATCATATTATACTTAAAACAAATATGATATAATAAGAACAATAACTTGTTTTTCTATGGATTCCAGTGGAAAATAGTGACAACTGGTGCATCAGGTAGTGGTTCATCTCACTTTAATACCAGTCTTTTCTGATGTGTGTGCCTGTAGGACTGGTACGAAACCAACAAGCCAAATGTGTTCTGGCTGTCCGGCTTCTTCTTCATCCAGGCCTTCCTCACGGGGGCCATGCAGAACTATGCCAGGAAGTACTCCATTCCCATCGACCTGCTGGTCTTTAGCTACGAGGTCTGCTCACACTCCACGTGTATGATCCCTCAACAGCACCCTGTGTCACCCATAGCTGACCTCTCCTGCCTCTGCACTGTTACTCTCTCCCCTCTGGAAGGTTCTACCCATCGAAACGTCCGACACAAGCCCTGAGGATGGTGTCTACATCCACGGCCTGTTCCTGGACGGAGCTCGCTGGGACCGACTAAAGTAAGTTAATGCTCCATTTGATATGACCTTTTTTTGTGTTAAGTTGTAGGAGTGCAGTGGAGCAACAAAGTTTGTTGTCCCTGAGTCTGTTTTTGTGCCTGTCAACAGTGGAGTCCTCACTGAACAACACCCCAAAGTCCTGTTTGACTCTGTCCCCATCATCTGGATCAAACCCAGTAAGAACACCTGAAAGCTAAACACTACCTGATGCACCCGTTGTCATTGTGTTATTTAGGAGTTTGTTCTGGTGTCATCATTCTCTATTTTCTTCCTCCCCCCACAGCTCAGAAGGATGGGACAGAGCAGTCCCAGAGCCTGTATGTGTGCCCACTGTATAAGACCAGTGAGAGGAAGGGCACCCTCTCCACCACAGGGCACTCCACCAACTTCGTCATCAGCATGATGCTGCCCACCAACAAACGCCCGCAGCACTGGATCAAGAGAGGAGTGGCCATGCTGTGTCAGCTGGATGACTGAAACAGAAAGTCACACTATTTCATACAAGCACTTTATGCCGTCCCACTTGGGATTCATGTCTTTTGGTGGAATCTTTATTCACAAATGAACCCTATTAAAGACATTTTCAACCACCTCAAGCTGTGGCTTTGATGTTAAGAGTATCGTGTGTCATATGACGTCTGTGTGACATCCTCTGCCTCTTGGCCATAGAGAGGACAGTGTGTCACTGTGTGTCACTGTCTGTCAGTTAAACTCCTGGTGGCGCTAGGAAAACCCCGTGACTAGATATAAATAGTCAGGAGTTATAAATAGGTGTGTTTGGGAGCTGAGTTGCCCACTGAACATAAAGAGGGCTACTGGATCCGCACAGCCTGAAGGTAAACAGAAAATAAATACACTATCTCACCACATAATGTTCTTGAATGTATGAAAGTGGAGTGGTGCATTAATGTTGACAATGCATGTATCTGCATTTGTGTTGCATGGTACCATGCTCCCAACTGTTGATCTTAAGTCTATGGCAGGCAAAGTTTTTCTATTGACTTCAAAGCCCAGAAGTTTTAATTACAACATGTTTTCTGTTCAATGAACTGCATGAAGATATATTCTGTAAAGACCCAGCAAGACTTCATTAACACATTTAATGCTACATAACTGGAGGGCTAACTGCAGTTTTATTGTTTCCAGATTTCCCCTGTGTTCACACAAGCTGACAAGAAGTCTAAAGTTCCTGGTAACCACAGTCTCAGCCACATGCACATGAACTAGGGCATTTAATTCAGGCCTAAACTATCATTCATCATTGGACACCAAATTGTATTACAGTATACAGCAGACACTGCTGAAATAAATGATTTTTGTATTCCTCACATGTGTATTGTGAAGTGCATGCTCGGTCATTCATGCTCTATGTTCTGTACCATGTCTATTCTGTCTTCTGTTTTCAGCTGTGAGTGTGTTGCGAATTACAATTCATTGTGAGTCCCTGGTACTGTGCTTACCAGTCTAGTTGTGGCTCATGTAGTAATTGTTTCTCCCCAGAGAGATTCTGTTGTTTACTGGTGAAGCAATCCTTCAAGGTGTGACAGATGAATACGGAGACAGAGACTGGAGATGAGTTTGACCAATACGAAGATGACAGGGATGAGGACGAGGCCACACAGTATATGATCGAACAGAGCCTGCTCCAATATAGTAAACGCAAGGCGGCAATTTCCAGGTAAGATCTCCAATATGCTGTATAGAAACGACCATCTCATTATGATGCTACATGTGGCTGACTGTCCCAATATTTTCCCCAGTCACCTTGCAGGCACTGCGGATGACCCCGATGAGATCTTTAAAGCAGTAAATGAAGGTGAGCCGAACAGTTATTATGTCTCATAAATGCTCCTACTGTACGGTCATCCATGTCCGTCTTAATGTGGGATGAGGATGGATGAGATATAGGACAACAATGTCATGGAGGTCCAGTGTGCGGGTATAATATTGTTGGTGGCTTCTTCACACTCATTCTTCAGTAATAATTAAATACTAAAAACCCATGTCTGGTACCTGTTTGGTTTGCCATCCATTCTGCCCTTCTTGACCCAGGTGACGAGGAGGCCTTGAGGGCTCTGACAGAGCTTCCAGGGGTCATGTCCAGAGTAGATAATAGAGGGTGGATCCCTCTGCATGAGGCTGCAGTGCAGGACAATAAACCCATCCTAGAGATAGTGTTCTCAGGTACAAAACCACAAACCAAGAACTACAGTACAGTATATATTACACATAACTCCACACATAGTAGTTTGATGCAAGTACAATCATTGATAAATTGACTGACTGCATCATTCAGTATTACAATTCAAGTGGAACATCTAACTTGTTATGGCTTGACATGTTGGGGCCAGCTTCTCCTCTGGGTGCACTCCACTGCCGCACTTTGAAGGGGGAAACACCACTCTTTCTAGCTGTGGTGCATGGCCTCAGGGCTAATGCTACATTCCTGCTGCAGAATGGATGCAATCCAGACATACAGGATGATGAGGAGGATTCTCCACTTGTGGCAGGTAACTTGGCTCATATTGGATCCCTTTATTAGAAAACTGCTGCGGTAGTGAAAAAGAAACTCTCATTACTTTCTATCTCTCAATTCCTTACTCTACAGCTATAATTAATGACCAGTATGACCTGGCCACATTGCTGCTTCGCTACAACGCCAAAGTCGACCCAAAAGGACCTTTGGGCCGAACCCCTCTTCACGAGGCTTCCTTGCTGGGTCAGGAGAACTTTGTGTATTTGCTCCTGCAATCCGGCGCCAACCCAAATGTCTATGATACCAACATGAAGAACCCGCTAGCCTTGGCTGCACAGGCTGGCCATCTCAACGTTGTGGAAGTCTTGCTACAGAAAGGTGGGTTTCTCAGTGGATAAATGGCTGCTGGTGTACTAATATTGTTACCATCACTGTAGATGTACTAGTCTGTTTGTACAACTATTTTTGTACCTCTATATTTATGTGTGGGTGCATGTTTGTGCCACTTACTCCTCTTCTCTTTGACCTCTCTTTATCTCTCAACTCTATCTCTCTCTATCCTTCTCTCTCTTTCATCTGTCTCTATGTTTCTATCCTGAATGTCTCTCCCAGGAGCACGTGTGGGGTATCAGTCAGAGTTGGCTGGCTCAGTACTGTTTGATGCAGCTGAATCAGGGAACCCTGACATCATTTCTTTGCTGCTGGACCATGGGGCCGACCCTAACATAGCACTGCACAGCGGGCACCTGCCTCTCCACCGTGTGGCGTACCATGGCCACGTACTGTGAGGAATTCTAAATATTCACTTCATACTTTCAGCTCTTCATACAAATGCATGGACTTCATCCGATCCTCTGTATTTCATACAGAAGGTATGGATACCAAACTCTTCCCCTGACAGGGCTTTGGAGCAGCTGATCCCGGTGACTAAAATGGAGGTGGTGAAGGAGAGTGGGATGAGTCCTCTTCACTCTGCGGCAGCTGGGGGCCATGCTCAGTGTGTGGAGCTGCTTCTCCAGGCTGGCTATGATCCCAACTTCATGCTCCACCCAAGGATACGACGGAACTACGATGATGAACGCAAGTCTGCGCTATACTTTTCTGTTTCCAACAATGACCTTCAGTGCACCCGTCTACTGCTGGAGGCTGAAGCTATGGTCAACCAGGACCCTATCAATTGCCTTCAGGTGGCCCTGAGACATGGCAACTACGAGCTTATCAACACCCTGTTGAGGTATGGGGCCAATGTGAACTACTACTCTGGTGTCAACACCACTCACTTCCCTTCTGCGCTGCAGTATGCCCTGAAAGATGAGGTCATGCTGAGGATGCTCCTAAACCACGGTTATGATGTGCAACGCTGCTTCGACTGTCCCTATGGAGATAGTTCCCATGACTACGCGCCATGGACAACCTCAGTCATCAAAGACATGGTGGTGAGACAGTCTGGGAAATATGGTAGGAGTGGGGTCTCATGGATCATGGATGCAGGACATTATTTTTCCTTGGATCATTATTGCTTTTTCTCCCTTTCACTCTTTATCTTACCTGTCTCTCTCAGTCAATCTGTTCCCAACGTCTGTCTCTCTGCAGTTCTGTGAGGTGATAACAGTGTACTGGCTGAAGCACATCTCTGGACTGGTAGTGCGCATCATGCTGGACTACACTGACCATGTCATCTTGTGCACCAAGCTGAAGGACATCCTGAAGCAGCAGAAACAGTGGCCAGAGATCTGTGAAATTCAAGGCAGGAAAATGGGTTACTGGAGTTTTAGAATAATATCCTAAAAGTGTGTCTGACTGAGCAGAATATATTAGCATACCTACACAAATGATTGTATAGTTGTAGGAATGCTTTTGTAGATTACTCGATCTGCTTTAACTTTGCAGAGAATGTACGGAGCCTGAAGCACCTGTGTCGTCTGCGCATTCGAGCCTGCCTGCGCAACCTACGCCTGAGGGCGCCGGTTTTCATCAGCTTCCTGCCTCTTCCAAACAGCCTGAAGGACTACCTGCGCTACAGGGAGTACGATGTCTACAGCAGAGGCAGCATGGTCAGCCCATAACGTTCAACACTGTAACCACAGCTTGTCTGTGAAAAGACATTATGGGTTGTCCCCTTGATAGAATTATATCATATTTGGTGATCTTCAATGTACAGACACACAATTACTATTTCTGGGAAGAATTGAGCAACAGTTTTGCCAGGCTGTCCTGAAGTACAGTAGATGAAACATTTATGAGCGTATGTATTCACTGTATAATGTGAGAACAATTTCTGATTCAAGAATGTTTGGTCCTATTATTATTATCCTAGACCTGCCATAAGTTTTTGAACCTGTGAAGCAGTATATGGACAACGGTTTATTTAATTTATTTGTGCAATAAAGAAAATGTATGCTAAATAGCCTACTTGTTTACTACCTTGTACAGAAACGCAGACCTACAAGTAGTTCAAATATGTGATTTTGTGATTCGTGCAACCCTCAACTGAATAATTGAACAACAATAAAGATTAGGCTACATGGTTTTACAAATATGTTTATACTTTTCGTTTTTTATGCAATAAAGGCAGTAGGCTACGCACTGATACAGACAGTGTGACCCCCAAGCGACCCTTGTCCAGTCTCTGAAGTAGATTCATAGGTCGTTGTTCAGCGATTGACCTGTGGGAGGCGCGGATTTGCTTGAATGTAAACATTGACGCCAGCGTTTTGCAGTGGTGGAGAAGAAGGTCTACGTCATATTCACTATGGCGGAGGTTGGGTGAGGAGTGGAGTGTATCAGTTAAGCGGCGCTGTGTCCAACTAGCAACATTGCCCGCGACAGACGAACACGGTGCCTGCAAAATGGCCCTGAACCCCAAGGCGGAGGGGAAAAAAGACTCAGAATGTACAGAGACAAACGAACATGTCAGGCAGAGCGGCGATAGCAAGAGGAATTCGCTGTCAGCCGCCACCTCGACCACATCCAACCAAAATGGCGATCAGACTGGATGTGAAGAGGGTGCAATGCCCCAACAAGAAGCCTCTGATCGGCGGAAGAGCGGACTGTCTGACGCCAGGAGTACCAGTAATTCGCCTTTGCCAGGCCAGAGACACGCCGAGGAGCTGCCACGAAGACATTTTCAGATCCCTAGGAAGATAAAAGAACGGAAAGGTTGTGCCCTTTCACTTCTATATCCAACAGAGGCTGCCCTGTTTTATAATTTTGCTGCTGTGTGTAGCTAGCTAGCTAACTGTTAGCATAGTCCAAGTTCTCAATCATCTCACGTTTGAAATTAAGATTATTGTTGCCATTTATATCGACGATACTTACTTATTTAATTAAATAACTTATTGAATCTGCAGCAGCAGGGTAGACTAAACAACTGTACATTTGGTGGACAGCTAATGCTAGTCAGGCTAGCTAGCTAAATCCTACAAGCATTGCAGGTAAGTTTCTGTAGAGGCGCGTTAAGGGAAGCACGTGAAGATTGTCTCCAGAACATTTTCTATCCCTATAGAGATCCATGGGGAACTTGGAAGTAAGTTCTGGTGGCAGTGAAGTACTCCATAAGTATTTTGGGGGCTTCACTGGCAATAGTAGTAAATATAATCAAATATCACACCACACCCACTGTTAAGGGAATAAGGTGGCTACCCCCCCCCCCCCCCCCTCTCCCCAAGTCACTCAAGGGGTAGTCAGCCCATGCTCCATATCCTCGCTGACAGTCCAGATTATGAAGGTCCTTATGGTGAAGCACAATCCCTTCCCTTTGCAGCGTCAGTGACCCAGTCGACTTAGGTTGTGTGGTCCCAGAACATGCATTCATGCTAAAGCAGTGCTGTCATGCCTTGTAAGAAACACTGAGATGAATACCTGCTGTATTGTAAAACAGTATGCAGATGCTTGTTTTGTATGGGTCCTACTTTGTTGTCAGTAGCTTGGCATGTGTGCTGTGGTGGCTAGCTGAGCCTGTTTAAGATACAAGTTGTGATCCTAGTGTCCCTGTGTATTGAGGTACACAGGCTTATTCTTTAATCCCTATTTGTGGATTATTTTGTGTTTACTATATTCATATCCTCCATGATCAGTTATGTTTGGAGCTCTTTTTGTTGTTATTAGGCCAGTTGTAGGAAGGGCCTGCTGTACCCCAACTTTCCTCATTCCTCCTTGAACAGTGTCCTTGGAACAGTGTCCCTGCACTGAAAACCTGGCTAATTAATCAGAGTTCCTCATCATTCGCTGCAACTCCCACAGAATGTTAATAACCACTATGTGTTTTCTCCAAGCAGTGCTCACGTGCTGTCAATCAACACCAGTTTCCCCTCTTAGGCTGGTCCCTATCTTAAATCCTTAACTTTTGATGAGTAATGTTTATCAGTGTTTCCCTTTTATGGCCTGGAGCAAATTTTCATGTTCTTTGAAACATTGTGGTTCATCTCATTTCTATCTTGATGTTGGTCGGAGCTGTGGTATGAGAAACAGGCCCACCAGTTGAAAATAGCCAGACAAGGGCTGAAACTGTAGTACGACAAGGGGCTGAAGTGACACTGAAGTATAGAACCTATTTGCCCAGCCTGTTGTATGGTCATGTAAGTGATTACTGACGGCCTGTACCATCAAGATTAGATGGTCATTCACATCAAATCAGATCATTTCTGCTAACCTTCCAACCCTGCCGACTAAGAGATTTGTTTTCTAACCAGATCTTTGTAAACTGTATAGTAAATAGTAACTGATGTATCAGAATCTCATTTCAAGGTTAATGTGTGCTAACTCAGTATCCACTGCTGTGGTGACTTCCCCAGGACTGTACCAGTTCCTACCTCCTGACTCGCGGGAGTTTGAGGACCTGGTGAAGATATTGTCCTCCTTCTACCTGGATAACTCGTCACGAGGGACCTTCTCCTACTCCAAGGCCAGGCTCATTCACAATGAGCTGCTGGAGAAAGAGGTAGACAGTCACGTCTTCTGATGGGAAGCTGTCTCCAGAAAGATGACTTCATAATCTTGTCTAATTGAATGAATCGCGGATATGAGTTTTGTTTAAACGGCATGTTCCAAATGTTGACGTCTCTCTCTTTCCCCTTCTGTCCCCGTGTGAAAGTTTATTGAGAAGAGGCGGGAGCTGAAACAGGAAGGGAGGACCGAGCCAGAGTTGCTGGAGTCCTACTGCTTCCTGTTTCCAGACAAGTCCAAGGTACAACTTCCTGTCTTCCTCCGACTCCAGATGCCTGACATGGGCCCATGGTAAGGAGGGTTGTCTCACACTCTGCGCTGCTGTGTTCTCAGCTCCCGTGGATCTGTGAGAAGGGGCTGTCTGTGGGCCACACCAGGATCACCACACTAGGGAGCACATCCATGGGTGAGTGACCATGTCTGTGGCTTGGGGGGGTGCACGGCTACTGTCAGGGTGTTCTTGATAGACATTGGACGGTCGGTTCATTGGGCAATGCTCTTGACCATGACAGTTGCAGACGTTGGGGGTCCCAGATATTGAGGATGTTTAATAGGCCTGCTTCATCTTGTCCCCTTATTCTCAGACAGACAGCTTAGAATGCTGCCTCTGTTATCCACGATGCCTCTAAATGTGCGAAAAACTGTCTGTCAGCTGGAAAAAGATCTCAAGACTCCCGTGCTACAAAGCTTGGCCAAGCCAGTCAGTTTAAAACAATGTTACAATGAATACAAAAAAGTAATAAATGAATATGTAATGAATAAATGAGTAACCAATCCTGTTTTTGGTCAATTTTGTGTAATTCATTCAATTAGTCTAATAATGATGCAATGTTTTTACACAGAGAACATTTTTGACTGTGCCCCTAAAGTTTTTCACTTGGGGGCACATGTGCTCAAGCAAAAAAAAGGTTAGCGTAGAGCCCTGGTTATATCTGAGGATACCTAATACAGGACTTAGCAACAGCTGGGAATGGCCACAGTATTTATGACGATTCCTGAACCCAGAGGGACAAGTCCTCATCCCTGGCACCCATTGGACCCCTACACACACTCATATGTTGTATTTTAAATGTGGGTTGATTTGAATGTTTCCTGCTTTCCTTTCAGGTGTCTATCTTTCCAAATACTCGGATTTGCTGCAAATGAATCCATTTGAAGTGGGAGCTTGTGGAGACATAGTCATATTCAAAGTTATGAGGGTATGGATTCATCCCACCAATCTTGAGTCAAGGACACACAAACAAAATTGTTTTCTAACATGCTTTCCTGTGCTACTGTTTGCAAGAAACAGTATGAGCGAGTAGCCATTAGTCTCACATGTTTGTGTTTTGTCTGTGTATCTCAGGGCCGTTTGAAGAGCATCCATGAAAACATGCCCAAGAGCGTGATTGAGCCTACACCCAAGTTTGACTGCCATGTGTCCAAAAACGCCACCAGGGTCACCTCCTTGCTGTCATACAGAGCCTTCGAGCTAACACAGGTGAACAGTGGACCGATTTCTGCTGGCTATAGAGCGGAGAACCTGGGCGCCTGAGATACTCTCTGTCTGTTTAGACTAGGAATGAATGACCTTGTCTATCTGTCTTCCTCTCTTGCAGCAATATTACTTTGAGTTTGCGTTTGATGAGATCAAGCCTCGGCCCAGGCATGTATGTCCCTACGCCGTAGTGTCCTTTCAGTACAAAGGGAAGGAGGCTGCAGTGGCCCCTATGACATCCCATAGGTACGTGCAGAGGTATCCACAACCAACACCTGTCTGTCGGTCTGCCTGTATTCTTTGTTTGTTGGACGGTGTACGTGATAGACGCTAACCAATACAAAAATGTTCTGGTTCTTTCTTTTTTTCTCATTGGCAGGTTCAACACGAGCAGCTGTGAAGGAAGCAGAGGACCAGGTTGTTGCACATTCTTTGTCTCGTGTTCATTAGGATTAAAATGCAAACAATGTCTAACTAGATTCTTAGCCTTCAAGAAAAGGCTAAGACACACTTGTTCCGGGAGTACACCAGCACTTAAGAAAGATTTGTTGGATCTGATGTTAGCTTATTTCCTCCAGGAACACATTGACAATTATTGAGGGACTTGTTGGTTAGTTGTAACTGATTTAACTACTTGTACTAATTTAACTACTTACTCCTCTGGTTCTACCCATGGGCACTTCTTTGCTTTTTTACAATGTATGCTTCATGTTTTGGCTATCTCACGTTTATGATCATTGACCTATGCACTTTTTGTAAAGCTATCTCTTGGAAGTCGCTTTGGATAAAAGCGTCTGCCAAATGAATACATGTAAATGTTGATCCATTTGGCACTGCATGTACTGTACATGCTGTGCCTTTGTTTTGACCTATGCCCCCCTCCTATCTGACTGTGGTTAGTGAGGGCCTGTTACACTGTGTGGAGTGGCCCTCTGGTCAACAAGGGCCAGGAGCTGTGCCAGGTGTGCCTGCGCTCCTCCACAAGGCCCTACCTCCCCTTCAAACTGTAAGGAACACGCCCTCACCGGAGCCTCAACACACACACACACACACACACACACACACACACACTAGTGTTTTTAGTCGATCATTAGTTGAACTAAAAATATATCTGTCCAAACATGACTTTACCACTGTTGTTACCATAAATACACCTCTTGAGCTGTGTTGACCCGTGACCTTGTGCCGTACAGGTCAGAGAAGTTGGATTTGAGCCGCGGCATGCAGCTGGAGCAGGCCAAGAGGAAGATCCCCTCGGTGCTGTTCTCCTGGGAGACCTACAGCAGCACACGGGAAGGTCAGCTCCTTCATCAACACGTTCATCTCTCTCTCTCTCTCTCTCTCTCTAGCACCTTCTGCTGTTTACTCCTGACACACACACACAACCCCGGGACACACACACACACACAGAATGAATCCAATCATCCTTTTGCCACGGTTGGAGGCTCTGTTCGGCTGTAGACAGCGTTGTAAGGTGTCTGTGCTCGTGTGTGTTCCAGTGCTGAAGTGCGGGATGTACTGCAGCCTGTTTGAGGTGGTCAGTGGGAAGGGCAAGGCTGGCAGTGGCAGCCTCTCAGGACTCCTCCACAAGCTGGAGCGGGACCGGATGGTGAGTGGCAGCACCCTCTGGGTCCTCCCTGCACAGCTTCAGCAGCACATCCACACAACACCGTCCTCGGCAGGTCGAACTCCATGGAGTGTTCAGCGAGTGCTGTATGGATGTGTCATGATGTATATCTCTCTCTCTCTCTCCAGGTGCTGGTGAAGCCCTTGTTGGACAGAGGTTTTCTCTTCTTGCTGTCATCGGCTCAGATGGTTAATCCCAATGGTAGGCCCTGTGGTAGTTTGTCTGTCGAGCCTTCTGTCTTTCCCCTCACCAGCACGCTGTGTGTGTCTCGTCTTGTGGGGTTTAGCTCTGAGGACGTCCTCTGTTCTTTTTCATTACAGAGCAGCGGGGACGCTTTGGGCGGAGTCTTCAAGCCCTCTTCATCTTCCAGGAGCCTAGGGGAGTCATCAAGCACAGTAAGTCCTGCTTACAAATACCAGCTCCTTTTCACAGCACAGTCACAGCAGAGAGTGACATCATCAACTGATGTCTCTCTCCCTCCCTCTCTCCCTGCCCAGCCTCCAGAATGTCTGAGCCAGAGCTCCTGTCTGCTGAGCCCCAGCCCCCCATGTTGACCTCCATGCAGCCCTTCGTCCCAGCCCTCCACTACGCCCTTCTGAAGCTGCGCTCCAACCCAGGCAAAGACCTGAGCTCTGGGGTGGAGCGCCAGGCGCAGGACTTCCTGAGCCGCAGGGATATTTGCCATTCCCGGCACTTCCAGGTGCCGGACTACAAACCGAACCTGGACGACCGCAGCGACATCCCCCCGCCCCCCCGCTCCAAACCCAACATGGACAGCCAACTGCGCTCCTACATCTACGGGCCTGCCTCCTATATCCTCCCACTGGCCAAGGCTAAAGACATGATGGAGAGGATACAGCAGCCCTCTGCTCCTGCCCCCATCCCTTCTCCAACCTCTGCCCCCATCCCTGCTCCAACCCCTGTCCCCACCCCTGCCCCGGCCTCCACAGACTACAGCCCTGTGTCTGACTGGGGGGGCTCAGGGGGGTCGGACAGGCCCGAGTGGCCAGAGAGGCTCCCTGCAGACACTGACCGGAGGAAGCCAGGCACGTCCCACTCCAACGGAGGACAGCCTCACACTCGGCCCCAGCCCCAGAACGCACGGTCGAAGATGAGCCAGAATGAGTACGACAAGGACAAGATGAAGCAACTGCTGAAGCTGATCCAGCTGCATAAGAAGGCCCTGGTGAAGGAGCCAGGGAAGGAGAGGCCAGACGGGGGGAGGGACGCTGCCTCGGACCCCCACAGCCTGAAGAGGAAGCTGGAGGAGGAGAACACAGGAGGCATGTCCAAACACCTCCGCTCTGACCCCCAGAGCAACGGAGAGCCCAGCCAAGGTGAGGAGTAGTGGTGGACACGAGTATTAGAATAGTCCAAAGGGGATTAGAACGGTAACGTTGTCTTGTGTTGCGGGAATACATTGGCTAGGATCCATTTAAATTGGCTTTAACATTTTAAATGGGTATATTGTGCCTAATTTAAAATCGGAAATGGTATTCATGTTACGGGGTTGTGATACGGTGGAAATATTGACCACCGGGTGAATTGAGTGGCAGTGCAAACTCCCAAGGATGCCACGTAGTTAAGGATGCTGTGATTCAGGTATACGGAAAATCAGAAAGCATCAATGTGCTGTTCTTAAGGTCTGTTTCTCAGTGTCAATGCGAGAAGTTCCTTCACTTTGTCAGATACTCAAAAGTTATTGTTTGTGGCAAGTCGCAGAGCAACAGCGTCTAAGCAGGCACTGTTGAATGGCACTGTGTGAAAGAAAGTTATGTTGTCGGAGTTACAGTTGTTAAAAGACTACAGGTGTTAGTTATCCTTTTAAGGGGGGTGTGGGAGCAGTCAAAACGGGCATTGGCATCCCTGTCATCATCCATCCTAACCTCACTGCGTGTCTCCTGCCTGTAGCCCAAGGAGACGACATCCTAGAGGAAGGCAGCCAGAACCTGGCAGCGGTCATGGAGAGCATGGGCATCTATGACACTGACCTGCGGGAACGGGGGGGCGCCCAGGGATCCTCCAACAAAAACACCCAGCAGCTGCTCAAGATCCTGCTGGACACCCTCAACAAGGCCGTGGCCCAGGGGGCAGCCGGCGAGCAGCCTGACCCAGTGGAGCCCTCACTGGGCACGGGGAGAGGGGAGCCTGAGCTGGGCCTGGGGAAACCACAACAGCCACCCAGACAGGACTACCTTGAGGTGAGCTTGTGGACATCTTCCTGCAAATCCTGCTTGTAAATGAGCCGACGTGTGTTTGTAATAGGCGGTGGCTTGTGATTTCAGGAGGAGGCTGTGTGTAGTCTTGGGAGTCCCATGAGTACCTGCTCCATGGAGGAGCAGCCTCACAGCTTGGACCATCCCCCCTGGGGTCCCCCTCCACACCCAGGTACATAGCATGTAGCACACACTGCAGACACACAGCTGGTACACACCCAGTGGATTTGTCTCCCTAACCCGGCCTCCTCTGTCTTGTTTCCCCAGACAAGCCCCAGACCCTCCCAGGTCCTGTGGCAGACGGCCACCTGCAAATGATGGAGGCTTTGGAGCCCCACCAGCTTCAGTCTCAGCCCCTAATCCAGCCTCATCTCCAACTCCTGCCTCATCCCCAGGTTCAGCCTCATCCCCAGGTCCAGCCTCATCCCCAACTCCAGCCTCATCCCCAGGTCCAGCCTCCTCCCCAGGCTCAGCCTCCTCCCCAGGCTCAGCCTCCTCCCCAGGCTCAGCCTCCTCCCCAGGCTCAGCCTCATCCCCAGGTCCAGCCTCATCCCCAGGTCCAGCCTCCTCCCCAGGTCCAGCCTCCTCCCCAGGCTCAGCCTCCTCCCCAGGCTCAGCCTCATCCCCAGGCTCAGCCTCATCCCCAGGTCCAGCCCCAACGCCCCTGCAGCAGTCTAGACAACATCCTCAACCAGGAGCTACACAACTTGTCCTCTGGTATCCAGAGCATTATGCAGAGCCAGCACATCTACTACACTTCCCATCAGCCCTCACAGCTGCTCCAGAGAGACACCTGGCTCCCCAACAGCTCCTTTTCAGACTTTGTGTCTGCCTACGTCACCCCGGTGCCAGTCCATGGCCACGTCAAAATACTGCGGGAGAAGATTGGCAATCTCATCTCCCAGCCCACTTTTCACCACATGGACATGACTAGTGCACATGGCTTAGCTCCCCCACCACATGGCCACTACCCCCCTCCTGTGGCAGCTGGTTCCCTACCTTCCTCCTCCCTTCACTTCAACCCAGACCCCCCCATTCCTACTGTACCTCCCCCACATACTCTCAATATGGTCGCCTCCCAACCTCCCATGTCCCACCTACCGCCCCCACACTGCCTAACTCCTACCTCTGCCCAGTCTCCCGTCCCAACCACATCAGCCCCAAAAACCAAAGCACACGCCCCTCAGGTCAAGAGCTCCTCCTCTCAGCGTCCACACAAACCCTCAAGCAAGACCAAGCCAGACCTTCTCTCCACAGAGGACAACCACACAGACGTCTACTCACCCTCCCAGGTCACCATGGACTCCCCAGACTCAAACCAAACTGGATGCCCCGTGGCAGGGTCAACCCCTGCTACCTCTGCCCCTGCTGTGGCCCCAGCCCAAGTCCAAGCCTCTCCTGTCCCTACACATGCCTCTCCTGCATCTGCACACACCTCTCCACCTCCTGCCCCACTCCCAGCCCCTGCTTCAGCTCCTGCCCCTGCCTCAGCCCCTGCCTCAGCCCCTGCCCCAGCCGCTGCCCCAGCCCCTGCCTCAGCCCCTGCCCCAGCGGCCAACCTGCTGTTCAGCCAGCTGAAGCCGGAGGTGTTCAGCAGCCTGGTGGAGATCTTTAAGGACGTGCAGAAGAACACTGTGAAGTTCTACATTCACCCTGGGGACGAGGGCGAGGAGAGCGCCATCTGTGTGGAGATCAAGGTACGTCCATCTGGTAACCTTCTGGGTTTGACCCAAATACAGCCCAAACTTGGGAACACCTGGATGCTCCGACCTCAGGTGGATGTGGCCCAGGGTGTGATGGTGGCTCGAGGCCAGGCCGCCTGTGATTAATGAGCAGCTATAATAGTCAATGCAGTCGCTGACTGTGACCTTTTTAGTTTCTTCCTCTGAATCCTCTCTTCCTCTTCGGGGAGAAATGATGAGTTTCTCTCAGAGCAGTCCATGACTGTAATAATGAATCACAATAGGAAGCAGGAGACTTGCATCTCTTAATCACTGTTTATTACCAGTCAGCCAGCAGGTCATGAATCCTCTCCACGGTCTAGTCTTTTCCTAATATGTTTGTTTTGTCCTTTGTTTGATTGTGTACCTGGCTCACACGCTGTCTGTCTGGAGATGGGTCTGTCCATCGCTGTCTGTATCTACCTGTGTGACTGCTGTGCCTGTGGGTCTGCCTGCTGGTGGGCCTGACTGACTGTGCTGCCTGTGTTTCTCAGGAGTACCTGAAGAGCCTGGGTAATGCTGAGTGTAAGCCCCAGTCCTTCCTGGAGAACAGCAGCAACCTGGACAAGCTCCTCATCATCATTCAAAATGAGGACATCGCTGCACACGTCCACAAGGTAGCCTCCTCCTTCTCCTCACACACCTGCTGGTGCACGCACACACACACACAAGCACACACCACACACACACAACACACACACTATGAGTCATCGTCGCCAGGGCTAGACAGAGCACGTAAAGCCTCTGCCCTCGAGAGATCCTCTGAAATAATGGAATCCTAATTGAATTTGTGGCTGTCCTAGTGTTTTATCCATCTGCCTGCCGACATTGGGCTTCTGTGAAATCAGTTTCCGTGAAATATTAAGAGACCACGAGTTTAATTGCACATAATCCTTTTTTTATTCCTTTGGACGTTTGTTGTTGTTTAACTGAAGGTAATTTGTTTTTCACCAAGCCCTTTGTGTTAAGATGGTAAAGAACATGTTGTCATCCCAAAAACAAATCTCACTTCATTGCCGTGACCCCTCCCGTCCCCTACCTCAGATCCCTGCCCTGGTGTCCCTGAAGAAGTGCTCCACCGTCAGCTTCGCTGGCGTGGACAGCCTTGATGACGTGAAGAACCACACCTACAACGAGCTGTTTGTCTCCGGAGGGTTCATCGTGTCAGACGAGTTTGTGCTGAACCCAGACTGCATCACCCAAGGTGAGCAGCAGCAGTGCTACTGGGGTTACATAGTGTGTTCTGCCTCACCATGGGCCTCTATCATAGTGTGTCCTGCCTCACCATGGGCCCCTATCATAGTGTGTTCTGCCTCACCATGGGCCCCTATCATAGTGTGTTCTGCCTCACCATGGGCCCCTATCATAGTGTGTTCTGCCTCACCATGGGCCCCTATCATAGTGTGTTCTGCCTCACCATGGGCCCCTATCTGATTTAGTTATCCACTCTACATTTGGTTGGTATAATGTTTACTGTAGTCTAATTTAGAGTAACCTTTACTCGGGTCAGTCTCATTTGTATGTGTGTGGAGTATGTATATGCAGTGTTTCTGAGTGCTGTGTACTGACGGCTGGGCTGTGTGTGTGGGGTGCAGAGCGCCTGCAGTCCTTCCTGAGGTTCCTGGAGGAGCAGAGCTCCCCGGAGCACCCCTGGCAGTGGAAGGTGCACTGCAAGTCCCAGAAGAAGCTCAAGGAGCTGGGCAGGTCAGTAGTTATACACAGGGCAAGAACCATTTTTCTAATATTTTAGAAACTTTTTTTCCCCCCCCTGTAAAAATCAAACCAAACACAGCGCTCTGGCCACAAGTACATTAGTTACTAGATCGGTATTTTACATCCCTGCCCCTTTTCTCCTCCCATAGGTTGAACAGTAACGCCATGGGCCTTCTGAACCTGCTGACGGCCTATCAGAAGAAGCACCTGGTAGAGTTCCTGCCTTACCATGAGTGTGACACCCAATCACGTCAGGCCCCCGACCTGGACTGTCTGGTCAAGCTCCAGGCTCAGCACACCCAGCAGCGCCACATGATCTTCCTCACAGGTAAGACTGGCATCATCATCATCACCACCAACCATGTCTATTTCACTCAAACTCTGTGTCAGTCAGGTCTGGTCAGTAATCTACAGCTAGTTAAATAACCCCACAGTAGCAACGGGGTCTTAACTATGGGTCCTGTCCTGTGTTGATGAGGTGCCCTCGCTTTGTGTTTGCTCCTGCAGAACGCCGCTTCGAGATGTTCCTTCAGTACTCCAGGAATGGCATTGTAATAGCCAGCATCGATGACATCATGAATAGTTTCCACAGCCTAATTGGCGGGATCAATCAGAACGAGCTGCCCACACCGCCCTCTACTGGTGGGTAGTGTCAGCATCAACTTAAGAATGAAACTGAACTGTCTTGAGCTGTCTTATGGCCTCGGTATACTTCAGCCATCCTGCATGTACATGTATAAATACACATACTTAACGTCCAACATATCAGAGCCTATTTAGGCATTTAGCGTTCAAACCTTTGTGGCACTAATCTTTGACACACAGTTTCACTTCCTATGTTTTCTTCCGCTTTCTACCGCGGTGTCTCCTCCCCTCTGTTTCAGTAGTGAATGATGAGTGTGTGGAGGAGGACATGTCCCTGGACTCTGACGACGACACGCCGGCGGTAGAAGAGACGCCTGCTCGCATCCAGGAAGCGGGTTTGGAGGAGCAGACCCAGCCCCCCCCCCTCCCTGACACGGAGGAGTTCCGTCCTCCCCTCCCCGACCAGCTCAGCACCTCCTCCGGGGAGCACAACCCCTCCTCCTTGGCCTACTCGGACTTGGCGGCTCTCAAAACGGCCATCTCCCAGTTCAAAGCCAGCAACCAGGTGGGGAACACCTCCCCTGGGGGGTTTGCTGTCAACCCCCACCAGAGTTTCCTGTGTCCTTCAACCCCGTGGACCTCCTTCTCTGGCTACGCCGCCTCCCCGGCCTACCCCGCCTCGCCCTGCAGCGCCACACAGGAGCAGGACTACCGAGCCCCAGCCTCCACCTCGACTGTTGCCCCAGGATCGGCCCTCACCACGGGGCCTCTCACCGGCCAGACCCCCCTCCCTTTGGAGGTCAAGCCCCCGCCTCCGCCCCACCTCATGCATCTGTATGTGTCATCCAAGGCCCTGTCTGGGTCGGACCCCACGCTGGCCGGGGCTGGAGGGGCCTTCTCTGTAGGCGGGAGTATCAGCGCACTGCCCAGCACAGCAGCAGAGGCCTCTCCCTCCGCCCCCCCTGCCACGCGAACCTACCCAGACCCCACTGGGTACACCCCGGCCGACATGGCCCAGCACAGCTTCACTACTGGGGCCACCACCTGTGTAGGCGGGGCCACAAGCCATCAGGGAGACGGGACACTCAGCGGGCCTAGGAATGGTGTGTGGGGATCTGTGGGGAACAGCACTGGTGAGACCCCATGCAGCCAGGGAGGGGGCATTGCAGGACCAGTCTCCCAGAGCGGGGAACGTGAATGGACAGAAGCCCCTGGCAGCTGCACTCCTGGTAGTCAGGGGGACGGGACTCCAGTGAACTGTACAGACAGCCATGGAGTCGGTATTGGCATTCCCTCAGCGGCCACTAGGGGGGGCTCAGTAGTCAGACCCATGCTACCTACACACGGGGGGACTGGAGGTGCCTACGGCTGCGTAGGGGCCATACCTGGACAGATAGATGGGTCTCTGCGGGGGGGGTTGGGTCCTGGGTTGAAAGGGGGCTACCGAGGGAGAGGTGCCCAACCAGGAGGGTCGTGGCTCAGGCTGGGACCAGGCCCGGGGCGGGGCCACGAGCAGGGGGAAGGAACTAGAGGAGCACCTTGTTCCTGGGGTTATCCCCTGGGTAGGGGAAGGGGGAGGGGGAGGGGTCAGGACTACTACTCAGACTACACATACTCACACAACTACTCCCCCTGAACAGACAATCAACATTAACGAGGGAACAATGTTGGATGACGTACTTCACAGACTGGTAGAGCTGTCTGAATGTAAATATTGACTTACATTTGATCTATAAGTGATTGAAGGATTCTTGTTTTTGTTTTTTTTTTACAAATAAACAAATGGCAGTGGTAAGTGTCCTACTGGCGTGTATGCTGTATGTCTGCTCTTTCCATGTGAGCTGTTTCACACCTTGTTCAAACCACTATATTTATATTTGCCAAGAGACGTAATGGCCTTCCAGATTCTCGGAATAGTCGTTCAATTTTCTGTTTGTCCCAATTCTAAAATGGTTTTTGAACAAGGGGGAAAGGCTGACAATATTTTTTTAACAAGAAAGAAAAGTGAAAAGCACTTCACTTTAGATTTTTTTTTTTTTACAGGCTTGGTTGTTAAAAAAGATAAATGAAAATGAATAAACATCTTTCAAATCTTATTGTTGCCTGGGGATTTCATGGGATCTAAAGCTTTCTCTGAGTGTTGTAGTTCACTGTACATTTGCTCTCTCACTTGCAGTTCACAATGATGAATGATGGCTTTGGCAAGTTCATTATGAGAAGTATTTTTTTATTATGTTAAGTAGGATGAAGGTGAGTCTGCTATTAGTTGAAAATCAATAACTCGTTTGGTTCTCTGGATTGGAGAACTAACAGTTGACTTTACATCGAGTCGACTGAAGTCATTCGTAAATAGAAAAAAAAATGTTATCAATTTGTAAGGTTTTACAGTCTGGTGTTCATTTGCCACTAGAGTGCGCTGTTTTCACGCTAAAATAAAGTGTTTTATGCACAAAATCCCAAACTAACTTACTCTCAGTGAGGGATGTTTCTTTGTATCTTCCAGACACAACTGTGCAAAATGGTGATTGCTATATCTAACTGGCAGTGTGCACAATCATAGAATGATCAAGTCTTGTTAATACAGAGTATATTTATAGCAACAATTCTATCCAGAGTGTATTTTGACACGAGGCCGATGACTATAGCTCTTTGGTCCTCGTGTCATGGCACATTAGCATAGCTATTGTTGATTTATGTAAAGGCCCTTCTTCTGGCCTGTGCCTGGTCTGGCTGCTATTTTCAGCAAGCACAATTTACAGCCCATTTAGGAGTTTATTACGATCTTTCTATATCCAAATAATGATGCATTTAGAGAGCTTCTTTGATGCGTCTTCGTGAGTATTCGTTAGATGTACCCTATGCAAATGTAGACTTTGCAGTCACAGAACAGCTTTTGATTTATATATTTCATCCCACATCAATCAACTGATAATATTTAAGAAATCTGTCATAGAAAATACTCCTCTCCAGATGTCCATTTTAATCATGTGATCAGCAGTTAGTCTGGCATGACAATAATACACAGAAATACTTGATGTACTATTAGGTGTGTGAATAGGTATGTCTGAATTAATTTAATAGTAGCCTACAATAGATCAGCAGCAACACTGATATCCTGAAGCAAGCTTAGCCAACACAGCCCCGTGCCTCTGACCTTTTGCTAGAGAATGTTGTGACATTCTCAATACATTACATTTCATACTAATGCGATCACAAACAGACTGTGTCCCTATCTGCATATGTCTTAATTTGACATTCCCTGAGAATAGGCTCCATAGTGTTGTGAATGGGCTCTGTCTGGACTAGAATCTTCCTTTTGGCCCAGGAACAAAGACATCCAGATGCTTTATAGAGCCATAACATCAGAGAGCTGGCATTGTCTCCATAATCATGATGCACTGTATTTCACACACAACACATCCTGAATGATTAAAGGGATGAAAGTGTAATCCAAAGGTATGAAAGACTTGCCTTGCAACAGTGACTCGAAACAGTAGCCAGGCCAAAAGTTGAATGTGTAGAATCTTGACATTGTCAAACAATGTCCTTTAGCAGCTAATGTGGTCCTGTTGGGGTTTAGGCTTAGCTAATTGGGGAAGAGTGAGACAGCATGAGGTGTGAGGGGATGTGGGGACAGCACTGATGGGGGCCGTCAGAGTCAGGGAAATCAGAGTGGATTTTTACTGCAGCTAGATGCTTCCACTGCAGCCTGATGGCTGTTTTGACAGTTCTATTGCCAGAAAGGCCGACCTCAACAGTGAATGCAATTCCACTTCTGCTATTCAGAATGAAACACCATTCACGGTAATTGGATTCTTGATTCAAATCATTTCATGTCCTTTGGATCCCAACCAAAACCCTGCAAAACAAATAGCCTGGAAATAAGACTAGGCCTACATGCTTTAATTGGAGCGTAATGGAGTGTTGTGTCTAGAAGGACATCTTTACAGGCATCAAGTGCCTCTTCGTTCAGATCTGTGTAATTTACTGCAGCAATGGTTCCATTCAGTTTAGATTGCATGAGTCAATAAACCTAGTTCCAAGGCTAAATAATTTAGCCTTGGAACAGCCTTAAAATGCTCATACAGTACTTGGCTCGAGGAGAAAGCAGTTTGACATTGTACACCTGCACAATAGCAATGACCTCATCCTTTAGAGCTGTGTGTGTTTTTCTGAGATGTTATATTGGCTTAGCTGTTCGTGTAGAACAAGTGATGAGGCTGTACTGCTGTTTATTAGAATTGTTGTTAGCATGAGAGGTGAATTGCTGAATCACCTACACATAAAAAAAACTACAGCAATAATGTAGATCCATCCATGAAGTAATCACATTGTGTTCTCTTGGATGTTTTGACCACCACTCTCATCATGACAGAAAACACCATTCTCTCCCCAGCTGTGTGTGAGCTCTGTGTCAGAACAGGGGGAAAAGATTAAAGGGAATTAGAATTGGAGAAATTGCCTAAGCACCTGGTTTTATCCCTTTGCTAATCTCCAAAAACCTGCCCTCAGTACAACTAAAATGTCATGCAATACTACTGTCTCTGTTAAACCACTGCTCCTGACAGAATATAGCTGCAGGTCACTGGAAGTGCCTCAGTGTTATCATTACATAAGCAGTGAGAGGATGGATTATTTTATGGGAGGCTTGTCGTTTTTTAGACTTCTTTGCTGTGAGATTTACTGTACCTTACTGGTGGTCTTTGCTATAGGCCTTTCCCTTGAGATCACAAGAAATGTTTCTGTAATCTGTTTGCCTTATGTAACACACCTTTTGCATGCCTTGAAACAAATGTTTACAAAGGTGAATCACAAAATCCCAGCCTGGCATCGCCATACCTGATCTGTCTGGTTCCAAGGCTAACACCTTTCACTGCACCTGCTTGAATGTCTCTACAAACCGAGATTCAGACAGCTTGGTCTTGAAAGAGGTGGTTTGACCTAAGAAGTAGAACTTATGAATGGCAATTTTCTCTCATGACTGCCTCTCCTCTGGAAGAAGATATTGAGTTGTAGCAACTGACAACATCCTCTTGACATTACATAAAAAGATTAGATTGAATCTTATTCAATCTCAATCCAATCCTGAACCTGCATTGGAAGTTTGCATAAAGATTAAACTACAATTGTAAGACATTATAGAATGTCTTCTCCAGGGCATAAACTCAGAAGAATTGATTTATTTTCCTTGGCATCATTGTTTGTGTCTCTGAAGGATTAGCTGTCCACTCATCTCTATCCGTTCCCATGTTCCCTGACGTCATGATCTAACGTTGTTCCAGTTCTGATGGCTTTTGTTCTATCCTAGCGCTGCAAACATGTTTTTGGGGGTTCTCACATTCTCACAGCCTGTTTAAATCTACAAGTTTATATTTTATCTCTCACACCACAGTGCATGAAAACAACAATATAAAGCCAAAAAAACATTCATGTTTTGCACAGATTTGCTTGAAGTAAATGGCAGCATGCCAAGTGAGTTTAGAAACCCCAATTCACATTAATGTGTTTGTTCTGAAATTGTCAAAGAGTTCTGTTCTGTTGAATCAAAGAGATAAAGCCTTTGTCCCATGTCCCTCTTTGTTTGAGCCTTTTGTGCACGCCCATAGCTGGCTACACAGTCCAAATCCAGATAAACCTAAGAGCCCAGGAACGCTGATCATCACTGATGTTGCTGCTAGATACCAGTGCAGTAAGTTTCCAAGATCTGCAACAGGACTGTAAGAGTTGTATTATGGTAACTCTAACTGTACTCTCTAACTGTGAATGTCACTGTGCTATGACACTATGCTACTGTGCATGCTAAACGTAGAAGATTCTGGTTTATTTAAGTAACAGGTGGCCCAAAGATTATATATGTTAACTAGAACAGCAGATGTGACCATGATGACACATTTCATGTTTTGAATTGCACTTTGTTAGACATGGAGTTTCCTCCAATTTTGCTAAGATTTAAGATTTGCAATAACGAAGACACTTTTTACTTTGAGTTTCTAAGAAGATTTATTGAGAATACAGGGGTCAGGAGATTTGATCAGGTATATGGAATACCTCATATGAATCTCTTTCAGTTTGTGCCTGAGAAGAGGAGAGCTGATGCAAACAGATAAGGAATCCATCATGGTTCATGAGTGAAGTTAGTCCTTGAGTGTCACACAAGTAAGTTGTTGGAATTCACTTGGATTTTCCCTCTTGACTTGACTTTTTCATCTCACAACAGCAAGGGTAAAAACAATGAAAACCTACAAAATACATATCAAAGTAAGTATCGGTCCCAAAGGTATTTTTCTTTCCTTTGGGACCGAATCAAGGAGAAGGAAATCTTCTACACTACAACGTCCACACACTATGTGTTTGCAGTGTGGCTCAGTGACTGTCTGAGGTTAGTTGAGTCCTGTGGTGTCCCACTCCCAGTGTAGTGAGGGCTGGTCGGTGGCCAGAGCAGCCCTCAGACAGCCGTTCTGCTCCTCCAACACAGACTCCACAAACACCACGTGTCTGGTGCTCTGGGATTTGGCCACATCCCTTTGGCCCAACGAAGGGGAAAATATAGACGAGAGGGTGGAGGGGTCATGAGTCGAGACGGGCATGCCTGGGGGGAGAGGCTGTTTGCAGCAACCACAGCGACAAGGGGTCAGATAGAGGTACATGAGGATAAGGACCAGGGTTACCACACAGCCCAGTAATGTGGTGTAGCCTGTGCTGAACGAGTCCACAGTGGCTCGCACTATGGTCACATTCACCTCCCTGGTGGCGTTGAGCATATGTTTATAGTCCAGAGCCGTGCACACGTACATGCCGGAGTCATTCATCTTGGCTGCAGGGATCTCCAAGGTGCCATTAGGGAAGAGGCTAATGAGGCTGTTATTAGTGCTGAGGGTGATGTACTCCTGGTTAGGTGAGAGCCATGTAAATGAAAGTTCTTTCCCTTTGACGGAGGTTTGACAGTCCAGGCGCACCCTCTCCCCCTCGTACACAACCAGACTGGAGATCAGCACAGTCACGGGCAGGGAGACTGCCCGCCCCAGGGTGCAGTTCTGGAAGAAGTGGGAGTGTTTAAGGAAACGGATGGCAGCACGCGGATCCCCATAGATCAGGCAGGTGAGATCGTCCATGAAGTCCTTCACCGAGTCGAAGCCCCTCTGCTCCCAGTGCCAGAACACACCATACATGGAGCAGTCACATGCCAGAGAGTTGTTCTGAAGGTACAGGCCTTTCTGGACCGATCCTGGCAGAGCCTTCACATCCTCCCAGGGCAGTGCTGTCATGCGGTTAGAGGACAGGTCCAGCATGGTGAGGAAGGGATGGCTGTGGTCCTGGATGGAGAAGAAGGGAAAGTCTGTGATCTGGTTGAGGCTGAAGTAAGCCTTCTTTAGATTCCCCAACCCTCTCAGCATGCCACTCTCCACACGTATGATCCTGTTGTTGTAGAGTAGCAGCTCCTCTAGCCTCCACAGCCCCTGAAAGTAGTGCTGCTCCACCACATGCAGCTTGTTGGAGGAAAGGTCCAGATGCCGGAGGCTGGAGGCATTGTGGAAGACATCTGAGCCCAGGGTGGTGAGCTGGTTGTGGGCTAGGCGAAGGGTGTCTAGCCGGGGCAGGCTGGAAAAGCTGCCTGAGCCCAGCCATGCCAGGCGGTTGTAGCTGAGGTCAAGTGTGGAAGTGGTGGGGGGCAGGAGGATAGGCAGTTTGGTCAGGCTGCTGGAGCCACAGCTGACAGAGTCTGCTGTACAGAGGCAGATGGAGGGGCAGGTCCCCTCAGAGCAGCCCAGCAGGAGGAGGCAGAGCAGCACCACAGCACTGTCAGGACCCAAACCCTGGGTCATCCTGCTCTGGTCCTAGTTCCCCGAACAGTGTTTATCTCTGCCTGCTAAAAATGCATTGATACAAATGTCATGACAGATACAGGGCCTTTGTTACAAATCGACTCCAAGCACTGTGTACCATGTGCTTGATATTTCTAGACTTTTAAGGAAAATCTTACAATCTAACCCTAATGAATCCCTACAAATTTACAACTAGTACTAGACACTTAAAATTAAATAATTAAATATTAGTGGGGATGATGGTCATTAAAATTTCATAAGTACTAAAGTAATTGCCACACTAGACACAGATTCCAAAGTCATTAAAGAATGTAATGAGTTTTACCTCTTGGCTTCAAGACAATGTCTCATCGGCAGGAAGTAAGGTGACACAGAGCT
Organism: Hypomesus transpacificus; assembly: GCF_021917145.1. Classification (NCBI taxonomy): domain Eukaryota; kingdom Metazoa; phylum Chordata; class Actinopteri; order Osmeriformes; family Osmeridae; genus Hypomesus; species Hypomesus transpacificus. The sequence continues at coordinate 7,710,596 of NC_061077.1, forward strand.
CACAATTGTCACTGCAGAATACTTGAGAAAGAATGGCACCAACTGAGTCATTCCCGTTCTGAATGTGGTGAGAATGACTAATGCCACGCCAAGAGAGGAGAGCAGCAGCCGTGCCTCAAAGTGTTCACACTTTCAAACCAACAAGTTCTCTCTTGCACCTTGATGTCCTAAACGAGCAGCCAAAACAACACTTTTACTTTCTGGTGGATTTTTCTTCTGCTTAAACATGCATTCCATCGGTCTTCTACACAGTTGTCTGAGAGCCACAGAGTTGTATTTGGATCCCCTTCACCAGGCGCTGTATTATAGAGACAGAATGTTCTAGTCTCCACTCATTGCTGTCCGGTCAGAAAGTTTCTCTGATATCTCTCTCCCTGCCCTGGCTGAGAGCAGAGCCCGACAAACATCCTGCAGCATGCAGCGGTGTGTTAGAACAACGAGAGATCACTTAATCTCTCCCAATCCCCTCCTCCTCCTGCTGTCTGTCATTTAGAGACCAGCCTAGTGTCTCCCTCTCTCCATGATTAAATAATGATGGTGGTATCCTCTCTCTCTCTCTCTCTCTCTCTCTCTCTCTCTCTCTCTCTCTCTCTCTCTCTCTCTCTCTCTCTCTCTCTCTCTTTCTCTCTTCCTCACCTACCTCCAACTGGTTTTCAGAGGATGAGGATTATGTTGTGTACTACAGGTTGTTACCACAACTGTAACATCTCCACCATTTTGACTTGTTGCGGATATAAATAATTGACTTTTAGTTTTAGTTGGTGGTTTAAAATTGAATTGTCAATACCCCCTCCCTCTCAGTGGATTTGGATTTGGCAAGAATATGTCAATCCCTCTCCACCCACCTCTCTTGCATACTGTGTGGATCTGCTTAAACATTTGTTTGCTCTATTCAATGGTTTTGGCTGTATTTCGTTTGTTTTGTGCCTCAATTCCTCCTCCTGGTTCCTCTACTCCTTGGATTGCCTCTCTGTGTTTTCTTTCTCTCTCTCTGTCTCTCTGACTCGCCCCTCTCCAGCTTTTGGCTGGCTAGAGGGTGTCTATGCTTCTTGGTCACGGTGGTCCTGACAGCTCTGATTCCTGTCACAGCACATTAGGTTTGCCTCCCAGCAGCCACCTCCACACTACCACCCATAGCCTCTGGTGCTCCGCTCACTCCCACTCCCTCTTCACAGGCTTTCAGCCAGCCAGCCCCCGGTGGCCTGATGTGTGCAGATGGGCTTTACTTTATAATAATGGTAAGAGGGAGATAGTGTGAGGGGCCCAGATGGAGTTGGGTGAGGTTGCATTCAGACACTTCCAGATCCAAGCAGAACCTTAAATAGGGGATTTACACAAAATGTTGTCCCTAGGCTGCCATAGGTTTGTAAGAACTGATCTGAGATGCACACATATTCACCCACGCATCCCACATATAACCTGAGATGCACACATATTCACCCACGCATCCCACATATAACCTGAGATGCACACATATTCACCCACGCGTCCCACATATAACCTGAGATGCACACATATTCACCCACGCATCCCACATATAACCTGAGATGCACACATATTCACCCACGCATCCCACATATAACCTGAGATGCACACATATTCACCCACGCATCCCACATATAACCTGCTAAGAGTACTTTAAAAAGATTTTTCTCTGAGGTATGGCTCTTAATGTGATTAGTCTGCCGTCTCCCTCTGGAATGACCCCTCATCCCTTAGACAATTTAAATATGCATGTGCCATTGAAAATTTATGCAGAACGTACTGTACAACATAGATCATTTACATACATTTTAAATGGACTGCTCCCACCACACATGGAATAAATCTATTTAATCTTACAGATGAAACCTGTCCATGCCAAACACATTTTTCTTCACTAACTCGATGAGTCATAGTCCTGTGTTGGCTCCGTGTCTCTCTAGGGAGAGTCTCTAGTGCTAATGTTATACATCTGTGTTTACAGTGTGTGTTTTGTAAGTAGCAAAGTCAGAATGAACAATCACAGGTGTGTGTGTGTTTGTGTGTGTGTTTGTTTGTTTTGTTTGGCAGCCATGGGGCATTTGTTCAAGGGAAATGGGATCGCTCAGAGTTCACGCACACTAATGCCTGATGGTTTTCCAAAATGGTTACTTCTTCATGCATTGTGATGTCAAGTCCCTTTGATTTGTGGCATATTGCATTCTGTTGTGTGAAACATCTTGCTACCATTGTGCTGCAAAAATAACTAATAACAAATCCAGAAGAGATGGTACACTTTGTAATGACCCATACAATATAAATAACTTTTCCTGAGCACTTGTCTATATGTGTGGGCATGTGTATGTCTGCATGTCATGTGTGTACTTGAGCAGACTTAACTCCCTGCTCGCAGCACAAACTGTGCTGTAAAACCCTTCATTTGCCCTGTGACAACGAATCATGTCTATCATCCTGCTTTGCAAATCCTGCCTCCTCCTCCACCCGCCTGTATTTGATTAGAATGAGCGTATGCAAACTAGGGCTCTTAAGTCAGCCAGGTTCAGAGTGGACCTCAAAGCTTAAACCCTGACCCGCATGCGTCCTGCTCCCAGCAGTAAGTGATTTTCTCTTTACCATCTGCTGCAGAGGAAACACCACAGCACAGGGAATTGTGGGCTCTTATCTCGTCCTTGAGATGGAGGGTACAGTATCTGTCTTTGTGCTGAGTTGATAAAGCTTACCTGCCTTACTGAGAATTCAGTCTGGATGTAGAACTCACACCATCTAGTTCAGAGGCACTCATTATTTCTACCCATTTATTTTGACAAAGTCATAGACTGTATTATGGACTGTTTGAGTATCCCCTTAAGTGTATTGTGGCAGTGTAGAGAAGGGCTGAGGAAAACGTGGGCAGTCTGTCAAAGCACCAGGAGCAGGGCTACACCAGAGCTGAGCCATGAGGCTGTTTGACTGTTGTATTGAAACAGGAGACATTTGTGAACAACTCTGTAAACACGTATTCTTTTGTGTCAGCTGAAGTGTGTATATAGCCTCCTGCGCTCTACCTGTCTTCCATGAACCCTTGAACCTGACAATATAAACCTCATATTCATTTACTGTTTTAACAGCTTTTTGTTGGCTTGGCAGACTGCCAGATACACATATTTGAATGAGTCAGCTCCAGGATGAATCGCAGAAGAGTTGGCGGAATATATTTCTGACGACCACCATTTCTCTCTTTCTCTTGGCAATATAGAGGAGCTCTTAACTACTGTATATAAACTATATACAGTATACACTGAAAGGTGAGTTTACATGTCTCTGGGGTTGTGGATCCACTGCCTTGGTCTGCCTACTACTGACGACTCAAAGCTGTCATGATGGAAAAGTCACTTCTCTCAATGGTCGTTGTCCACAATGATATCCCATTCGACAGTGAGTATGTTAATCCTTAGCTGATGGGAAGTCATGATGACTGACAGTGTAAGTGAAGGTGATGCTACCGTGTTCGACTACTCTGTAGTACACACCCCATCTAGTGGCTACAAGAAGACCTCAGAGTGAAAAGCATCGAACACACCATCTAGTGGTATGTGAAGTAAACGTAACCAAAAGATCAACAATGTTTCACTACAAAATAATACTTGTCTGCCATGTTGATACAGATGCTACTGAGTACAGAGATGTACTGTACTTTATCTTCAAGGCCAAGCTCAAGGCTGAGTTTCTCTCAGGCCTCAGCATCAAACAACTTGTAGTTACTGTGTTCAGCATGCGAGTCCTTCACCACAGGAACACATCAATACACCTGGCAGTGTGTGGGATGGAAGGCTAAGCTACTTGGGGTTTTAATGTTCAAAAGCCCCCTGCCAAATATGTTGATTGCAAACGGATTTCAATTAAAACTCCAAGGGGTTAATATAGCTGGCTGCTTCCTCCTTTCCCCACTCCTTCAGGGTATCTAATTACGCCTATGTGTTTGTAGGTGGTTATACTTAAGCAATGGCTCCACTCCTGTCTTTGTGGTCACATTACTGAGGGATATGGCTTGTGAAATGAGAGCACTGAGTACTCTGCCATCAGAGATTGTGCTATAAAACATGATGGGCCAGAACAAGAGTAAATTGTCGTGACTGTGAAGTGGCCGTCTCTCTTCATCTCCTCCTCATCCTCCTCCTCTCGCTCGTCTTCTCTCATCCTCTCTCACCTCCTATTCAGCCCTCATCTCCTCTCCTTTTTCTTTCTCACCTCAAATATCCTTTTACTCTCCTCCTCCTCTGCTGTCGTCTATCCTCTCATCTCCTAGAATCTTGTCGCATCTCTTCCCTCCATCGCTCCCACTCTTTCATCTTCTGCCCTGTGGTTATCAGCCGAGGCAGACAGGACCTGAGCAGACTCCAGATCTCCTGCTCTCGCCTCCATCACGTACAGTAAGGGAGGTGATCCACATTTCACAGAAAAGCCCTTCCGTCCCCTTGACCAATGGGGATTACCGTGCGTGATCATATTATTGTATGTCATTACGGCTGTAAAATGAATCATGTGATTGCTAGAGAAATGATGCAGATACATCGTCTGATGATGCATGCTAGAGAAACAGAGAGTTAAAGTCAAGACTTGCGAAGTGTGTTTGTAAAAGGCAATGAAAGCAAGTATAAGCAAGACACTACAAGCCCAGTTCTGTATTGTGACTGTTAGTACAAGGATGTGTGGAAAGGGGATAGTTAGTCACATACACAGTTGATGTGGAGTACTTGATGATGGCACTCATCTCCAGAACTGAGACAATGCTGCCGCCGGTGCTGCGGTGTGTGTGGGCTCTCTGCAGAGCCCCACACCAGGGGGCATGTGAGGTGATGAGAGGTTAGCACTTCCATTAAGGATCTCCGGGGCCATCCTCAGAAAATGAAACCTTCTCAGAACAGGTAACTCAATTTAACTCCTGACCGCCTTCTCCTGTGCTACAAGCACAAATACTTTCCCAGCTGATTGGATGAGGTAACAGAGCATAGCCGGAGTCACAGGGTGCAACAGGAGACGGCCGCTTCGCCTAAATTGCATGGACATTGTCAGGGGAGTCTTTTCAGTCCCACAGATGGAAGAAGAAGAAGGAAGACACGAGCAGAAAGGCTCAAGTTTTTTCACTTATTTTCAATCAATGGAATAGACTGCCTTCAGGGAGGTATCGAGTGCTGCAGATGGCAAAAGGGAGGATTGGTCACCTGGAACCATGCCCATTTTGCCACTGTACAGACTGGAATTATACTGGATCTGCAAGCAGTCACATTCAGTATGAGCAGACATGAAGGTGAAACAGTTGGCCATTCATACTTTTATGCTGTCTGAAAGTAGAAGGAAGTCATGGATAAAGTAAAAACTGTAACTACATGGCAGTTATTCATGCCTGGTTTTAATTCTAGGCGTTGTCCTTAGCCCTTCCAAGAAGTACATTTGGAATGACTGGATTTTGATGAGACTGGAAGTGAATAGGTTGACTTGCATGGGAGCTGGGCATCACCGATGGTTATAAAACACATCTCCACATTTGGACAATGAGATAAATTTGAGCCAATGACAGGGAGCGTTCATTTCAACAGTCCTCATTATAAGTCACTAACTTCCTAGCTTTCTTATTAGCCTGCTGGGTAATTGTTCTCAGGCTGAATTACATAACGATAACGTTGACCTTTCCTTAGTCCTGTTTAGTAGTCTGAGCCAGTGGATCCAGGAAAGTCAATTTGATGAACGGAATTTAATGTGGAGCTCAATAATGCTATCTTGCATCCATTATTAATTAGAATAAAAAACTTAGCACAGTTAATTATTGCAAATGCAAACCAAATGCAATACAGTGAAAATGTGAGAACCTGTGGGTATTCCAGAGGGATGGATGGAGTGTTCCTCCTGTCCTCTGATATCAGACTCCATCCAGCTGTTAAATCATCCTGTAGGAACACAGACTCAAGTGTCCAGAGAGTGGACCTGGGAGAACATGGGATGCTAAACGCTTGGAGATACTGTCTAGTCTTGTGAAATGAGGTGATGAGGTGATGAGGTGCCATCGAACAGCTGTCCTTTTATGAGTCCTTTTCCACATTTACTCCATTATTTATTCAGACCAGATATTTCAGCCCATTGTCTACATGTTATTATTCCAAACTTATAGTGCATATGGGTGTCCCAAATCAAAACAGAACCCCACATTGATCACTCACTTTGATTCTTATTGAGCCTCCCGTCTCCCTCAGACTAGAAGTAATAATTGAAATATAAAAACCAACGGAAAAGTGATACTGAGCCCCAGGTTCCACCACAGAGATGGCTGTGTCATTTCATGCTTTCATGCTTTTCCATGCCGTGAGGAAGACACAGAATGAGTGGGTGAAAGGAAGAGAAAGAAATAGAGGGAGAGAGAAAGAAGTTAGTGAGACTGATTGTGGCCTGCAGAGGTTTGCCGTTAAGCTCACCAAATTGCATTATGAGATTTTCAATAAGATTGCAACCGTCAAATTGTAAATACGGACACAGGCCTCCTCCCCCTCCTCTGTCTCCATCTTCACCAGGTGCAACATGTTTCTGAGATCCAATCTGGCTACCAGGCCACCAGGAGCTTTTACTTATTGCTCGGATCCCAGAACAAATCATAAGCCCAGCAAATTTCATGGGTTGGTTCGCCTGGGGAGTGGCTGGAGGCTGGGGGGCTCAGATTTGCTTTGTTGTTTGAGTGATTACACAATGATTACCAGGCGCTGCATACTGTGGCATGTGAGTGTGCCGCTGCACAAGGGCACTGGTGGGATTTACACTGTTCTTCATTATGAACATTTAAATAGCCTTGCTGATAAAGCCTATCCAAAATAAAACCCTTTTTCAATAGATTACTGTCCCCCTGCAAGGCTAAACCCTCATCACAGGCCAAGGCTAATGAGAGATAAGGAGATGGAGATATGAGGGAGGACTCTGCACTCTGTGGAAACACACAAGCATGCCGGTACAAGACTAAGCCCGCGCCAACAGTTATTACTGAAGACTTTGTGAGAAAGCAAATATCAGTGTTGAGAGGTGTGGGTGTAAGGAGATGAACTAAGAGAGAAGGAGTGGGAGCCCATCTCTCATTGCAGTCTGGGTGGAGTTGGCCCTCTCCCCTCTGTTTTGATTATTTCCTTATCTCTCTCCGGCTGGCTGGCAGTGAGTAACAGTGACCCGCCGGATTGCTTGCTGGACCATATTTTCTGGGATGACTCCTGTGTTGCCGTCCACTCCTGAGGTCACTGGATTTATACAAGGCCTTACAAATCCCCCAAATACTCAGAGAATGGCTGCTCCATTAACAAAAGTGGATTTAGATTCAACAAAAGGCCCTTTAAAGATGTTGGTTTATGTTGGAATGCTTTGGCAAGGCAATGGAATTCAAATGAACATGGTTTATGATTGTGTGTGGGTTGTGAGTGTGAAGCCAGGAAACGCCAGGGACATTTGACTGTGAAATGAAACATCTACACTCTCTTTGTATGGTTTTGTGTGCACATAGCTGTGACTTAATAGTCTTGTGTAGTCACTGAAATGTAATTCTCTCTCTCTCTCTCTCCCTCTCTCTCTGTCTCTCTCTCTCTCTCTCTCTCTCTATCATACACACACACACACACACACAAATTCGCTCACATACTCTCACACATTCATATACTCGTACACACACGTGTTCATTGACGTTCTTGTCATTCACCTCACAATCCCTCTTTAGCTTGTTACCTTTATCGATGTGACATTAGGCCCTGCCTCGCTGATGTCCTGTCCCACGTCAACAGTGTCTTTGAAGTCTTCCTGTCGTTAATAGCCTCGCCACCTTTAATGACGGAGGGAAGAGACAAGGCCTGGGAGAAATATTAGCTCAGCAAGGTCACCGCAGACAAGGCCCCATCTGTCTCCTGGAAGCCTCTGTGTGTCCCAGACCCTTACATTACTGTGGCCCCAAGGCATGGGAAATGGATCATCAATCTGATTTAGAGAGCTCCTGGCCAATGCTGTAATTTCTGAGCTGAATAACACTGGTTTGTCCTCCCACCTGCTATCTCAGGTACATTCCTAATGCCTGGTGATGTTAAACTGCCTCATATGGGACTGTCATGTCTCCCAGACCTTCACAGTTGCTCAAATCACACTAGATCACAACAGGACTCCTTTACTATCAAGTTTTAGAGAAAGAAGGAGCTGATGCAGTAGAACTGTTGTGTGCAGTGATCGGATGTGAGGCTGATGGACTGGCACAGTAAGCTATAGCAGCGGTTGTTATATAAGTGTCTGTCTTTTCACTGAGCAGGATGTTTATATATATATAAACTATTGTTGAAGATGATTCTCTGTGACGGTCATGAAGTTTAAGTTTGTCACTAAACTGACTAGCAATTCACCAGACACCATTTAAATGTGCATCAGCCATGCCTGAGCAACACAAATCCAACCTTTCCTCTCTCTCTCTCTCTCTCTCTCTCTCTCTCTCTCTCTCTCTCTCTCTCTCTCTCTCTCTCTCTCTCTCTCTCTCTCTCTCTCTCTCTCTCTCTCTCTCTCTCTCTCTCTCTGTTACTCACTCCTTCTCCATCCTCGCCCCTCCCCTCCCTCTCTTCCTTCCCATCGTGTTAGAGTGGATTCGGTGTTCTTTACTGGAGCTGACACAGGGGAATTTGGTGTGAACGTTGCTGGCCTATAACCACTGGTCTGTTTATAATGAGCTTCCAATGCATTAGATATCCAGACTTACAGTTTGCTCTTTCAGTCCGCCAAACACAACCTATGGATACGTAATATTACAAGGAAGGGAATGTTTGAAATGTAGCCGAAGGAGACTCCTTTGTGTGCTTCAGCTGCCTAAACTCACACTTGTGAAGTGTAACTTGCCATCTAATGTTTGAACATGAGGTGTATCCTCGCCCTCTCTCCGATTTACGTATGTCACCTTCTTTTCACGCCGGGTTTCTCCCCTCCCTTAGGTTCTGGCAGTCTTCTTATCAGCGGTGCCCACCTATGACACCTCCCATGAGCTGCTCTCGCACCAGCAAATGTCACGTTTGTCTGCCAATGTAAATTGGCCTATCTGAGAGAGAGAGAGAGAGAGAGAGAGAGAGAGAGAGAGAGAGAGAGAGAGAGAGAGAGAGTCAATATGAGGGGGCAGGTTGTCTCCACAATGCAGGGCGTTAAGGGATCCTCTGAAAGCAGCTTCTTTCCGCTTCCCAGCCCTCTAATGTGACACAAATCCCTTTGACAGAGGAATGTTTTCCTATCCTTGAGTTAGCTGCAGGTGTATTAGTCACCTGTTTTCCTTCCAGTATTTGTTGGGTTTGAACAGCAGGGGGGAGGGGCTTCTTTCTGTCTGGTCGTTTGAAGATCAGGGGCCCTGGCCCAAGGCCCAGGTGGGTGGCCAAGCCTACCTCGCTGTGCGCATCCACCCCTCCTCACCTCACCCCCGATCATTTGAACAGCTCCCTGTGACTGCCATTGGTATTCACCTGGAGCTGTGCAGTTTCTAGATTATTCTCAATCCAGACTCTATGTTGCCAGTCTGCTCCGTTGTTAGTTCAGCCTGTCATACCAACTCTAACTGTCTCTGTCAACATACCTGGGAGGCGTGTCGCCCAGTAACCAGCCTGGCATTCTGCCTCCCTCTCCCTGGCAAGGTGATGATAATCAGGCAAGCACTGCATGGGTGAGACAGGGGAGGCCTGGAGAGGAGATCCACCTTCTGTCTCAGCAGGAGGATTCAATTTTGCCTGCATATGGAAATGACATTGATTAAAACTCACACACAGCACCTCCCCTGTTTGACTGCAGCCATTTTCTCCTCCAGGGCCTTTTAGGAAGCATTCGCTAACACAGCCTTTGGAGACAGCGCTAATAGCTGGTGATGAAGCGCCATCATCACTTCTGCTTAACGGAAATAGGGTAAGGAGCCTAGCATCGTCACATCATTAGATAACTGTTGTTTGTTCTCCCTGATTAGCATGATAACCAACATGCATCCTACTTCCTGTGACACACTCCTTTTTCGAGTCCATGAGTCGAAGGCCTTATCGCCTCCCCATGCTGGGATTTTTAATGTCTTAATCCCCCAGCATATTGCGGGAGATTATCGTTCTAAAATTAACTAGCCCCTTGAGACTGCCTAGATGGCAGCTGCTTTTCCGTCACTTGGCGAGTTTTCAACAAACAAAGTGGCTTATAGCAAATGGGGAGGGTGCTCACATTCGCTTTTTTTTCGGGTTTCCCAGATTATAGGAGTATCATGCTGCTGCTGCTGCCGCTTGATGGCATTCATGTAAAGGAAACGTGTGAATACGGCAAGCTGGGGGATTCTTCAGGAGAAAATCCCTGTTTGGTATGAAAGGCTCTTTGGCAGCATGTGTACTTTGGGAGTGTGTTGCAGTGTTGAGAGTAAGAATATAAAACATGGAGGGATTCTAAGAGAAGCCTTGCCCACTCCCACCGCAAACCCCCGTGCGTCTGCCATTTATGAGAGCTAGTCAATCAAACTCACTCTGGGGTAAAACTTGGCAAGCATGAGCTGTGGGGGGAAAAGCCATTACATCTGCACTGCAACATTTATTTAAATGAGTCCTGAAGGTTTGCTTGGTAAACACAGTCTGAATTAGTCTGTGATTCCCCGTACATTAATACCTTTCTTTTCCCATCCCTTCTTCCACAGGCATGTGAGCCTAAGCTCAAGCAACACTGCACTGCAGGTTTGACTGAATACCAGCTTTACTGTGCTTTTTGTACAAGCATCAGTCGAGTCAGAGACAATATACGTACATGATTGAGAAGGAAGGGGAAGATCTGACCCATGTCTGGCCTCTTCTGGGGTGCCTGTGTCTGCACAAGCACAGTGCTGTCGCCATCCATATTGAAGGCCAGCCCTACCGTGGTGGTGGACCGACATCCCTCTACAAGACGTGGAGGCTGAGGCCGAGGCAGGGTGGACCTGCTGCTCTGAAGGGGGCCCCCTGTGGTGTCTCTGATGAAAGTCTGGAGAGGCTTTCTAGAGGAGCAACACAGACTTGAAAGTATAATAAACACAAAACTGTATGTTCACAGACTTAATGTGGTCCGCACATGTAGTGTAACAAAAACTATTGTTGAACTTTAAGTTTTCACTTTGGCTCCAGCTGGAGCTGCCGGTCTGTTCCGTGTGAGTGCTCTCCCTAGTAATATAAGATAGTCTATACGTGTGAGTGCTCTCCCTAGTAAAATAAGATAGTCTATACGTGTCCAGTATCATACTTGTCTTATTGGAGCCCATCCATTCTAAGTAATGTGATAGTGATATCGCAGGACTATTTAACTGCACTTTCCTCCTCTTGTTCTGCGAGACTGAGGTGTAGACAAGGTAGTCATGTTCGAGGAGACAGAAGATATTTATTACTGCCTGGCTGGACACTTGCTGTTCATGACAATATACCAAACTAAACAGGGTTTAGCACACCAGACAGCTCCCAGTATTTGTCTGTGACTCCCTCCCTCATCTGTTGGAGGAGAAACAGATCTGAACAGGTCCTGGAAAAAAACCATTCTTGGGCTCACCAGTTTGAAATAATCCTGGTTGCTTGAATAAACAAAACAACAGAAATGGAATGTGACTGCGGGGGTCTGTGTTGCATATGCATAATTTGCTTCAGGCAATGTTTTCATCTGAAATATTCAAATAATGTCACGACTTCCAAGTTCGGCATCAAATACAAATATACATACTTTTCGCCATGGCCTTTTCAGGCAGAAGTCAAATTCTTTCTCAAAAATTATAATTCAAATCAAATAGGATTAACAAATTCCTGACTGAAGGTAGAATAAAATGGTTTGTGGTACACGTATAATATTATGAGGAATGGAATACCTTTAAAGGTAAATGTCTTTGGGTGATGAAATTGCTGTTTGCATGACCTGAGAAGTGTATAAAAGCTGTAGAAAATTACACCATGTTGAAACAGGAAAAACAACACGAGGAACGTAGAAAATGACTGACACCAAAATATGTTTTCTTTGTTTCTGTATGTAATTCTGATGGCATTGCGGAAGAACTATTCTTCATCAGCACCTTCTGCTGCAGTAACCCTGATTGCTGGATTCGATGAACTTGAACCAAAATATTCTCACATCTAAAAGCCTACTGGAACATAACCACTTGGGAGGGCTGATCCTTCCTTTGTTTGAGCTCTACAAGGGTTCTACAGCATCTGTTAGTCTGCAGCATGAGAGGAAATCTTGATAATTTATCTGCTAATTGTTCTGATGCATTCCCCAGTCTGAGGAGATAGCCACATGTCTGGTGTTTCCTGCACTTTAGATAGTGTGAAGGTAAAAGGCTCCAACTCTGGCCTTGTTGGTCATTTTATCTCTTCTTCTTGTTTCCTGGTGGTTGCATTAGTTAGTCCGCTGGGCTTTCGTTTGGCACATTAAAACAGATTTGGGTTAATAATTGATGGCACAATTTATGGACTGTAGTGCCCGAGGTTCAGTAGCAAGCTTCCACTTAAAAGGCAAGCATTCTCATCCCTGCGTTTGCCGCAGAGTGCTTTGATTTACAACTTCACTTTGATGGCCTTCAAAATAACGTTAAAGGGAACACCAGAAAAAAGTCTTAAAAAACAACCCAGCTTGTGAGGTTGCTCTGTCTGAGGTGTGTGTACAAGCATCAAACAGAGAAGGGGGAGAGGGATATTGATCTCTGCACCTCGAGCAACAAAGCCAGCATGGATGAAACCCTTCCACCTCTCCACCATTAGTGTATCCAACATGAACTGCTTGTGCAATGTAGCTATCAGATTTGTTGACATTGTACAAAGCTATTTCAGATAATAGATTGTTTCTGATGTTTAGATGTGTTTGATAGTCTCATACCTTTGTTTAGACCTATACTTGGATACTTGACAGTAATAAGCATAATATAATGTATGGATGGATTGTAAGAAATAAAACAATATATATTTTGCGATGATCCTCCTGATGGCATCATTTTACCTGCTATGTGCCCTAGATTATGGCCTATCCTGTATTTTTTCACCAATTTATATATATATACCGCAGACTGGAATCAGTGTTTCCTAGAAAGTCACTTTTTGGAATGACATCAGCTTTGATATAAATGTTTTGTATGTGGTCTTTAGAATACTCTCTCATTTGATGTAGCCAGCAAACAGGTTTTTAGTTTTAATCAAATGCCCTTAAGGCGCTAACATTGATTCAATGACTCACATTGTTTACCCAGTCAGGCCTCTTCTTGTGCGTGGATGGATTAACTGTCGTCTTGAAAACAGCTCTCTTGTATTACATCACCTACCTACAGCAAATGAAGGGAACAGCTAAGAATTAGATCACACATTTTATGATTGTCTTTCCTTTCAAATGTCTTATCTGCTGCTTGCCCAGTCTGCATTTGTGAATTAATGCTAACAGTGTTTTTTTTATATAGATATTGGTATTGTTTACTAACTTTCAGCTCAAAATAGACTGAAGCTAAGAGAAGCAAGCACTTGACATTTCCAGCAATCCTGCAAGAATTTTCTTTCCGCCTCTTTCCTGGGATATTACTGTCAGAGACCAGGATCAATTCTCAATAGAATTTTTTATAAAAGGGAATCAGCAAACAGTAAGAAGAGCACCTGCCTGCAATCTCCTCAATAGAACCTGCATTATGCCACTGTGGTTATAAATTCCATTTTAATTTCCTGTTTATTTCTTTCTGAAGCTATGGAAACTCTGAGAGGATTTAAATGTCCTTCACTCTTCACCACTTTCTCCCATTGCCTTTGATTTATAGATTTGATTTTCAGCTTGAAAGCAAAAAGGATATTCTAAAGAGAGAAAAAAAACTTGTGACACAGAGGAGCTTAAAGCGAGCTGAGAGGTGGAGGAAAGAGGCAGGATATAAACCCCCGTTCCCGGGCCCACTGATGAAATATGAGGGATTGTCTGAACCACTGTAACAAAACGTGATATGTAGCAAATTAACTGGGCTTTATTCAATCCCCAAGCAGCCGTCAGAGTAGAGGCCATTGTGGTGTAGCAGTGCGCTGTCCTGAGCAGTACTGTGTCAGGTGCTCTCCTCCAGCCTTACACACACACCGCTGGGCATGCATTCCATTCTACAGAACACTTCAGCATCTCTCTGTAAATAGAAAGGCCTTCCTTCATCTGTCTGTGACTCGGTGTCTCTCTGTCAACTGGTATCCTACAAGAGTCACCCTGGGAGAATGTTCATGAGTCAGCTGAGCACAGAGACCCTGACCTCGCAGTGACCTATATTTGATCCTTGCCACACACCCTTGATTAGTTGAATCTGTTGGGAGTTGTATAATGAGCATGTACAGTGCTCCACCTCTCTCCTGCGCCCCTTGTGAGGAGTGATCAGCTGTAAGCTCAGATGCCCATACTGTGTGCAGGCAGTGGGACTCACTGGAGAATAGGCAGCCTTTGTGACACACACACATCCAGCAGCTGTACCCCAGTGGGACCTTGGGAGGGAGACAGTGGGGAGGCAGGGGGAGAGGCAGGGGGAGAGGCAGGGGGAGAGGCAGGGGGAGAGGCAGGGGGACAGGGAGAACCACTGATGCATCAAGCTCATTGAACAGAGAGGCCCCTGGGAATCCCTGTCTCAGACCAGGCAATGCTCTCCCCAGGAAGCCCTGAACTACTCCGCTTTGTTTGAATTCGCAGACATTTTACTGGAATCATTTTAATTGTGTACCGTCTAAAGGTAGAGGCAGTGACGTACAGTGTATGTGACAGCTTCCATAAGTCTAGAAAGTGGTAGATGGCATTCATCCGTACCTAAAGGTGCTGATTTATAGTTTCTCATACACAGCTCTGTGAGGTAATTTGCCATTTGAGTTCATTTCTGTCTAATGAGTGAGAGGGATTAATTCATGTCGGTGATGTATTGTGCGTCAGCAGCAAAACCTCCACCCAGTCAAAGCAAGTGTCTGTGTGCATGCACACGTGTCTGGGTAGTGCGTTTAAAAGTCAAGAAAAAATTTCACCGAGAGCACTTATTTAAAATAAGTAGGTCTGCCCTCAACCGTAGTCTTCCCTTCCCAGCTCAATATGGTAATGAGCTATGGAAAACGAAAAACTGCTCTTTCTCAACACACAGAGCACCACACTTAATTCCAAAAATGTGCAAATTCTGCACCCACTCTATTGACAGGAATGTGCAACAAGAAAAGATAGAAATAAGTTAATCAATGCATTCCTGCACATTCAATCAGAAGAGTGCTCATGGAGCAGTGTTTCTGTGCAGTCATTCTCATTCAGCACATCCACCTTCTCTTCTTCACAGCACAGAAACCTTGTTGTTCTCTTGAAACTGCAGAGTTAACATGATCCAATGTCTTATAGCAGACAACAGCTGTCTGCATGGTCTTCAGTGGTCACGGCAGCTTTCAACACACTTCACCATCCTCCCAAATTGAGATCCATTTTTTATGTCCTCAGAAATACATTCCATCATTCAATTAAATTGTGGTTTTAGATTGCAAAACCCACACTGTTTCTGGAGCGACTCATTCTAGTCCAGACACATGGCTGACAGTGTCAAACTACATGTAGCAGTAAGAAATACAAGTTATAGAATGTGATGAAATGTTGAGACAAACAGAATTCCCCAAACTGATGTCTCTGGTGACAGAACAGACACATTACAGTCTGTAACTGTTACCCAGTTTTGGAAGGAAACATCACAAATTAGGTTTTAGAAAGCAAATGTTCGGATACTGAATTACTTATTTCCTTATCTGTATCATCAATACCTTTCAGTCTCATGGTAAATGACAGAAGTGAACTGGAAGGTGTGCTTCACCTTCAGCTTGTATAATAATTGCATCCATTAATTTGCTGGTCTGCTTGCTCATAAAAAATGTGTTAAAAAATCTGAATCAGTATGCATTTGTGGCACCTACACATACACACACATACACACAAGAACATAACTACAGTACACAATTTCTACCGACATGCACATTGGCACCCATCCCCCACATGTCATTATACAGAATAAAAGGATGATTATGAATCATTCAGAAAGGCAAGGGACAAATCTTCTCAATTATAATAATTTCTATGAAACCTCTCTGATAAAATACCTCACACACAGAACCACAGAGCTCCCCAGAAGGTCAGGTAATTAACAGGCACAATACCAGGGGCGTTCGCTATCACAATCAAATGTGTGGGTACGTCCTTCTGCTGAATCACCCACCTGCCACAGCTGCCCCCACTTATCAATGAGCCCGCTGGGCCATGGGGTTAGGTATCATAACAAAGACCCAGTCACTCACTAACAGAACCACAGGAAGATTACGGAAGTGAGTAGGTTGGGGGTTACTGCCTTCAGTTCCTTTCACTGTCATTCACATGGTTGCTACTCGTTATCGCCCACAAAACAAGCCCAGCTACCCCAATCATAGTGGTAGGTAATTGCCACAGCAACAATGGGCCAAAACAGCAATGATTTTTCTTTGAATAGTTTCACTTTTTTCCTAGTTGGCTGTTGTTACAACATGACAGTGTGTTTCGGTTTTAGTTCAGACGTCTGAGACCCCCAAAAGATGTCAGATTGTCAGATAGGTTGTATAACGGACTACAACAGCACCAGGGTTGGCTGCAGCTGAGATGGATCTGGTAACCAGGAGACAACCGCTGTCATACATTCCATTGGTCACAAGCCCGTTTGTCTGTCACATCTCTGCTTTGACTGGCCACACAGACACCAACAGCTACAGCAGCTTTACTGACACATAATTAAAGTGGAGCAAGTGTGACAGAGAGATTCCAGTGATAATTGAGTGTGGAGGCTCATCATCATTCCTAGAGTGCACCTGCTCGCTCTTCTGATGTAAACCTTCGCGGGTTTGAGAGATCAAACTTAAAATAGTCAGCAAACAAGATTTAAAAGGGAACTACTAAACTTGAGGGTTTAGGTTGGTTGAGGGGCGGTTCTATGGGCGTATGTGAAGCCCTCTGTGACATGCTTGCGTGTAAAAAGGGCTATACAAATTAATTTGATTTGACTAGTTTATCAACAGGTGGCAAGCAGAACGTTGTGTTTGAAGTGAAATGTATAATGATGTTTTCTGTTTGTAGTTTATATAAGTGATATTTTGTGCTGGGGATCCCCTACCATAGCAGTGCAGCAGCAGCCTGTGTAGACACCAATGTTTGTGAAGAAACCGCAGGACATCAAAATCTAAGAGTAAGTAAGAGGAGTTGGAATCTTAACAGATGGTGTTTAATTAGGCACATGGCCCAGCGGGCCGGTGACCTTCATGTTGTTAATCTAACATTGCCCTAACATTGATCAAACATTAACACCTAACCCTGGTCAGAATATTCATGATTTCAAACGTACCCTGGTGGTTTGTGTCGTTCAGAACAAATCACAGCGACATGCAATTACCTCCTGCTCCTGGGTGATCTCTTTCCTGTGGATGCCTGAACTTTTCGTTTGTGTCCAGAATTAAAGAGGTCTCCAGGTTAATTAATTTGACAGACGGGCCCCATTGTCCCGACTGTCAGCCCTGAAGCAAACTGCTGTTGGCCTTGGTCCTGGAGGGTGACTTTTTATTGTTCTTTGATTCCTGGTTCTAGAGAAGAGCACACAGTGCCTGGACTGTAATTGACTCGAAGAAGAGCACTCACAACTTATAGAAAGCATGTTATTTGTCTGAAACAAAAGCTGTGGTCTCTTTTAGCTAGCAATCATTTCTGAGGTGCAATGCATTGACAATAGTCCCTGGGATGAGAAAGCCAGGCCAGTGTTTATGTAGTTGGGTATATTTTACACTAACCTTCTCCTAGATGCATTAACACTTCACTGGAACCTTGCTACTTCATGTCATCCTTTTTGTGGAATTGTAATAGTGTGTGTGTGTGTGTGTTTGTGTGTGTGTGTAGAGAAAGAGAGAGAGAAACAGAGAAAGAGAGGGGAGTGAGAATAAGGTAAGAGATGGAGGAAGGAAGAGAGAAGGATAGTGGATCCAAACTGAAGTGTAATCTCAGTCTAAATCACAGACCGTTCCCAGGGGAAGGAGCCCCTCTTCCTGAGGTTAGTCAGTGAATTAAATCCCAGTGCAGGGCTCATTTTTCAAAAGTAACCTTTCCGTTGACAGTGTAAGTGGAAGTCAGACTCTCTTCACACAGTCCAAGCAGTAGAATTAGTGTTGTGCGTATCAATGCCAGTCTCCCAGGGTGTCATTTGTAGGGGCTGTTGCTGCATTTTTCACAGGCCTGCCTGCCTCACTGTGTTCATAGTGGAGGAGGCCATCTGCCTCCCTCTCCCCTTCTCCTCCCTCCTCTCCTAGGCAGTCTGTTCCCTTTCTTACACTCTGCTTACTGAGCTCAATAGCTCGGCCTCAATAGTAAATATGATGAGCTCAAATAGGGTATAGTTATGTTGTATTCATGCATATTTGTGCCACAAAGTCTACGTTACATACTGAGTTGGTAAGTTGGAGCAATAATTCTGCCAACAGTGCTGCTAAAACAGATAAATACTTCCATGGCAGAGTTGGGTTTGAATTAATCTCTATTCAAGCCAATTAATTTGAAATTAAATGAAATTTGTCCACTCATGCCTGTAATGTCAATAGGGCATGTTTCAATTAGAGTTACATAGCCCCTCTAATCTCCTAATTGAACAGGATGGAAATGGGGTGAACATGCTTTCAGAATGCAGTTTTACACCTCACACAAAGATTCAGCTTTTCTCTTGAGCTGACTTTGTTCATAAAATGACTAATTCCCATTATTTGACAGCAAACACTTAATCATGTGTGTCACCATTGTGCACACTATCTCTTTTGAAAATCAGAATACAGTCAGTGCATCAATGAGTCAAGGAGTCATCAATTCATCTATTCTGAAGCATTATTTTCTTGGTCTGTAGATATACAGCCCTCTTACAGCCCCCTTACTTTGCTGTCTCCCTATGAGCAGTCAGAAGAAATCATATCCTCAGTTATTTGCCAGCAACTAGAAATGAGAGATCAGAACCATGGGCAACAGTTCTGACCTTGTATATTCCCTCAACAACCAAGGAAGTTACTTTCCCGTTTATTTGTTACTTAGTTACAGCAAACTAAGCCTAGGGCTACATTTGGACATGTCCATGAAACTAAATTATTATAATCTCTGTGTCTGTGAAACAGAAACCTGTAAAGTAAACCAGTAATGTTGAGGGTGATTCAGGGAAGCTGCCTCTGTTATATCTATGGTTATTCCTACTGGTATCACAGCATTCTGTGCCAGTGGGGGTGCAAATAAGAAGGAGGAAGAGTCTTGTGCAGAGGGGTTGCCTGGGCGACCAGTTTAGAACCCTTCAGAATGTCTGTTCGTGCTTCAGCTCTCTTTTCCTCTCATCAGCTTCACATCACAGGGCAGTAAGTCCTATAGACAATTATGGATCAATGACATACAGTCTGACAAAGAATGGCCATTGTAAACTTGAATAGCTGTTTCAAACATACATTTACATCCATCGGTGTTTTGATAGACGACTGAGTTTTGACCGATATAATAGTAGGCTAATCTAGGCTACTGACATTTTCACATGTAGGTGCCCTGAGAATACTTAAATTCTGTTTGGCCGGTTCATTTATAATATGTCTACGTTATCTCGTGAAAAAAAGTCAAGCAAAACTAATTCTACCTCACCCTCATGAATTAAAAACTATCTTCAATTAGATTAACAATACACACAGACATTTATAGCTTTCACACGAAGTTATAATTAGATGGGTGGATGCGTGTGTCCTTTGCGCGCGTCCATATACTCTGTGTGCAAGAAGTGGGGAGAGAAAGAGAGAGAGCGAGGGGAGGGGGATTACATTTCAATCGTGCCCAAATGACTGCGTTAAAGCCTAGGCTACTGCATAGGCTACAGCATGCAACGTACCCACCGAAGACGATAGTTTGAATAGGAAATTAATGATGCCAAATCGCAATTATCGATGTACAAAGAAATCATTATTTTAAAATGCTTCTGAAAATACAAGAACATTTCAGACACTTCGAAATAATTCAGTTTATATAATACACCTGTCTAGGTGACTAAATCCTGGAAATCTTCCTCTGAAGTCATTCGTCACGTTTTTTTTATCCGGCAGCTGATGGCGTCTCTCAAGGAAAGCCAGTGAAAACTAATTCGCACGGTAAATTCTTCCCTGTGAGTTTACGACAAAGGTGGTTGTCACAGAGAGCAAGAAAGAAAGAAAGAAAGGGGAGAGCGCGCACGAGGGAGAACGCTTGTAATTAGGTTACTTGCATTTTAATCCTTTTGAAATGTCTGGCTGCGTTTTTACGGACGTCGTGTGTTTTTGCGAGATTCCAATGATAAGACTCCTGTTCGACCGAAACGTATAGTTGCCGGGTTTTAGTACAGATGCCTCCGTCCCTGCGCTCATATGAAGTTGGACTCAGCGTGAAGAATGTCACCCAGTTTAACCGGAACTAAATTCGAAGTGTTATATGATCGGCAAACGGTTCGTTATGTTTTTTTAAACTTCCCTTCCGAAAAATTGGCCGTTCGTTTCCCATTGTTAGTTTTGAAAAGATGTCTACACTTTTGTTGAAGCGACTGTAGCTCTTCAAGATTTTGCTGTCTGTGTTGAGGATTTTCGACTGTCACAAACTGGCTTCATGTGTGACTCTTGAGTAAAGTCTTTTGTTTTACGTTCGTTGACAGATGGATGGAAGTTGTCTCCTTTTCTTGAGCGTACTGAAATACCGTCAGAGGGTGTTTTCCTATTCAACAAGCTTCGCCGTGCACTTCTGGCAGCCAAGCGATGGGCGCAGTTTGTAACCGAATGCATCTCGATTTTTCCACCAAGCTTGTTGAATCGCCACCTTGGTGAAAACAATGGGCTGGTATTGACAAACTTCGTCGTCATTTGAGTTCTAGTTGTTGATTACTGCAGTCTTATTTCCTCCCTGAAACAAATTCTGGTGAGAGCATCATGGCACGACACAGTCCAAATACGAAGCCGATACCACGCTGTATATGGAGCGTGTTTTGGTTGCTGAGAACGTTAGTGGATTTTGCGCTGTCACAGGAAATTTACGCACCCCATTCAATCCGGATTGAGGGCCATTTGACTCTGGGTGGACTGTTCCCGGTGCACGCCAGAGGGGCCGACGGCATGCCGTGTGGAGATATAAAAAAGGAGAACGGAATCCATCGGCTCGAGGCTATGATGTATGCTTTGGACCAAATCAACATCGATGATCAACTCTTGCCCAACATCACCCTAGGTGCCCGGGTGTTGGACACATGTTCGAGAGATACCTATGCGCTGGAACAATCCCTAACTTTTGTTCAGGCCCTAATACAGAAGGACACATCCGACGTCCGCTGCACTAATGGGGAACCACCGGTGTTCGTCAAACCTGAAAAAGTAGTTGGAGTCATAGGCGCCTCGGCAAGTTCAGTATCGATTATGGTGGCCAACATTCTGCGCCTTTTTCAGGTGAGTCGTGGGATTCTTTGTCACAGAACTAGGCCTGCCACTCTGTAATGTCTTTAAGGTAGGACAAAACACATGCATGCTTGTTAAACATATAGCCTAGGCTATCCTACATAATGGCCTTGTTGCATGTACATTTGTTTGTAAACATGTTTTATTCCCTTCAAATGGAACAATCCAATGTAAATTTCGTCTCTGCTGCCATTCCTCCGTGGTTATTCTTAAGTGCTCGCCCAGTGAGAAAAATGGTTAGAGCTAGCTGAGTGGGCCTCCGCCGTGGTGCTGAAAGAACAGCTCCCAATGACAGACCGCTTCCTCCCTAGCTCTTTCCACGGTGGAATACTGAATGCGTACCGAAGGGGCTATGCCTGACATTTTGAAATACTCACAAACACACACAACTAATCAAAACTGTGGTCTCTGAAAGGTCTCCACAATGGCATCAACATTTCAGGTAGCACCCCCGAGTATGTTTATGACAATGATATGAATCGAGTATCGAGCATGATTAAGTTTATAATTTGATCTGACCGGAGTCTTTTATGGAGGGACTCTGGAGGACTATGGAGGGTCAGTCTGCATTCTGTTGGTCTTCTGTTACTACTGCAGTGGAGTTAGACACCCAACAGAGATCCACTACTAGCTCTGATTAAAACAAATAGCATACTTGTAATACTGATATTTCCAAACTTATAGACAAATACAACTTCGGTTGATGGAAAAAACAACGTGCCTTGTTGGAAGGCCTTGGAAAAAACATTAGTGTTATGTTGAAAGGAAAGTACTAATGATTTTCAGTTTACTGTGACGTTTGTGAATTTTTTTAAATCAATTAGACAAACAATATCTTTGACCCTGAGAAGCTGTTTGGAGAGTCTTCAAAGTACTTAACATGCTTTTAGCCCCCACCACACACACACTCTCTTATACACACACGCTCTCACACACACACGCACACACACACACACACATTACCCTCTCTTTTAACACCAAGTATAATCCATATCAAACCACTCTATAGTCTTCCTTGTCTCTGAGGCTTTGTGGCTGGATGGGATGGACCGCCAGACTGACAGTTCCCACAACAAGCTTGGCTTTGGCAGAACAAGCCTCTCTCTCTGCTCATCTTCTGAATTGAGCAACTGAATTCATTAATGTTCCAGGGAAATGCGACCCTATTTTATTCAATATTCGCTTAAATACATTTTAAATTCAATAATTGGTTCCGATTATGGAGACATTTTACGATTCTCTAATTCTCCTCGTTGTCACCACAAGGTGAGTGTGTTTGTGTGAGCTGCAGCAGCGTAGGTGTGCTGGGGCTCAGGAGCCTCAGCGCAGTAATCAGGCGGGAGGAATCAGTGGGCTGACAGGCGCTGTCACAAAGCTCCTTCCTGCGTTTGCTCAGCCAGTCACTCTGCATTTATGCTAATTTCCCCACTGCACCTACTTGCGTATAGCTGTCGCTTGCAATCTTGATCCCTGCAGTCAACCCTGCTTGTCAGGGTGGAGAGGCTCATTTACCTCTCCATTTCAGCCTGGTGTACATTGACATCCAGCCAAGCCAATATCTACCTTAATGATCAGCATGATCCCATTGATAGTAAACATTGGTTAGATATGAGTCCTTGTAGAAATCAATAGATCTTCCATCCGACAGCTGCCAGACCATTTACACTCATCTGTCTCACAGCATCAGATTGATGTGTGGTAGCAATTAGAAGTTTCAGAGATTGTTTTCAACTCCAATCTATCAAGTGCCAACTGAAATGAGTCACATTCTGAATGAGAACACCTGATCAGACATGATTGAAAATGCCATGTGCTATCTGCAACATCAGCTGATAAAGTAGGCTATCAGATGGTTAGGGCATGCCATACAGTATATTTAGATAATACACTGTTCTCCCATTATTCCATTATCCCTATACCACTCCCTGTAGCTCACATTCAGATTAGTGTGGAAAATGCGTTTTCTCAATCTGCAGTGAAACTCAGAAGGCATCACCCTTCAGTGGGTCCGCTGCGTCTGTTTGTCCTCTACTGAAGCTCAGTGATGTTGTCCTATCATCCACCCATTGTGAGCCTCTCCCCCTGTGATAAATGGATCATGAGGGAACCTAAATAGTGATTGTAGATTTTATTGCCAGACACTAAATATCCTATCTGTCTGTTCGAGGCGTGAGTGGCCACTGAACTGTTAATGCTGGGAAATTGACATGAGGGATAGATTTTTCTGAGGACCCAGGAGTGTTGATCAATACTGTTGCCATGGTGAGGCCGATTTGCTCTGAAGATGTTTTTATTTCCCTGCCTCTCATGCTGTGTTAGAAATGAGAAGCAACAATGGCACACGAAAAAAAAGATAACGACTATGTAAACTTTTGAATTATTACAGAGTGAAGGACTTTTCAACATTTGGAAGTTGATTGTAGTGTTGAATTAGGGGGGACCCCATGGATTCTCAGACAGTAATTCATTTGCACCTTGATGACCATACAAAAGTGAGAAAGTTCCCTACTCCCTGTGGAAGCAGTTGTTCCAAAAAGACTGTCTTCACACCTTCGAGCACACAATTCTTGAGGATTAGTCTCAGCAGTGAAGAGGAAGGTTTACTGATGAAGACTGGATTTATCATTAAAAGCTGGAAAATGTTTCTGTAGATACTGTTTTGAACAACCTTTTAGGCCATGTTTGGTATAATTTTGTTTCTTCTTCTGCGCACCATATTTCAGTAATGACTTGAGTGTTGCTTTACTATATTTGACTGGTACAACTGACACAACTTGTGCATGCAGCAGGCCAAAATGTGTTTGCATATTCCATTGTCTTCCACAGGCATCACATTTGGTCTCTGGCAGCCATTGAGTGAAGGCTAGGATGGTCCAATTTGAATGCTTTCAGACTTTCTCTTCGTTGTGTCCCACAGTTTGGTAGGATGTGTGGCTTCAGTATGAGACAGGGTCGTTGTCACTTTGAGACTTTACTCCCAGGCTCTAGGCATGTGGACCTAGGATTGTTGTTGACTATACAACCTCCGGTACTCTAGGCACCTTGGCATTTAATTTCACTAGATCGCCTAGTTAATTAATTCTCTGAAGGCATATTTTCTGTATGATTTCATTTAATTAATATTACATGTTGATTCGCTTACTATTTAGATAACATAACTATCATTTTGCTTTCAAATTCACTAGTCTTTGTCATACATATCTTTCACACTCACGCTAGTCAGATTGATATTGATGACTGTAACATAACCATAAACACTGGACAAAGACAAAAGTGGAGCTTCTGAATCATTTCAGTGGGTCTTTCTATGCTCCGGATCCTAGCTTCAGGTCAGGTTTGTATACTTTAATCGTGGTTAACTCCATAGTCTTGGTTTCGGTTGAACAGCTGTTTCGAACAGCTTTGAGATCGGTGCCCTGATCAATAATTAAAACAATTCTCACCTACGTTGGAGATACGTCATTGACTCTTTAGTGCTCTAGGTTGCAGGTAACGATAAATGTACATTTCAAAGTTGGAGTCAGATATTATTAGTTTATTCCCTGCCATGATATCATACAGTCTTACAGTCAGGGACAAGTAAACCCAAATGTCCCCATCCTTACATTATTTTCTGTCTCAGCGTACTCTCCCCACTGTTGAGAAGAAGTCAGTTCTACTGAAATTCCTCTTAGACAATGGCCCTTCCTTTGAATGAACAGTGGAATAGGTTTTTATGAGGCTGACATTTACATCAGGAAGAACTGCCCGCGACGTTCCGTCTCCTCTCCGTTCCCAAAGACCAAGGCGGAACTTTGTATTGAATGCAGGTGAACTCTGTCTTGTCCTTCTGTCGAGGGACGCGGCCCCTGCAGACCAGCTGTCGAGGTGAGGCATTGATGTCCTCTCCTCTCATAGCCTGACAGGCTCTGCTTGACGTTTTATCTCTCCTCTTTTCTACTGAATCATCACTGTGGTTGATTCCAGGTAGATTGAAGCCTGGCAGACTGATCTATTTGGCTGACAGAAGTCCAAACAGGCACACTGCAAACATGTAGGCTATGTGCTGCAAAACTGGCATGGAAGTTGTCAAATGTCACAGGTTAAAATGTGTGCTTTCTCCAGACACAAGTTTGCCATTTGGACGTCTGTATGGATGACAGCGCAGGTCAATTAGTCACATCTATGACACCTCATTTCTGCCTCCAGTGAATATGTGGCAGGTTGGACAAAGGGAGGCACACTCACTGATGCAAACTCTCTTTAGTTGTCTCTCTCCCTCACACACACACCCATGTGCACACAGTAAGAAAATACAAACCTCTAGTGGAAATCTTTTGTTCCATGCCAGTGGTTCTGGGTCTTGTACTTTCTTCCAAAGCTAGCCTTGCTAATTGGCTTTTACTCTGAGTGTGACACAGAGAGCGCTCTCATAAATGTTTTTTTTTGTGTCCTAGATAGGTGAAAATGCTGATAAGAATAATAATTATAATTTATTCAGACTTACCAGGAGCAATTATCAAACTCAAAACGGAACCCTGTTAGTGTACAAAAAGGTGGGGAATGTGCTGCATGATTAAACAAATGCATACCCTCTCTGGCCTTTTATACAGACTGAATATTGTAAACAAGCTTTGTTGGAATCATGTTCAGCAGAGTGGGCATGCATGGACACACACATCCCAGTGTAGGTGACTCATGTAATATTAATAAAATGAATAAAATATCTCGCCATCAAACAAGTTGTCACTGTCAGTGACATGCGGTCCTGGGGTCAGAGAAGGCCTGTCAGTGGGAGATTGAAAAACCTTGTTTCCCCATTAGTAGCTTTCCTCCACTCCTCTGGGGATGAGGGAGTAGCTCTCAGCCATTCACTCACATAACAACACACGGAGCATTACAACCATACACTCAGTGTACTGCCACATACTCAGCTATGACTTGTCAGAGTCTATTTGTCCATACGCTGATTTCATATGATTTCTTTTCACCATGTGGAGCTAGTATGCGTCTCACTTAATCTAGCTACAGTATATCTCACAGTTTGTTTGTCCATCCTTTTGAGCCTCTGAGTCTTGTGAGAGCTAAGGCAGGCTAGGTCTTGGGATGGAAGGAGATGGGCTCTCAGTAGTCTTAGGGAGGCTTTGTTGACTCTGAGCTTCATCCCCCTCCTAGACCTACACTTGAGGGAACAAGATGACTACTTAACAGCTTGACTCTTAAATCTCACATTGAGGTCACACCACTCTTTATTGTCAGTCTGACCATTGAACTGGCTGGGATGTGACTGTAAATTCTGGAAGTTTTGCTCAGTGGTTATGGCCAGCTGAAGGAGTTAGGGGAGAGGAAACCCCAGTAGGTCCAATCCTCTTAGGGGGATAACTGAAGGGAAGCCGTGGGGAGGCCTCACTTGGCACTGGGTGGCCACTCACACTCTCACATTTCCACTGATGGATTTAACCATCGCTCTGGTCAGTATGACACAGGGACGGGGTCTCACTGTCACAGATATACAATTCTAATTTTAGGCAATTCAAAAATTATAGGCAATTCTAAAATGGATTCGAGCGTCCATGCCATGACTCTTCTTAACTCAAAGTGTTCTGCTGGTGAGGACTGAAAATGTTTCTTGAGCCGAACACTTTGACTTTCCAAAGTATTAGATTAAATTCTCCCAATAGTGCAAACGTATATTTTTTTAATGTTTCGATATGATTTGGCTAAGAGCCTTTTCTCCTTTTACTAAAACAGGTTTTTAAATAAATAGCAGGCAAATCATCTCACACACCAACACATTTTGATAGTGCCTTTGCATGGTGATGTTGTATCAGATTATTCATCATTTTGTGTGCACCCCTCTGCCATTCAGAAAGGAAGAGAGAGGTAGAACAAAAGAGCAAAAAAGAGACAAAGTTCTGTATGTTTGGTGGCGGCTGCAAAGCAATGATCCCTGTTTATTTTTTGAAGCCTAGAAGCTTCTCACTCCATTCCACTCATCCTACTTTCCCTTCATACATAGAACTTTAGAAATCAGTCCACACAGACTAATCCAGCACAGCTGCTCATCAGTGAGAATTCCCCTTCAAGACTTTATTTTTATTTTTGCGATTTATGAAATCATGAGAAGCAAAAATAAGCTTTCACTGTGAGCACACAGGTCCCTTGCCTTCCACCACTCCCAAACACCCCAAACCCCTACCTTCCCACACACACAAACAGTACAAACACATACAAACACAAATACAGAACACTGCCAGTTTTCTGACCACCTAACCAAGTGGAAAGTGCAGCGGTCACATGACCTGCTCTCTGCTCTTTGCCAGGAGGATGGTGGTACTGAGCTGTGTGTGGACTCCATATGAAGAGTCTAATGTGGGTGGACATGCCACTAAAGACTGGCTGAGAGAGAAGAGTTGGCTGACACACCTCCTTCTGAGCTGCAAGAAGAAAAAAGAGAACGTTCTCTCGGTCTGCCATGTTTGTTGTGCAGTGAGTGGACATACACAGAATGTGTGTGTTTGTGAGGAGGTGTGGAACAGGAAGACAAGTGTGGCCCATAAACCCATACATCATGCACATCTTCATTCAGATTATTTCATTGTTGTGTGCTTGTGTTATTAAAACAAGTCTTAAGGCCAGCACAACCTGTAATAACACAACCGCAGGTATATGAATCCCTGTATTATCAAACTACAAAGAATAATTACAATAAAATCAATTTAGAAAAAAAGTAGTTGTACTTGACTTGTTGATTTCGCAGCCCCAAAATTAATTTGATTACTGCTCTGGAATTAGATGTTATGAATTTGCTCTTGGCTATGTTTTTTGGATAGCTTGGTGGGCAATGTTCATGTTTCCTCTCTCTTTTGCTCTGCCTAGGCTTTGCAGTTGTGTGTGTGTGTGTGTGTGTGTGTGTACCTCAAGCTTGAAAAGTATGCTATGCTGTAGCAGCAAGAGCATACATAAGAAATCAGTTGACAGGATTACTGCTTTCAGATGCAAATCCCATAGGATTGAAAGGAACCTCTGGAAAGCGCACATTGGAGTGACGTTCACATTGATTAGGGGAAGAAGTCCATCCCAATTGATATTTAGCTAATAACCTGACCCATCTTTTTCATAATGGCTTTTTTTATCTGCAGTTGACCACTGAAAATGGTCAATTGATGGGAGAATTGAGTTTTTTCTAACCACCCCTCTCAGTCTCATGGCTTTCATCTGTGTGTGCAACTGACAGATCCTGGATCAATACTCTCTCATTGGATCAAATCATGGATCAAATCACTAGTGGCGTTGCTTTATTAGTTTGAGGGTCGAAGACCAATGAAATGTGGAAAACTGCAATTAATCTATTCCTGGACATGACAGTGTAACCCTCCCTGTAGGCTGTTAAAGCACAGCACAGGTTAATTTACCAGTGCCTGCATACAGTTTGACTTGACCCCAGTTAAAACTATCCAAGGTACTTACTTGGGACTGATGTCACATTGTTCATTTATGTTGAACCATTAATATTGTATTTTGTTCCTTGCATATGATTCCATTCTCTCCATCCCTCCATACACCCACAATACCTTTAGTATCATGATCAAACACCAACACTCTGCCATCATCATCATCATCATCATCCTTCTACTCACCATCATTTACCACCATTATCCTCATGATGGATTTCCTCTGTCTATCTCTGTGTTGGGGGTTGTTTGTTTCTTCCAGGAGACCAGTGCTCCCATCCAGTCGGCAGTAAACAGATCAGGCCTGTTCCAGTTGGTTGATTTCTCAGAGGGTAATTGTCTGATCTGTTGTCTGCAACGCATCCCTTACTCCTGTTCCCATATACATGCTACTCTGTAAGCTCTCTGACAGCCAGGCCACTGCAAGAGGAAAGCAAGTGTAGGCTAATGTAGGACCAGCATTAAACGGCTCGATAAATCCTCTAGGTCCTCTAGGTGCATAAGTCAGAGATTTCAGAGATCTTTGGTGAATCATGAGCTCAGACATATGACATAAGCACAAGGTCTTGCATAGATTGAAAGGACATTTCCAATGCAGCGGGTGTCGTCAGGCAGGGAGAGCAGTGGATCTGTGTCAGGTTAGGCCTGCAGTGTCAGCCCTGTTTCCATCATCAGAGCAGAGCAGATGGCCAGGCCAGGGCCAGGTTAGGCCGTGTCAGTCCAAGTAAGGTCAAGAATAGACAGACTAACCTAGCGGAAGCTAGGTTAAGTTGAGGACCACAGAGGCGTAGGCCAGGTTAGAGACAGGACCATTTTGATGTGTGAGGATGTAAAGGAGAAGACAGCAGTCTTATTAGAGACACCAGGGACTTTTATGAGCTGTGGTTATTGGATCACAACACTGAAGAGAGAGAAGCTTCCAAGGACATTGTTAACACAGTTTTGCAGCCTAGTTAAGGTGCTACCTGTTAAGTAACAGTGCCACAAATGTCAAAATTATGAATGCTTACTTATCAAATGTCATAATGACAAAAATGTGTGTGCCTTGGTAATTACCTTCTGGGAAATAGTATTAATCTGTATCAGATCAGAGTATTTCAGGAGGGATGCAAGCTCTTATCGGTCTTCGGCTTGTAAAACGATCATATCAGCTACAATCAGCCACCCATCTGTCAAAGGTTAGGAAAGAGCCAAGAATGTTGTACATCTTCTAGCTAGAATGTGCAGCAGGGAACATTTTCCGTTCTCACCACATCTTCAGAATCAACAGACACGGAGAGCTGTGAGGTTTGTGTAACTGTGTTTTCATGGGGGTTGAGAATAATTTCAAGCATTTACGGATATTGCTGATGAGATAGTGTCATCTTCCTGACTGTGGGCGAGGTTCGGGGCGACTCCACAAGCGCAGGCTGGTGAACTGATAAGTGTCCATTCAACTCTGTTTAGTTCTGATCCATACGTCTTGAGTGCATAGGACCCACTTGTTTCTGAGAGACAGACACTGAAGTACAGTATCTGTGATATCTTCTGATGCAGCGATCAGTAGGTAATTACAGCAACCGACTGAAGACTGGCCTGTGAGCAGCAGACAGACGAGATACGATCAGAGGGGCTCGTCTGCTTTGTCTGCGCTGTTAGGGGAGAAATGGGGCTGATGATGGTGCCCTGTCGGCTTTGAGAGGGAGAAATGTGGAGAGAGAAATGACAGGACGAAAAAGGAGAAATATATATTGAAAGAGAGAGGGGGGGGGGGGTGGAGAGAAGGAGATGGAGGAGACAAAAAGAGAGAAATTTGCGTAGAGAAAGAGAGACAGACACAGTGACAGAGAGACAGAGGAAGAGGAGGACGGAAGGAGAAAGAGAGGTAGAAAAAGAGAGAGTGAGATAGAGCGAGAGAGAGAGAGAGAGAGAGAGAGAGAGAGAGAGAGAGAGAGAGAGAGAGAGAGAGAGAGAGAGAGAGAGAGAGAGAGAGAGTGGATAGCAGTCATTGGAATGCAGGGCAGGGTGTTGAAGACACAAGACCGGAGACAGACAATGAATGTGTTGAGCCCCTCCATGCTTCAGGTAGAGGTAGAAAAAACAAGCACCGCTCTCTGCTCCTTGGTAAATAACCTGTCAGGGCCAGACAAAGACCGACCAGCACAATGAGGCAGAGCAGAGATTATGCCATGTCACTGGTGTATGATCGCACACACATACACACACAGAGACGTGCACACACAAACCTCAAAGCACTAAGGACATATGCACACAAACACGATGCTCACGCGTACTTGCATGCATCTGCAGTAAATAATGCAGTAATAGATGATGCAAGGGATTACTTTAGTTTCTTGTCAAAAATGTTTTTGTTGTGCCTTCTGATCTGAAGGCGGGTAGCCTGGAAAATTGTTTTGTGTTTTTCATGCATATTATTAGACACAGCTTTTTCAGATATAAAAGAAAGATATAAACTTGTACTCTAAAGATGGCAGTGGATGAATAAGGCAAAGTCCAGCACACCTTCAAGCCTGTGCTTGGGCAAAATCAATATGACTCTGTAATGTGATTGCCGGTGTGGATAGAGAGAGAGAGAGAGGAATACATTTGATAACACTTCGTCATAAAGCTGCAGGCTATATTTTATTCCTGCTGTCAGAGTGGTCTCAATAGCAGCATCTGTAGAGAGAAAATCCATCGGAGTAGCTATATGGTGAGCACAGGTGAACTGGAATGTGCAGCATGTCTTTTTTTCTTTGTCTTTAGACATGTGACTAGTTTATTAGGTGCTATTAAATATGTGCTGTATGCTACATGCATGTCAATGTTGTTAAATGAACCATAGGACTAACTTCATAAACTAACACACCGGGCTGCTAATTAATTTCAGGTTTGCAGTCAAATATAGCTGAACAACTGTTGAAATCCTTCCTCTACACAGCCAGTCAGGGTCCAGTGATGATGGCTAACTGCAGTTAAGAAACATTTCTGCTTCTCCAACAGCAACATTATTGCAATAGCAGGCTGTTTACCAGATGGGAACATGTAGGTCGGTCAGGTTCCCTTTTGTGAGCTAGCCACACTCTCCTCCCACACGCGGCGGCTGCACTCTATCGTGCGGCTCTCGTGGTCAAATATCTGATTTGTGAGTCATACCTTGCCTGTCTCCCTGTGGAGCAACATGCTGGGCGTCTTAAAATACATCCTGGCAAGGCTGCCGTGTCAGACCACAGACCCAGCCCGCCCCTGTGAGCAGGGAGAAAAGGAGGCAGAGAGAGGGGGAGGGAAGCAGGGGGACTGGGAAGGATACTGAGCAGGTAGGGGCCGTGGAAAGGTTTACCCAGAAGCATTTTGTTACATGATATCAGGACTGGATCCTAGCAAGATGTGACTTGTCTTATGTTTGGCAATAAAGGTGAAGCGCAAAGGAGGGAGACTTGAGAACTAAGGCAATGGAGAGGAGAGGCTGGCGGGGAGAGGAGAACTGAGAGACAGACCGGGAGGTGCTAGAGTGAAGCCTAACCAGCTGGACAGAGACAGGTTGGCTTGTCGGAGACTGGCTGACAGGAGAAAGTGTATGTGTTTGTGGTTGGACTGACATAGGTGAAAGTCACTTAGTTTGGAGCGGAAACGACAGAGTGGGAGGCCAGAGAGTGAGACGGAGAAAGAGGAGGCTGGCTCGGGTGAGCGTCAGAGAGGGTGGGGGTCCAAGGACAGGGAGGCAGACCGGAGGGGAGGGTGAACAGACTGGCGGGTGTGTGAATGACTGCGGGCAGATTGGCTCAGCTCAGGGAAACTGGCAGTCTCAGGACCTCTCGGGGGCAGGACGTGTCTGCTGCTCCTCTCTGTGGGAGGGCCTGCAGGCACAGAGAGAGACACAGGGAGGGACGCATGGAACTCTGTAGAGAGGGAAAAAGTGGGAAGGGACAGAGAGACGAGGGAGAGAGAGAGATGGACAGAGAAAGAAAGGATGTGTGTGTCGGGGGTAAAGGAGGGGGAGATGAAGTGTGAGCGGAATGGAAATGGGCTTTTATTGAAAGTGTGGGAGTGTGAGAGAGTGAAAGACAGATAGGCAGGAAGAGAAAGAGTCACACAGACAGGGAGTGAGATACAGAAGGAGGAAAAGAGAAAGGAAGACAGCCAGAGGGATTGAGTGAGTGGTGTCCCTCCCTCCCTGCCCGCCTGCGTTGGCAGCGCCATGCTCTGGTGTGGAGAGATTACCAAAGCCCAGCCCGGGGTTCCATGTATGGACACAGTCATTACCTCTGCCCTGCTGACAAATGGCTCTGTCATCTGAATACGAATGGCCTGCTGCCTAAATCCTACTTTTGTCTGCGTCGTCCTCTTTCATTTATCAGGAAGAACGTTCAAGTTAATATCTTTAAAGACCCGTTTATCTGACACACACATTCTGTTGGTGGGCCTCAATGCACGCCGTTCTGTTGTACTGCACTGTCTTAAAGGATTTCTTTTGTTGAGGGCCACCATTTGTATTCCATCGTGGCTTTGGTAAATTAATGATTCATCTTTTCCAAGACGGCCCCTTGTCCAGATCCTTTGACAAGTATGCAGTGTGTGTGTGTGTTACAGTGTCACAGGAACAGGCTGTGCACTGGCATTTGGCCACGGACAGCATGAGGTTAGAGTTCAGTCTGTCGAAACCCGCTGCCACATCCGCTGTCACCACTGACAGTCTCAACCCACACAGCCAAGCTGACTGATGTCAAGATATACTTAGAGTCTAATCATGCAGTAAATAGAAGCACAGGGTCTCCTGCAATAGGAGCTGGCTCTCCTCGGTCCACTTAAAATCATTCACTGAAAACGTATCAGCTCTGCCAAATAGAGTTTGGGGGTTGTTTTCCCTCTTCGTTCTTTGTAAGTTCGCCTAAGATTGATGGAGACCAAAGCAAGGCTGCCGGCTGCCCAAGTGTCTGTGGCAAACCCCGGACTCCTGGTGACATGAGAGCTCAAAAAGACTCCACGCTGAGGGGGACTCGAGTGCTGCAGGGCCTGTGAGGTCGGGGCTCGGGATGAGGGATGAGCTGGGGCTTTACATGAAGGAACGCTTTTGATTGTTCACACCGGGGGGCATGCATCGAATCCCTGTCCACTTTGTTGATCAGTGAAATAGTCTGTTTCCTCATCTCCAGGAAAATGCCAGATCCATTCTTCCTTCAGATGGCAAAGATAGATGCTTGCCATTACCCCTACCGAGAAGTGGATTGGGCCATATGCTCCCCATATTATTTTTTGAAAATCGTATTTTCTCGTGCTAGCGTTTATACTTCATGAAACAAGCTGGAGGCAGCTTCTGTATGTGTCGCCGGAGAAGTGTGTTACAGATGGAAGGCATCACTCCACTCTCAAGAAGAATACTCCCATTAGCCCAGCAGACCAAATAACATCCCTGCATCTCACCTGGCCACGCTGCTTAGCAGACTGGCTCTATGAAATAACAGGGGAAAGGCCAAGCTGCACTAATTAACTTCACTCAGCATTCCTGTTGAAGAGAGTATGTCTAACCTTTATACAGTAACCCCGCTTAGCCACCTTCTCTCATAAACAACCTGCTTGAAAATGAAATTGAATGTCAGTAAGCCAAATGCCCCTTTTGCTCCGTCTGCTTCTTACCACCTTCCCCTTACAGTCTCACATTGTTTCTCCCTCCCTCCCTCCCTCCCTCCCTCCCTCCCTCCCTCCCTCCCTCCCTCCCTCCCTCCCTCCCTCCCTCCCTCCCTCCCTCCCTCCCTCCCTCCCTCCCTATCCGTCACCCCTCTTTAGACCACATCACAGTTCTTATTCAAGGGGGGAGGCGGCACTTTGCGGTGGTGAATCAATACAACAGTGTCCCCTATAACAGACCTTTGTGTTTTCCTCTTATCGATCCTGTCAGCCCAGATACATTTAAGAGCTAGCCCTGCGATTACCCTCAGCAATCCTACCTTTGATCCATACTGCAAACGACAGGCACCAGACATCAGCTTTGGGTAATTGTAATGTTGAAAGGAGTGCCATTGTTCATCTTTTTTGGGGGCCTGGATTCATTTTCTCATGTTGACTTTGTTCTTTCTTTTAATTGGTCTGGACAGCTAGTATGAACCACAGTCACAACACTGTCTTATATCCACTAGGGAGGGTTGGATTAATTTGGATTAAGCTTTTTTATGAACAATAAGGTACAACTCTAAGATAGACTCTAAGACTGCATCATTTAATCTATCATAACAGAATGTGATCATGTATTGAACCGAAGACTGGATTTACAATGTTAAATAATAGGGGGTTAGTTTCTGATATACAACTGAGACTGCATTATTTTTCTAACTCCTTAGCTAGAAATTGAATTTAGCAGGATGGTTTTATCAACAGCCCTCTGAAAGCACTCTGCAGCAGGCAGCTCCTGGGGCAAAGTACTACAGCATGGACTGGGGAATCAGGAGCCAATTTCATTGATGTTTCATTTGATAATAATTGATGCACAAGTGTAAGCGACAACACAAAGTTGGCTTTTAGTACCTGCTATCCACTGAGGATGACATAATCAACTTTTCAAAAGAGTGTCATTAAATCCATCCATTTCACACTAAAGGTTGACATCACAAACTAGCATCTCGCTTAATTTGTAGTCCATTAGCTGACTGAGCAGGAGATGCACAGGTGTGAAATTCAAATCTCTGACGGCTTGTTTCAACAGCTTTTCATGGGTTGGTAATTTCGGAAGCTCTTCTCACACCTAGACATTTACAGTTTCAAGGTTTAGGCTTTTCCTTCACAGGGTTCAAAGTGCTAATTAAAGAGGGGGACTATCAACAGTAACTGGACTGAACTGAGAAACATCATCATGCTAGAGCCTCCCTGCAGCCAGAGGCTAAGGAGAATTTGAGAAGGAGACAAGCCGTTTTCCTGCAAATGTAGAATGTGACTCAACAAATTTATAAGACCTGTATGGAAGCTTGAGTGCATGGACAAAACAGCAAGAGCTGTGTTGAGGTGCAGTCCATGACTCCTGGGTGGACCTTGTGAGAGGCCTAGGGTGTTTTTAATTGCTTATTGCTGTTACTCTCCTTTTCCACAAGTTTGCTACTGTCCCCTTTTGACCCAGCACATTGAATTCAGGCAGAGCTTAAGTGGCTCAACCACAAACATCTGACATATCCCTCTTTCCTGGATTTGTTTAATTGCATTACATCAGCAGGCTTGGTACTGTGGTACATTTAGCCCATTCAACAACTATCAAGTTGTCTTGAACGCAACCTCCCTTTCCTCTTCTCTATTTGTCAGTTTTATGCAGTTGACCCCTTTTGAGTTGTGGGTCAAAGCTATAACTCACACTCTGTGGTTGTGAAGCAGTGCTCTAGAATCCTATCAGTAAGCTGCTGTGTCCTCATTCCTGTGTTTCCCCAGTGTCCACAGGCTTTTGATCACTCTGATAGAAATGGATGGCATTCATAGACCCCTTAGATTAGACTGTGTGATGATGTACCACATTCAACAGCTATGTGAATGTGTGTGTGTGTGTGTGTGTGCGTGTGTGTGTGTGTGTGTGAGAGATAGAGAGAGAGAGTGTTTACAACATTACTCACCTGAGCAATGCAAGGCAGCCATTTTGAGGCTGGACATTCATTCCACCTGCAGCGATTGCAGAGTGGAGGTGAGCAAAGGGTTGCAGAGGGTAGGGCACCTCAGAGACTGCTGCTGATGAGGTGTCTGAGATAGCCACAACAGTACCACAACAGCACGAGTCTTCATCACAGAAACGGGGGTACGTACACACACACACAATACCACCCCTAACCTACCTCCTAAACTGTGTACAGTATTCCCTTATGCATCATCTAAGAGTACCTGAACTGTTGATAGATGATGGCAGCCATGATTACAATAGGAAATCAGCACACCTCCGTAGATAAAGATAATGAATAGTTTAGTTACTGTAGTTACTCTGAGACGTTTTACAGCCTATCTACTGTAAGTGCAGCCCAAATTTCAAGTGGGACTCAGGTCTCTCCTATCAGTGAGTAACACTCACCTAAGTTCTGCATGACAGCCATTTGTGCCTACCTCTCATCTCACACCACAGGGCTTTCAGTGGATGGACACATTGTGAGGATTGAAGTTTCCCAACTCAGTTTCCTCTGATCATTCACTCCCACTGTCCACCACCCGCAGGTGCCTGCGACAGCCATGGACACCACTGTGTACCAGAGTGCCCACATCACACACTCGGCACATCAGCTTTCATGGTTGACTCATGATCTTTCATGATCTCTCCTTCTGTCTCTCTGCCGATCAGATCCCCCAGATCAGCTACGCATCTACAGCTCCGGAACTGAGTGACGACAGGCGCTTTGACTTCTTCTCCAGAGTGGTGCCCCCAGACTCGTTCCAGGCCCAGGCCATGGTGGACATCATTAGGGCCCTGGGCTGGACCTACGTCTCCACTGTGGCTTCGGAGGGCAGCTACGGAGAGAGAGGCGTGGAGGCCTTCACACAGCTTTCCAAGGAAGCAGGTGAGGTGGGGGCCGTGTGGCCAGGGAAGTGATGTCACACTGAGGGAAAGATGTCGCACTGAGGGAAATCGTGTCACACTGAGGTAATTAACTTGGCAAAGTTCAAGCTTCTGCTATGTTGCCCCAATGTACTTGTTATTCCTTGTACGAAATACCACAATAGACCTAAATATGCTTTGACCAGGATAGATAGATGTGGATGTTGCTGTAGTAAATCTATTATTGATGAATTGTAGGTAAATTGAACCCTTTCTCATCAGAGTTGAAAGTGGATTTCCTTGATATATAAGTGTGAATAGCTTGGTGTGTGGGCTGCACTAAGGCATCACCCACTTCATCATGTGGACAGGAAAATTCCATTCCAGAATGCAAGGTGCAGCCTTCATGTTACAGTATTCATCGGGGGAATGAGGGTCACCTCATGAGTCCAACTTGACCTCCGCACATCCCAGTCCACCTCCTGTGCTGTGCAGCCTCTGTAGACTTCCTTTTCAGTCTGGTCCACCCTCCACCTTCCCAGCTCCGAACTGGAGCGACGTGAGAGAACCTCTGAGATGGAGAAAGCTAATGATATCCCACGGGCCACGATCAGAAGTCCAGCAGACATGAATATTTCATATGGGCGCGTTCATGTGCAGTCTGATCACTCATTAAATCTTGAAGAGGCTGTTGTAGCTTTGGAGTTTGTGTCAAGAGAGAACAGCTGGGAAGAGTTAGCTTGTGTGGTTGGCTAAGGGGGCATGTGGGAAAAGTCCTGATGATTTACAGGTTATTTTGGAAGTTTCATTTTGCCTTGTTACACCCTTCAGTGTGCATGACATGCCTTCAGTGACTAGATTGTTTTCATTTGTTGTGTTTCCCACTGAAGTTTTTTGTTGGTAAAGGCCAGTGAACTCAACATTGATACTACTGCTATGACTTGAGAGGAGCTGAGACGAAGGACTGTGAAATTATGGGATATTGTTGCTGTTGAGGCACTTTTACAAGAGAGAACTGCTGCAACAAAACAATATCCTGCATTTATATACAACTCTAATGAGAATTAGATGCACCGCAGGCATGGTATCTTTAATCAAAGGCTTTATTACATAATATCAAAGAGGAACTGTGCATTCAAAGGATACGGTACAGTGTATCAGCAGCTTCCCATACAAAACAACAGGCTGTCTTTATCCCTGCTCTAGGGTGTCAGTAGTGTAGTGAGTTAATTGTAAAAGAACATTACTTACAATTATTCATGACCTTATTAAGCTGTCATTTTAATTTTATATATGTATGCATGTCTCTGTATATATATGTTTATTTTTATTTTTTATATATATCTTTTCTAATAAACTAAAAAAAAAAAATTAAAAAAAGAACATACACATAGATGAGAGAGAGAGGCTGTATTACAGCACACAATATTTCAACAACATACAGTGCACCAGCCCATAAGGTTGAAATCTGATACCAAGAAATGTTTTTGTGGGTTGGGTTAGAGTGAAATGTCAAATGCATTAGTACTAGTAGGATTCTCGCCTCACCACTTCAAGGAGAATCACCCAGCAGACTAATGCAATATGGGTGCCCATTACCCTGGGCAGCGTCTGGAGTGATGGTCACCCCGTATCGATCATGTCTTCTCTTCCTTCTCCTCTCTCCTCTAGAGCTTTCACCATAGCTGTTTCTTTTTAGTTGTCTTTGCTTGTAAGTGGAGCAGAGAAAAGACTAATCTGATTTGTATTTTTCTGTGTCTGGATTCTGGATCCAGTCCAGAGCGTTGCAGTTAGGGTTTTCTCTTTGATAAACAGACTCATGCAAGCGCGTTTGAGGACAAAACTCCCACAAAACATCACTCTAAAATTAATTACAAGCAAGCTGCCAAAACCGTGTTTTCATATCGCTTGTGGAAAACATGTCAAACTACAGTCCAAATATTTAGCATTGGGTTTTGAGGAAAAATATAAAAGATTTAGATTTTTGGATTGAATGTGAAGTTCACTCAAGTGAGTTGCCCCATGTGTTTGGTCAACAGCTTAACACATTTGCTGAAGATGAACACAACAAATAGAACAGCCTTCTCCTGCAGGATAGTCGTCTATTGTTGAGTGCCATGCAGGATGAACACGGCAGTAGAGCGTAATATAGGATGAAAAGGGCACACACATCTAGAATAGGAATGCCATTCCATGTTCCCACTTGTGTTGAGGAGAAAAGTGGAAGGAGAGAGGGATGGAGGGAGACAGTCGTTCTGCCTCTCTGCTCAGGAGGTGATAAATATAATTGGAGCATTATGGATCCCCCTGGGGCTGGGTGCAGGGGGCCGGGAGGAGCTACAGGGGCGGGGGGGGGGGGGGGGGGCTGACTCCATCAAGAGCCAGTCAGATTCAAAGGGAGTTCCTGGATGTGTTGACCAAGCTAAATGGGAATGGAATATTCCTCACCCTGTAGTGCATTTCCCGAATCTCTGGGATTTAGGATGAATAATTTAAGCAGTTAATGCAGCATACGACCTCTGGCATTTCCACTCATCAGCATCAGACTACCAGCAACCTGATGAATGAAACCATCATTTTATCTCTGATGTATTAATCAAACATTGAAATGGGGAGCCTAGAGTCAGGGGATGGAGAATATGTACATAATAACTGTACTCCCAATAAATGAAATATTGTTTGGATGTTTCATATTGAAAGGTTTTTCAATACTTGCAGTGTCACAAAAGAAACACTTGACAAGCTTGCAGAATGTTCGTCAGGCTTACACTGTTACAAGGTCCATGAGACTAAGTGCTTTCTTGCATTGGAATTTGTCTTACTGTATCCTCCAATTCTGGTGATTCTGGTGGCTTGACATCTGGTGCCTTGACATCTCTAAAATACAGTATTGTTTAGCACATCTCTAAGCCCCATCTTTTAGACCTCCCCCCTCCAGGGAAAGGTCTTTCATGTCCTGGAAAGGCCTGCCACGGCCAGGTGAAGCCTGTCAGACCCTCTGCACAGGATCCTGACAGGACATAGGCCTGGCTCTGGTATTCTCCTCTTGGTCGACGGATTGACGAGGAACTCTGCAGCCATTCAATAATTTAGCCTTCACTGCACAACCAGTGTGAAGCCTGCAGGGCAGTCTAGTCCTCGCAGCATGTTCAAGCCTAATGCCCAGTGATGAAGCCGCTCTGAAGGCTGCTTATCTTCATCAGCTGTGGCCTCTGTCTCAATCTCTGGCTGCTTTGACCTACAGTACCATATGTCTTTGTCACGTCTGACAGAGCACTTTATACGCCACATTGTGACAGAGAAAGCCAAGCACTTATGAGTCTTAAATTTCATCCCATTTTAGATTTACATGATGTTACATTAATGCTCACACATAATAGCCAGAGACAAACAGGCAGGCGAATGACAGCACCTGAAGCTAAAAAGTGTTGTTAATACCTTCCACAGAATTAGACATAGAAAAGAACAACCGTTTCCCCAAAAAGAAAAACCTTGATGTGCAGCGTCATAAGCCTCCTAGAGCCCCAAAGAATCATTTTGAAATCTCTGTGCTAAAATGGAGCTTTAGCTGTGTCCCTGTGAGACACACAGCAGCTGCTGCTCCACAGTACTGGAGCTGGAACAGCAGGCAGCCAGGCACATTTCATTTTAGGAGAACAGCACAATTCCCCAGCATTACCATGACTATGGAGGGGATCGCCACCCCATGTTTTGTCCACTTAAAGACGATTACAGGAGCCATCCCCTCTGTCTTTGTGGAGATTCACTGTCTTCCAATATTTGTTTATTTGTTTGTTTATGGGCTGGGCTGGGCTGGACGATTGAGGAGTGGTCCACCAATCACCTGCCACTGTCTCTTGATGTATCACAGTAAACACATCAAAAAGCAGTGGCCAAAGTGTGTTCTGCCAGCTAAAAGCTGTTTATATCATAGTAATAAGCCCGAGGAGACAATTAGGAACTGCCTCCCATTTCTCAGTCTGCTCAGGACAACCCAAACTGAAAGGTTATCTGATACTGGAGCGTTTGAGTGGGAGACATTTTAATTGGTTTGAATAGAGAGCTGTGTGTGTTGACTCAGGACCCTGTCTGCTACTGTGGTGGCTGCTGTAGTTATGATGTGCCTCAGCTCAGGTGTACAATGATGTCTGTTTACTCCTCCAGCTTGAAAGGTTAGGTCAGCCAACACTCCCACATCTTCTACTGGAGAGCCGTGCTAATCATGGTATTTGAAAAAGATAGAATGTTTAGTCTGTGCCAGGTAATGAGAATTTGAATGTGACCTAAAGATGATGTGGCACAGAAGCGAATGTGTGGGGGAGTGTGGTCCACCTCTTCCCCCCCTGAACAGCCTCTGTTTTCACCAGCAGTGTTTACCTCGCTTATCGGAGCTATCGGGCAATATTTAAGCATGACCTTAAACTGTTGACAGGTGCAAATTCGGTCATTTCATAGGCCCTTGCTTAAAATGTGGACAAGCATGAATTAACCCAAGAGATTGCCTTAATCAATATTTCCTCAAGGACAATGGCCAACAAAGTTTAGGCCACATCTCTGAGGTGACTGTCACGGGCTGCTTGCCAAATATCTAATAAGTATTTAGCAACGCACAGAAGCAATCAGTAGCTTTCATCCTGTACAAACTCATTAGTGACCTGTCCAAAAAATGATTCATTGTCAATATTAATATGATCTTTGTTTGTATAGTCTGCCAGGCTATCTGATTGGACCAGTGACCACCCAGTGATGTTTGGTAATTAATTTAAATGGAAAGTCAATTAAGAGGTGGACTTTTAAATGTCTGTGTTCATCAATTATGAAAAGTAAAGGTGCTCATTCTCTTGTTCATTCTGCAGTACGGTTTTCATGGAAATTCATTTAGTTTGGTCTGGTTCTGCTCATAAACCTTTTGTCATTTTGAAAATGGTTTAACTATTCACTTTTCTGATTTCCTTCCCATTCCTTTTTGTCATCCCTCTTGTTGTAAGCCACCATGACTTAGAGTTGACGAAAATGTAAATGTGATGTATTGTGTGTGGTTTTTACACATCTATTCATCAGGCTAAGAAATATCCTAGAGCGGGATATAAGACACAATCTTCTCACCAACTCTTTGTTTAGAAGTTCCTATTATTTCCATGAGAAAAGCTTTAGCTTTATCGAGACAGAGTTTTGACTTGAGGGTTTTTGTGTGCGTGTGTGTTTTTGTGTGTGTGTGTTTTGTGTGTGTGTGTGTCCCTGAGGCCTCATCATCTCACTCCTTCTCCTTTAAAGGTGAGATCTGCATCGCTCATCTCACTCCTTCTCCTTTAAAGGTGAGATCTGCATCGCTCAGTCTTTGAAGATTCCTCCCAACTCCAAGCTGGAGGATTACGACAAAGCCATCCAACAACTGCTGGAGACGCAGCACTCCCGGGCAGTCATCATCTTCGCCAGTGAGGAAGACATACGGTGGGTAGAGCCCTAAACTGCGTCTGGGTACATTCATGTTGTTGAGGGCTGTTGATTGCTAACCTTGGTGCAGTCTTTAATCTCAGAGGGGAAGCCCCCGTGGACAGGTTGGAGGCAGACAGATTTACTGTGTGTACACGATGTAGG
Organism: Hypomesus transpacificus; assembly: GCF_021917145.1. Classification (NCBI taxonomy): domain Eukaryota; kingdom Metazoa; phylum Chordata; class Actinopteri; order Osmeriformes; family Osmeridae; genus Hypomesus; species Hypomesus transpacificus. Next base: position 7,753,567 of record NC_061077.1, read on the forward strand.
CAACACAAACATGCCTCGGAGGAGAAGTCAGAGCATGGATCACAAGCAAGGAGCGGGAGATATTGTTTCATTTGCAATGCCTTGTGGGGAATGTCTCTGGAAAGAAAGAGTGAATCTAGCATCCTGGTGATTTTTTTCGATAATTTAATTTAGATGGATACAAACTGACATTTATTATAAGAGAGAGGGGGGGGACCCTGAGAGTGATCGAGCGATAGAGAACTTGCTCTACACTCTACAGTATACCAATCTATATACACAATAATACAATTATGGATGATGATTGAATGTGTGATACTGAGACACTATTTGATGGTATGCGTCCACTTTGAAAACACTCTGGAGCTTCATCCTATTGCAGTTGAGTGTGTGCAAGGCTTGCATTAGCTTCCTAATGGGTATTGGATTGCATGTATCTGCTGTGGTTCACACATGGCTGCCCTTGCAGGGGAGTTCTCAATGCCACCAAGAGGGCCAATCAGGTGGGGCATTTCCTCTGGATTGGATCTGACAGCTGGGGGGCGAAGAGCAGCCCCATCCACCAGCTAGAGGACGTGGCTGTAGGAGCAGTCACCATACTGCCCAAACGCTCGTCCATTAAAGGTACACACACATACGCATGCCCCCACCAACAATTACCCCTTCCCAGTTCACCAGCTTGTGGGTGGTACTGGGGTGCAAAGTCACTGAATATGTATTAGTAGCTGAATTACTGTCGCTCTCTTAAACAGATCTTACTGTCATATCTCAACATGGTTTTAATGGTTTATTTGATCAGTCTGCATAGTGACTAGGAGAACGTTATGTATAGGGTCTTGGCATAATAGCCATTACTATTATGGCTATTATTACTACTTTCTATGGTCTATGAAAGAATGACTTTTATAAAGTCTTCTTTGATTACAGGGGTCTAGACAGGACAATGTATGGTCTGGTCAAGCCAGGAGGCAGAAGGACTATATTAATCTAACATGCATCATTGATGGACCTCTCCAAAGAATATCAGTCGAGTCATTCAGTCCTGATTAGTCATTATCTCTTCTTGCTGTGATTCAGCCGACATGACAGGGGGAGAGCTTGGAGAGGAGGGAGAGGAAGTGAGAGAGGAAGAGAGAGGAAACCTTCAAAGTGTGAAGATCACGGAGGGTGCTGCGATGCACTCACTGTTGCAGCTGATACCTCTTCACAGAGGCCTGTGTCTGTGTATGTTATTATACAGTTGACAGATAGTACAACTATAATAGTGATTACCCGCAGGAAATAAGGGATACTCGTTTACCGTACGAACCCTATCATTTATTATGCATCCGGATTTTTAATTAATGTAATATCCCAGATGAAGGAAGTTCCATAGGCAGAGACAGGAAAAGACACCACAGTGGTCACATTTTTAGGAACATTGGCCATAGAAAGTGGGGCTTCCGAACACACACAGACACACACACACACACACCTCGCTTCATTACCTCCAGGTTGGTCTTTGTTAATAATTGGTACGGAACTGCAGTGCTCTCCTTGTTTCAATTCTCAGGGTTTGATGAATACTTCATGGCGCTCACCCTTGAGAACAATCGCAGGAATGTGTGGTTTGCAGAGTTCTGGGAGGAGAACTTCGACTGTAGGCTCCTCAGCTCCTCCAAGAGAGAGGACACAAGTAGGAAGTGCACAGGTACTGAGACTGTCTATCTTTCTGTCTGGCCGCCTGTCTGTCTGTGTGTCTGTCCGTCCGTCCGTCCACCTCCCTACCTACCTACCTACCAACTTACCTACCTACCTACCTACCTACTGTACCTACCTACCTACCTACCAACTTACCTACCTACCTACCTACCTACCTACCTACCTACCTACCTACCTACCTACTGTACCTACCTACCAACCTACCTACTTACCTACCTGGGGAACTTCTACTCTGCCCAAACCTGCAACATGACTACACAGCACATCATGACATGTATACTAAGCAGACAACATGCAATTCATTTGGTAAGGGTGCAGTAGAGAGAATGGTGGGAGGTAGCTCAGTGTGCAAGGTAATGCTGTTCGTGCTCCCAAGTGTCATATTACAGACAGGGTTTTGATCCCACTGCGAACATCACTTCCAGTGAGGTGTGTTGATATTGTTCACAGTTTGTTGTGAGTGTTCCTTAGACAGCTGAACCTGTGTACTACCCCTTAGAGCTCCAGCGTAGGGGTGGGGGTGGCAGGGATGTGCTGTCTATAGCCCTGTGTTTGTGTTCAGAGCTGTGTCTGTTCAGGTGAAATAGATGACAGCAGCGAGTATAACGGCAGCTTTGAAGAAGTGCTCTTTGTGTGCATGTGACACAAGTGTACACAGGGACTTATGTGCCACTTACTTCTGAATCTTGTCCTTGCAGCACTCCATTACAGTTCTGCTTCATGATGAATTATTTCACCTCAAAATATCATATCTAAGAGACTAAACTCCATATTGGTGTTGCTTGCTCTCAGTCAGATTTACTGTAAGAAAATGTTTCTCCAAGAATTGCAGAGACTTTCTTTTACATATTATTGCAGGCTGGTCTACATTCATGAATGTCTAAAGGCAGAGGTTTTTGCATTCAACTCTACTCACCACGCTGGAAAACAAAAAGGTTGTGCGTGGGCTGAAATATACAGTGCCCTCCAAAAGTATTGGAACAGTGAGGCGAATTCCTTTATTTTTGCTGTAGACTGAAAACATTTGGGCTTGACATCAAATAATGAACGTGAGACCAGAGATCAACGTTTCAGCTTTTATTTCCAGGTATTTACATCAGGATCTGATGCACAACTAAGAAAATATCACATTTTGTTTGAATCCACCCATTTGTCATGTGATCAAAAGTATTGGAACAGATATACTTAAAACATATTTAAGTGAATAAGACTTAATATTTAGTTGCAAATCCTTTGCTTTCAATAACTGCAGCAAGTCTGTGACCCATTGACGTCACCAAACTTTTGCATTCTTCCTTTTTGATGCTTTCCCAGGCTTTCACTGCAGCCTCTTTCAGTTGTTGTTTGTTTTGTGGGGTTCCTCCCTTCAGTCTCCTCTTAAGCAGGTAAAATGCATGCTCTATAGGGTTTAAGTCTGGAGATTGACTTGGCCAGTCTAATACCTTCCATTTCTTGCCCCTGATGAACTCCTTTGTTGTTTTGGCAGTGTGTTTTGGGTCGTTATCTTGCTGCATGATGAAGGCTCTGCCAATCAGTTTGGTTGCATCTTTCCTTAAATTGGCAGACAAAATGTTTCTGTAGACTTCCGAGTTCATTTTGCTGCTGCCATCATGTGTTACATCCTCAATGAAGATTAATGAGCCCGTCCCAGAAGAAGCCATGCAAGCCCAAGCCATGACATTACCTCCACCGTGTTTCACAGATGAGCTTGTGTGTTTGGGATCATGAGCAGTTCCTTTCTTTCTCCAAACTTTAGCCTTTCCATCACTTTGGTAAAAGTTAATCTTTGTCTCATCAGTCCATAAAACTTTGTCCCAGAATTTTTTAGGTTCATCTCTGTACTTTTTGGCAAATTCCAGCCTGGCCTTCCTATTCTTCTTGCTAATGAGTGGTTTGCATCTTCTGGTGTAGCCCTTGTACTTTTGTTCATGAAGTCTTCTGCGAACAGTAGATAGTGATACCTTCACTCCTGCCATCTGGAGGTTGTTGCTGATCTCACTAACAGTTGTTTTAGGGTCTTTCTTTACAGCTCTCACAATGTTTCTGTCATCAACTGCTGATGTTTTCCTTGGTCTACCTGTTCGACGTCTGTTACTTAGTACACCAGTAGTTTTCTTCTTCTTCAGGACATTCCAAATGGTTGTACTGGCTATGGCCAATGTTTCTGCAATGGCTCTGATTGATTTTCCATCTTCTCTAAGACTCACAATTGCTTGTTTTTCACCCAAAGACAGCGCTCTGGTTTTCATGTTGTTTTCACCTCTGAATACAGTCTGCATAGACAAAACCTATCTTACCCAATCTGAACCTGAGTGTAGACATTCAGTGGTATTTATTGATTGAATAATGTATGTAATAGGACACACCTGGGCAACAAAACACACCTGTCAGTCACATGTTCCAATACTTTTGCTCACGTGACAAATGGGTGGGTTCGAACAAAAAGGTGATATTTTCTAATTTGTGCATCAGATCCTGATGTAAATACCTGGAAATAAAAGCTGAAACGTTGATCTCTGGTTTCACATTCATCGTTTGATGTCAAGCCCAAATGTTTTCAGTCTACAGCAAAAATAAAGGAATTGGCCTCACTGTTCCAATACTTTTGGAGGGCACTGTATGTTCAAGGGAGAGAAACGGGAGGAAATGTCAACATTTATTGCTTTTGACCTCCTTCAGCTTGTGCCATTCTCCCACGTTCATGTTCTCGTCATAGTGGCATGGCCCTGGTTTTTGGTTTTCAGTGTGGACCGCAAACCTTTATACGGTGTTCACTATACATAGTCTCTCTCTCTCTGTCTCTCTCTCTGTCTCTCTCTCTTTCTCTGTCTCTGTCTCTCTCTGTCTCTCTCTCACACACAAACACACTTCCCTAGTGCTCTGGCTGGGGCTCCCTGATGTGCTGTTTACTGTAACATATTCCATTTCATCTGTTCTTTTTGCACCCCCAATTTATTTGTTTCTTTCTTGTTACAGTAATGCTTTCATGCTAATTACTTTCTTACTCTTTCAAATGAACACATTTAGTTTCCAAATGCCCAACATCATAAAGAAATCTGTTCAGATTACCACAGGCCAGTGCAGGATCCTTACCAGCTAGACAAATGCATAATATATGCAACCAGTGCCGAGGCAGTGGGATGTAAAAAGCCTCCAGTGAAAGGGCAATGCATTGGAAGGAGTGTCAGAGGATGGGCCTTCTGCACTGTAACCAGCCAAGTGGATCACTGGCTATTCTAACATTTACTGAAACGCAGCATCTATCTTCATTTGCAAAGTTTAATTAAAGTTTAAATATATTTGAACAGTACAGCAGTAATTGGTTGTTGGTAGTTGAAGGAGGCTGTATAAATACCAGTGACTGAGGTGACATTGTATGCTGCCTACAGAATATAATATCTTCACCTCCATATCTGCGACATCTTCAGTTTTTCTCCCTCCTCTATTCCCTTAGGTCAGGAGCGAATAGGTATTGACTCCAAGTATGAACAGGAGGGAAAGGTTCAGTTTGTGATAGATGCGGTGTACGCCATGGCCCACGCCCTCCACAACATGCAGAGGGACCTGTGTCCAGACCACCCTGGGATCTGCCCTCAGATGGAGCTAGCTGATGGAAAGACCCTGCTCAAATACATTAGGAATGGCAACTTCAATGGTGAGTCAGGCTTCCCCTAACAGGGTATGTGTTCTGTTGGTGAGGTTGGGGAAGGAACATGTGTTGCAGAACCCTTTGAATACAAGGAGGATTTCCATACCCTTACAATGTTGTCTGTATTTCAGTCTACAATACTAAGCTTATTTTTTTATGCTTTACTATTAAACCTTTTTTTCTTGAAATGATGGTAATTCCCTCTTTATGTATGATTTCTTTGTTCCAGAGATGTCTCTCACTAGTGGTCAGATGAGGTCCGTGTGGACTCGCCACTGCATTTGTCAAAGGTCCCAAACCCTGACTTTCTAAATAGATTATTTATCCGTGGAACACATTGAAATATAGCCCATAAAGTGTACCACAGTCCTCAGAAACAGAATAATGCATGTTGTTGTCATCTCCAGTCACGTGTAGTGCCATGAGCACATCAAACAAACCGGGCTAATGTATCTGTACTGGGCGAGCAGGGAGACTCACCTCAGGTAAGCTGTAGTCAGGAAGCCCCTATCGCTCTACCCCCAGGGACGCAGTATTCACAAACCCTTTTAACAGTATGCAAAAGTTACTTCTCCTGTGGCTTTGACAATCTTATCTCAACTATTCTTCCCTGCATCTAGACAGGGTCGGCGCATATTAGGGTGTGTGTGTATGCGTTAATGTGTATGCGGGTGAGAGCCAGTGTTAGACTTCTTTGTTGATCTCCCCACTGTGCCAGAGCCACAGAACTGAAGAGAGGAAGAGAGGGAGGGATAGAGAGAAAGAGAATAATGATGCGAGAGAACCAGCCGTGGATCCCCAGTCCACCCACACTGCTCCACACAGCACAGCAGCAGGGCACTTTAGTCATGTCTTAGTTCAGAGCCCCATGCAAACGGATGAATCTTTCATCTAATACAGCGCTCTCACAAAGCTGTCTACACGGATCATTTTGTTCCCCTGGAAATGACAGGCAACGGGAAATAGAATTGAATATGTAATTGCTTTTTATCTGCAAAGACAGCAATGTTGCCTAATTATTTGCTTTAGAACCAAAGAGCCAAGTAGTCAAGCATTTATTTCACTATCTAAAGTCAATGAATGTGTGTGTGCATGCAGCCGTGTGGATGGCCATGGGCGGGAACATTCCCATTCTTGCTGTCATACTTACTGTACGGCTGCAGGATACTATGTCAACACTGTCAATACAGGATTTCAACAACTCCACTGTCTGTTTGGAGGAAACACAAGTGACAGGCTGTCGACTACCACCCCTGTCTTTTGTTTTTGTATTGAATTGAGGGAGGTTTCTTTTGCTACAGCAGCCATTCTTGCATGTTTTAGACTGTCAACAGTGTTTTAGTAGCACGGTTCACCTTTTTTAAAAACATGTATTCACACCCCCAGCCTATTGAACTTAAATGATCTTTCACCATGCTGTCACAGACATGGTGATTTAGAATAGATGAGAGAATCTTGATTCTCGCTCTGGATCTCTTGGGTTCAATGGAAAGCCCTGACTATACATTATTTCCTCAAGGTGGCTCATGAAGGAGTTGAAAGGGAGGTTTTTCCCTCACTACTGCTAGTTCCTGCTACTTGACTGAGACCGTGGAAGACTGGGGCTTTAGGAGAAATGTTCAATGACAAATGTCCTTGGAAGTAAGTTGAATGGAGAACTGATATACTTCCAGCAGAAACTAGGGAGGACGTTTACCTCCAGGACAGGAGTCCTGCACAAAACACAATGCCAGCATGTCCCCTAGACCATTTTAGACTTCTGTTATGTTATCCTTCACCTTTTACACTTTTTATAGCCAGAGCTATTAAGGCACACAATTCCCATACCAACTGTGGTGTGACTCCCCCTGTCCCATTTCAGAAATGGTACCTTCCCTGTGAGTTCTTGTATGCTGTTTCAAGGTGAACACATGGATGAAAGAGTAGTGTTTCAGTTTCTCTCACTCTGGCAGGGTAATAGAGAATGACCCAGAGTGCATAAAGGGGCAAACGTCACATGACAAAGCACAACACGTTCTCACACTGCGAACAAGCTAGAAATGCAAGCGTCAACCCAAACATGCACAAACCAACGTACAGTTAACACATATACACACAGACACTTTGTCCAGAGCAAATAAACCTTCACAGGTGCATTAGGGAAACACACACACACACACACACTCCATTTTAATAATCCACAGACTGCTCCAAGTACAATGTTTCAGGTGTCCAGAGTCTTCTCTAAGCTAATTAGTGAAATCTACAGGGCTCTGCTTGATACAGCCTGCTACAAACTGAGACCAGATGGGAGCCGTACGATGATCTGGCTGACCTATTTATCTCTGCTCTCCTCCACATGTCCTGAACGTCCAACTGGAATTGTTTGATTCTGACCTTTTGGAAATGTGCATCCATGTTGAAGAACAAGCATCTTCTCATATCGGTCCACAGATTTACAGCTGCACATGGCTCTTATGATACGCTGCACAAATCCTAATGAGGCGGTGCACAGATCCTAATGATGTGGCGCACGGATCTAATGATGTAGAGCACAGATATAAATACAGAGCTTCTCTGGTGAGCAGCCCTGGATCTCTGATCAACCAGGTGAAGCTGCTGGTCAGAATGGAACTAGCTGGCCTGTCTCCTATCCCTGGGGCCGGGGATATAGGTCATGGCCATTATGACTAGCTCCTACTGTGCACACAGGGACCCAGCCACTGTGACCCCCAGGCCTGTGACTGTACCATTACTTTCTAGGTTACCCATCACACAAGGAAGGGCAGTGGGCTGAACACCAATGTTGCTCTGTTCGGACTTAATGTTCGCTCTGTATTCCCTAGAGAGCGTGTGCGCACAGACGCATGCTTGAGAGAGCATTCTGAGACTGGGCTTCTTCTCTGCAGGCAGCGCCGGCACCTCAGTCATGTTCAACAGAAACGGTGACGCCCCAGGACGCTACGACCTGTTCCAGTTCCAGAAGACCAACTCGTCCATCCCTGAGTACAGGCCCGTGGGCCAGTGGGTGGAGACACTGCAGCTGAAGGTGAGGCTGGCAGGGCCCTCGGTTAAGAGCGGGCCACAATAAGGGCTACTAAATGACTGCATGGGCCGCTCTGGTGGCTGTCTGGCCAGAGAGAGCAAGCTGACAATTACAGGATAGAACGTTTTGATTGTTGAGGGACATTTGACAGAAAAGTGTATAATCATGTATTCTAAAACTGTTTGTTCCCATCCTTGATTGTGATTGGCTATATCGCGTTCCATGCCGTTGTAAAATCCAGCATAACCTCACAGGTTGTCCTCATAACATTCTTTAACATTCCATATTACTGCGCATCGAATATTTCAAATTGAAAAAGACGGCAAAGAAGTCCGTCTGGCTGTTGCGTGGCAACTATTTATGTAGGAACTATACTTTGTAGTAGCGGAAGAATGACGGTTTATTATTAAACTATTTTGTTTCTAATTGTTTTTATTGATAAAACCATATCAAATATTTGTAGTAACAGTTTTAGAAAAGCAATAAGCCCCGCGAGTCCGTGGTTTACGCTGATTTTAGAACAGGTAAGGGGGTTTTCGGCACTCCGCTTTGCGTCGTGCCTGACAACTCCCCTTACCTGTTCTAAAATCAGCGTAAACCACGGCCTCTTGGGTCTTATTGCTTAATTCTATAATCAATGAAGAAGCAGCATTGTAGGGGTCACATTAACACTGGAATCAACTAAAAGCCAAATTGAAATACTAAGGCAGCCGGTTTCATCCAAGGTGACAAATCTTGCATGTAGTCTCCATAGCAACAGTGCTGTTGGTCTCATTACTGTTTCCAGCCAGTGTGTAATCAGGAACCTCTCCATACAGCGCCGTTCATTGTCTATAAAATAAAGGTCTGTTTTGCTCGGCCACCGATAGATGGCAGATGGTGATCTGCAGTGACAACTGCAAAACAACACATCTGTCAGCCCGGTATACAAGAAAAACACCTGCTAGCATCCACAGTTTCTTCTGGCTAACTGATGTGTTGGTCTAGTGTTGATATTAGAGAACAAGTGTTTGGTTCATCCTTTACTACGTTGTGCTGTAGGAGTCCGTATAGCGTCCTATTGTTGTGAAGGTCAGTCCAGAATTGTGATGTGATCATCTTTAAAACAAGTTCTGATTTGTTACAAAAAAGATCTCTGTTCTTAGCAGAGATGTGGGAGTGATGACATGAAAGATAGGTATAGGTTTCAGTGTGTCAGTCCTAAAGATAAATCGGTGCTGGAGATTACACCTGTTGATATGTACTGGGGCATGGGTTCGACTCTAACCGAGTAATGTGGCTGTGAATAGCAGTGCAGTATAATCCCAGAGGTGGTTCAGTATTTTAGCATCTTTACTCAGGACTCTGGTATTCTAGGCTTTCTCTACATCTCTGAGTCACTATGAAGATCCAGAGTACAGCCCTGACTAAGACAACCGTAAAAGAGGCATTTTACAGCTCTAAATCCCTCATCTCCTCCAGACTAATCCCATATTTCTACCTCACTGGCTCCTGTGTTCTTTATTACAGTAATCACATGTATCTGGAATTTCATTGTTCCTTTTTTTCCATTCAATAAAAAGTAAGCGCTGTTGCCTTGGAGATTTCCATTACTACATAGTGGTGGAAGAGAAAATCTTCTTTGGGGAAACAATCCAGCAGTGTTTTTCTCGCCTGTATTCTAGTATTATAATAGCATGCCTTTGGGTTCAAGTCATCATGACTGTTGGTGAGGGCATTCATTAAGGCAGTTGTTAACAGAAACTTCCTCACTTGGCAGTCCTTTTGAAACACTTAATGCATACCATTACATCCCTTTTGCCACCAGGTAAATATACTGCAGACAATTATCCACTATTATCCAAGTAGCAATTCCTTCTAATCTCTCTCTCTCTCTCTCTCTCTCTCTCTCTCTCTCTTTCTCTCTCTCTCTACCCTTCCATCTCTACCCCTCCATCTCTCCCTCTCTCTCTCTCTCTCCTGGTGGCCGATGTGTTCCGCCTGAGTCAGCTGGAGGAGCTGCAGTGGCCGGAGGGGGAGCAGGAGGTCCCTATCTCTGTGTGCAGCCTGCCCTGTAAGACTGGCGAGAGGAAGAAGAAGGTGAAGGGCATGCCCTGCTGCTGGCACTGCGAGCTGTGTGACGGCTACCAGTACCAGTATGACGAGACCTCCTGTCGCCTGTGCGCCTACGACATGAGGCCCAACCCCAACCGCACCGCCTGCCAGCCCATCCCCATCGTCAAGCTGGAGTGGCACTCCCCCTGGGCCGTCATCCCCGTGTTCCTCGCCATGCTGGGCATCATCGCCACCATCTTCGTCATGGCAACGTTCGTCCGCTACAACGACACTCCCATCGTGCGGGCGTCGGGACGGGAGCTCAGCTACGTGCTGCTGACGGGCATCTTCCTGTGTTACATCATCACCTTCCTGATGATCGCCAAGCCAGACGTGGGTGTGTGCTCCTTCCGCAGGATCTTCCTGGGGCTGGGCATGTGCATCAGCTACGCCGCGCTGCTCACCAAGACCAACCGCATCTACCGCATCTTCGAGCAGGGCAAGCAGACGGTCACCGCCCCTCGCCTCATCAGCCCCACCTCCCAGATCGCCATCACCTCCAGCTTGATCTGCGTGCAGCTTTTGGGCGTGCTGGTGTGGTTCGCCGTGGACCCGCCCAACACCATCATCGACTATGAGGAGCAGAAGACAATCAATCCAATGCTGGCCCGCGGTGTGCTGAAGTGTGACATCACGGACCTGCAGATCATCTGCTCGCTGGGCTACAGCATCCTGCTGATGGTCACGTGTACCATCTACGCCATAAAGACCAGGGACGTGCCAGAGGACTTCAACGAGGCCAAGCCCATCGGCTTCACCATGTACACCACCTGTATCGTGTGGCTGGCCTTCATCCCCATCTTCTTTGGCACGGCCCAGTCTGCAGAGAAGGTGAGTCATCGCTCTCGCCCTACCCCCCTCCACCCTCTCTCTCTCCTTCCCTCTGCCGTCACGCCATCCTCTGCCTTATGCCTTCGTTTTATCGCTTGCAAACACACATTCATGTCAACACATTCACACAGACACACACACACACACGTGTGCAAACATACATACACACACACTGTACATGTTCAACACTCATTTTCTTTTGATTTCAAAATCATACAGCTCGAATGTTCATCAAAACCCCCACACAAGGACTGAAGGACATGAAAAGGCATTTTAAAGGAGAGGGATAGCTAGTACTGGAATGTTGTGGGGTGCCTGAGGATTGTTTGAAATAGGGTTGCAGCTGCCATTATCTTAGATGTCATGCCTTACAGGGAAGACTAGGAAGTTGGGGGGGTGGAGGAGGAGAAGGGTGGAGTTGGAAGAGTTGTGGGAAGTGAGGAACATATGGAGATCTAACTCTAGGCACTCCATTTGTTAACAACTGCACTCCAGAATTCACTTGACATCAGCAGGTAGCGGAGTTGATGGAGAATGTGACATTCTAACCCTCAGTGCTAGCCATTGCTTATCTGACCAGTATTGGACAGAATACAAATGCATTCATTGGCTCTGTTCATGCCCGGTGTGTGCTGCTTGGCAGGTCCTGTGTACATGATCGAGCAGAGGGGAAGTTTTCCACTGGCACAATATCGACGTTGACAGGAAAGTGTTACTGCTAACCTTTTGAGAGCCACACCGCTCAATATCCTTCCCGCTATGCTACACAATGAGATGGATCAGAAACTGATTTTCCTCATCTCAATTTGCTGCTGATTTCATAGATGAATTACGCCCTCAGAATCGATTAGGAGTTCATTATGTTACTCACGGCGACTAGCGAGCCGGTAATGTGTTTATCTTTCCTCCTTATGCAGTTAACCCTTAAAGGAAATGACTGGCTCACGTCTTCCACTCACCTCCAGCTCACACTGTAGCCACTGCAGACATGCTCTCTGTGGGCCCACCCCTGTGTGCTTCTGTAGATAGGAAGTTAACGTTTTGTAAGCTGTCACTCAACCAAGACACCTACCTTTTTCTAACAATACAGTTAGAAAGGTTACACTGTGTGGATAAGGTGAGTTTAAGGTGAGAGATGTGTAGGTTCTGTGTTGCTTGTGTGTGCTTGCATGCATGTGTATGCGTGTGTTTGTGTGTGTGTGTAAGGACAAGGACTTGTGCACACTTGGAAACACACTGGTGTAGTTGAGCTATTCTCTTATCTCACAAATACCTTGCAGTGTTTTCTGAGGCTGAAAGTCACACAGACTTTTGATTTCGATTTATCTCTGTCATTTCGGGCCAACCATTATCAAAAGATTTGTGGAGGCACAGTTGTGATATGCTGCTGCTGCTGCTGTTAATCCTTAGATTTAGATATCCATTTGACCTTATGTTATTCTATCCCCGTTTGATATCACAGCTAGAAGTCTGTGGCTGTGCTGAGTGAATTCTCTTCAGCTCAGCACAATTCCTCTGTCCTTATTCATTGCACCTGTGACACTCCCCCACCCCTGCCCCAGCCCCTACCCCTGTCCCAAACCAATGTAGGGGGAAGCCATGCGCAAATGGCAACAAAAGATCTCATAGCGTCCTGCCCCCCTCTCCTCTGCACCTGCTTGTGTTCAGTCACCACACTGGGCTTGATGACTGTTTCCAAAGCCTTCTCATTAAAAAGTAGCTATCAGAAATAGACATTTTGGAAACGCAAACTCAAATACCAGGCATACAACATTATTCCGGCAAACTAAACATCTGGAAAATGCACCAAAGTGTAAATAATGCTCATCAATTAAAGTAATGGTTCCACAACATGCCTATTTTGTCAGCCATAGTTCCATTGACATTTTCTGTCATCTGTCAGGTTTTGATAAACAATGCATTGTAGTTCACTGTTGTAAAGTCCAGTCTTATAAACAATTTCACAACATTACAGTAATGATACTATCACAATTAATCCACTAGATATTAATACAAGTATGGACAGGCATGGAAGTCATCCTGAAACAGCAAGCATCTGAACCTTCTCTGGAAGTAGAGAAAGCTTCCAAGACACAATCAGCAAGAGTTAGGTCTCAGGAAACACTTTAAACATCACTCCTACCCGAACATGTCTGTTATACACTTAAGGCCTCATTTACGAACAGGATTGCGACCATTTCAGGCGTAAAATAGCAATTTCTCACGTCTTTTAACGGCGCGCTAATTAACAAACGGAGCAGGTTCATGTAGACTAGAGGGACGCGAGACCTAGCGCGTCACAGCAATCGTCATCACGCGTCAAGGTACACCCCCCTAATAGGGCTGGGTATATATCAGGGATCCCAGCTCCTGCATTGGTAGTGCGACACAGACACTCTTGGTCTCCTGCGGCCTCCGCCTCCCCAGTCCTCCCTTTGTCTGGTTCTTCTTTTCTCAGGGGGAATGCGTCGCTGCTCTCTGCCCAGATGTCGCACAGCCATACGCCAAATCAAATATTATAATCATGTATTGTAACATGTGTAATAAAGTATCAAGTAACATAACATTACTGAGTCCTCCTGCCTGAAACACTAAAGGGCGGAGTAAGGCGCTGATTGCCCCAAGAGGATCTGGTTTGATAAATATCACGCAAAATGCGGAAATACACAGTGCGCTATTTGCGGTTGGGCAAAATCGCAGATTAAGCTGCGGTAGTAAATGAAATGAGGCCCTTAGATATGACTCTTGTTATAGGGTTCTTGTACTCATATGAACTTCTTATATACAGACAGAGCTGCCAAGATAGATTACCAGTGGCAAAGGATACTTGGCAAGATCCATTTCCTCATTAAATTTTAAACAGGCAAAAGAAAAGCTATTTGCCGGAGTAGCTTCTAATCCCGTTCTCTTTCTACTAACAACTTTATTTGATGAGAGGGCAACAAAACATTCCTGGTGGAGGCATTGCCTCTCTGTATTCATGTCTTTGGATGATGCTTATGTGTGCCTCTGGGACCTTCAGTAAAAGTACAATATCTGCTCACAAAAACCTGAAAGTCAACAGGGAAGAATTGGGGGAACTAGAGGCTGTTTGTAAATTCTGAACCTTGGTGACAACTTCAGAGAAAATCATTCGAATTGCATATTTGAGAATAATAACTGTAGACCTATTGTAAACATACAGAGGCTTTTTGAGTGGATCCCGGCAAAGGGCCTATTTTGCTGTATGTGAGGCTGTTTTTAATCCATGCTGGTCCAGAATTGACATTTTCAACAGAGAATGACAGCCAATCAGAAAGTCGATGAGAGCCATTCATAAGCAGACTGAGGTCTCCAGAGTGGGCGCGGCAGGCAGAGTTATTCATGATCCCAGCCAGCCTAGAAAGTAGGCCACCCTTAACAACAGGAGACTACCAGGTAGATTAGCAGAGACTTGAAATCGCGCAATCCATTATTAAAGGCATTCACTTTCAGGGCAGAGAACACCTTTAATTGTCACTAACTGGATCGAGTCTCCATCTCTGTGTGCATCTATAATCTTCAATTTATACGACACTTAATTGCCTGTGCTTTAAATCCATCCCCGGTGGCAATGACTATGTAATCGTTGTCAGCAGCTTTTGTTTGAGTGGAAGACAGCATATGTTCTGTGTGGATGTTGGGCTGGGCGTTTGGCTCATCATTTAGATGTAAAACTCACAGGCAATCGTTTGATTCCTGATGAGTATCTTAATAAATCATTACAGTGACTATAAATAGAGAGTTGCCAAGCCGTTGTGAAATTGACTTCATGTATTTATTTATGTTAAAGCAACAGGAATTAATTATGAATGCTCCGTGACAAGCTAAACATTCTTGTGATGGGTGAGAGGACTGAGAATTTGGGTCAGGCTCCTACTGCACTCAGAAGACAGCTTGGACAGGTTACCGTAGCAATGTGGTGACATGATGTATACAGACATGTATCTATGCATGTGTGTGTGTTGGTTGAGAAAGACAGTCAAAGAGAGAGAACCCCCTAACTACATCAAGTGTGTCTGGTTAATGTGGTCTCAAATCAAATCTCTCATATAATCAATAAATACATTCTGATTCTATCAGAAATGCATTATAGAAGATACCAGAATATCATTAAACACTTGTTTCAGCTGTGTTTTAGCAAAGAGTGTAGAAGCACTCTAAGAAGTCAATATAAGTTCTTTGGTTTTAGTAGTTAGTACAAAAAACAGTGTGTGGTGTTGCTATGGTTACTTGACATAGGTTACCAGCTAGCAAACATGGAAACATAACAAGGACTGAATATTCTTTAGTGATTAGAAATGATCTTACATTGCTTCAGAGCTCTGATCAATGTTGCCATACCCAGTCATACGCTCCACAAATTGACAACAACAAAATCTGGA